>NW_021703779.1:4240315-4515368 GCF_005190385.1 Monodon monoceros | reverse complement strand
CTCTTTCATCCTCAAGCCTCCATTCTAAAGACCTTATTTTGTCCTGTCCCCGCCCCCTGCCAAGAATGCAATCTACCTTGGTTTACCGTCTTCTGTTTCTGACTAGATTTCTCAGGACCTGTTTGGTGTTTAAGCCACAGATACAGATTTCACTAAATTCATTCATTTGTTTCTCAAGTAAGTACCTATTGTGCATTTACATCTGCCAAGCATCACGTGGACCAGACACACACATGCACACCTGTCACGTAGTCAGGGAGACAGGTGTGCAATACACGAATAACCACACAGTCACAATTGAGATGAGGGCTAATGAAGAAACAGAGCGCTTGGAGAGGATTTCAGAGCCGGACCTGTTTAAGCAGGGTTCTCACAGAAACAGGTCCTGAGGCAAAGGCTCCAGCACAAGTGGTCTGTTTGGAGGGACTGGTGCTCCGGCTGGGAAGAGGAGAGGTGAGCTAGGGAAGGGCAGGCAGCCCGTGAAAGGGGCGCTGACAAGCAAGCTATCATGGGTGGCAACTGGAGCTTACTCCCATCAGCAAACCGTGGAGAATGGGGCAAAATGCCCGTTCTGGAATTATCTCACCCCAGGAGCGAGGAGGCTGGGGCACTGTATAACAACTTGCATCTGTCATCTGTGGAAGACGCTTCCCAGGGAGCGTTAACTCCCTGGCACTTTGGCACACAAAGGCAGATCAGCCTTCTGTGGCCCTGGAAGTTACTGGTGCAGTGAAATGGTTAACATCCCAGGGATCTGAGTCACACACGGACAGCACCTGCTACTGGGCGTAATCTTACTGCTCAAGCACTGTACTGATCAAAGACAACTTCAGCTGAAGGAAAGTCTGAACAGAAACCGATTTGACTACATAAAACCAGGGTTACTTCTTTAGAAGAATAAAGATGTCAGTGCAGCCAGGTTACACCATGGAGCAATGAGTGCAAGTAATGTGCTTCAGGACCTCCAAGTCCACATGGAGAGTGAGGATGGCGGAGGTGGTGGTGGGGGGGGGGGGGGGCTGGCCAGGGCACAGCTGTGGATGATAGTACCGAGTGAAGAAGGACCTCTGGGCTCCCTTCATATATACGAGACTGAAGGAGTCCCGTATACTGGCCCGTCTGGATATGTATGACATAGCATCCCGCCCCAGCTAACACTACTTCATTAATCACGGGGTTGGATAGCACACGACATGACCGCAGGGCATAGTATGGGAGAGCACACCTCTCTGGCTTGCACAGAGCCCTCATTTATTACCCTCAGATTCCCCAGGCAAGCACACCTTGGTCCACACACATCCCTGAACCCAGTGCTGTGGAACCACATCAGACAGAGGCTTCCAAGATGTCTGTCATTCAAGACCAAAGATCTTAGCTCCAGCTGCGGGCTCTATTTTGTCTCATCAGGAATCCAAGACTGTGGTGGATTTCAAGCATATTTAAAATTTTTCTCATTCAGACCCTCCAAAACTGCATTTATGAGAATAGTAAAAGGAATCCTAAAACAATACCAACTTTTCTAAAGATTACTATCAAAACAGAGACGACAGTTACTTGGAAAATGTGTGAAGCACTGATTCTCGGACATATGTGACAAATTTGTTTTCCTTATGCATATGTACGTTGGATCTGTGGCTTTCAACAAGTTACTTTACATGCTTAAGTCTCATTTTCTCCTTCTGTAGAGTTCCATCTAATAGGACTAAGAAAGATTAAATGAGTTAATTGCTCAGCAATGGACTTGGCAAAGAGAAAGTAGCCAATAAATGTTAGCTAGTGTTGCCACTGTTAATTTCTAAAAGATGACTGTATAATTTTATCATCCAGACCTGGAGCCTTTTACTAGTAAAAGCGAAAGTTACTATTAGTTACGCCAGGACTGCAGGCATAAACCTGCACCGTGCCAGGAAAGGCGGGATGTGCGTGTCCACGTGCACAAACACCATGATGCAGGTGTGAGGAGTTCACACCATCCTCTCAGCCGAGATCAGCTGTGCTTCATCAGAAGGCTGACTTTTGATTTACACACTTGTATCAATGATGTGTATGGGTGTGGTCGTAGCTAGAAAACAACTTTGGAGAGGGGACAATTGAGAACATCATTCCATAAGTACCCTAAACCTCCAGGCCAGTAGCCTGTACCTTACTGAAGATTCAGTGGTTGAGCAAAACAGACCGCTGTGCAATTAACTTTTAAACGTCCTTTCTGCATAAATGCCTTCTCTCCGTGTAGACAAATACTGGAAGGTTATTATTTGGTCAACCGCCGACCACTGCAACATGTTTTTATGGCATGAGTTTGTACAGCAGCCTAGGGGTGGAAAGTGAAAGGCTGGAGTGCAGTAGAGAAAGCCTCAGAGCATGGAAAAAATCATGCTGCGAGTCACGAGGCCCTGTTACCTCACAGGTTCCCTTTTAAATACTATAAGACAAAGACTTTGAGCTTTTTAAAAATGTCTAACTCCTAACCCTTTTCTACATATCCTTGATGTTGAAGAAGAAGGTCAAAATCTTTGAATGGATCTCTTGTGCTGTTTGATTTCTCACCTCACTTTTGGGTCTGACATCTGTCCTCTGTGAGCCTTGACCCAACCCTCCAAGCCGACCCCCTTGTTACACGTTTCAGCAAATAACTGCAGAAGATGTTAACTCCTGTAGCGGTTGCATAAGCCAGATACCACGAGGGCAAAGATGATGGCTCTTGTCTGCTTTGAAATGCCATCACCTTCTCAGATACCCCCTCCATCGGCTGTGTCTTTCCGCACCCGTCAACTTCTCTAGGGTGCATCCTAGGAGTGGAATTGCTGGGACGCGGAGCAGGTACTGGCGCCACTTCCCTAGATATTTGCAAACTGCTCACACGTACCGGCCTTGCTAATACAGTGTTGTCAGATTCAGAGATTCTGCCACTCTGATGGATTTGAAAATGTCTCTTATTTTTATTTCAATTTACACTTTCCCCAATACTACTGAACTTGAGCGTCTTTTCAAGTTGTTATTGCTATTCCACTTGATTGTTGTTATTGCTGATTTACATGCTTTGGTGAATTTTCCCTGCAAGGTCTTTATTTTTCCTCTGATCTTTTTTCCAATTTAATTGTTGGATTTCTATATCCTAAATAATAATCCCTTGGTCTGATACAGATACACGGTAGAGACAGATAGATAGATGGATAATGGATGGATGGATGGATGGATAGATGAATAGCTATGTAGGTAGCAGATACCATCATCTGTTCTCCTGTGTGCCTTTAAGTTTCAAATTTATGGTGATATGTCATGAAAACATTTTAGATTTTGATAAAAACGTATTTAGCAATCTTTTGTTTATGAGTTTTGGTTTTTGAATATGGCTTTAAAATGTTGCTTCTTACCCTAAAATTATAAAGATATTAACCATTTTCATTCAAAGAGTTTCAAAGCTCTGTTTTTCATCTTTAGGTTTTAATCTGTCTCCATCTATGCTAAGAGATAGAGATCGAATTTTTAACATTTTTCCTAGATAGAAGGCCAATTGTCTCTGCACTGTTTACTGAATTCAAATCTATGAAAGGGCATATACTTATGGGTCAGTTTCTGGACCCAAACATCCATGATTTGATTACAGCACTTTGCAAACATCTTGATTTCAAATGATGAAAGAACCCCTCATTATGTTCTTATTTTTCAGAATTTTCAGTATTATTCTGGGAAGATTGCTATTATTCATAAACTTAACCATGTTTGCCGAATGCCAACCCAACAAAACAAACTCATTAGGATTTTTATTAAATGTTCTTTGTACTTATTCACCTCTTTCTGGAGAGTCAATATCATTATTATAAAGTCTATCCATCAAACAACTTCTGTTATTCACTTATTGGGTCTATCTATATTGTTTAGCATTATTTCATAATTCTTCTCTATGCAGAGTTCACACCTCTTTTGTTTGGTATGTTCCTAGACAATTTATAGAGTTTGCTGCTACAATGAATGAGATCATTTTCCTTTTATGTTTACTAATTTGGTTAGTTCTGGTGTCGTAGAACGCTATTGCTTTCTGTCTATTTAAGCGAGTGAATAAAAGTGCATAAATAAGAACTGTCGTTTGACATTTTATCAGCCACAAGCATGTTTAGCTGTGGGTTTTAGTCAAGATGCTTCTTAAAGGCACTGAATTTTAAAAGGGCTGAGTCAACCCACAGACAGGTAAAATGACACATTGCATGATATATCCCAGAGTTTACAACAATTACATAGGTGTTGAATTCAAGCAGAGCTGAGAAGAGGAACAAACTGACATCATTAGGAAAAACCACCCGAAACAGGTAAACACATAGAAGTTGAACTGAAACAGGTAGTCAAGTTTGGGCATCCATTCGAGAAGGTCTGAAATAAATACAAATGTTTTTAAAGTTCCCCCCATATCAACGCCAGTTACAACCTAACAATATATACTTTCTAGACCTTTTCTAATGATACTCAGTCTTCTGATTCTTACATATCATAGTCAAACTCACTTCAGGTGACTTGTATGCGTGGCTCTGTCTTTGCATAAACCTATAAAAGACACCATTTTGAATGCACCAATAGGGCTTGAAGCCTGTAGCCCAGGACATGAATTCTGTGTGTGCTTTGGATACGTGCACACAAGAAGGTGCATGAGTGGCTGTGTGCAGAGGAACCTAAGAGAACGTTGCAGTGCCTAGTGCCTTCAGTCACAGCTGTGATCTGGTCAGTGGAGCCTCAGCTAAGGAAACTCCCTGTCTTGGTAAGGGGGATTCATAGGAAGGGGGCTTTTAGAGTCAGTCCCCACAGAGACAGGTGGGGGGCACACATGCATTTGCTGAGAAGCCTGGAGGCTCCCAGCACTTGTCAAAGAGAGGTCAGGAGACCAAGAGGTGGAGGAGAGAGAGGGATGGAGGACAGGCTACAGGGAGTGCAAGCAAGGGGATGCTGCCCACTCCGGTCCAGTGCACACTCGCTTGAGGGTCTGGTTCATTTAATGACGGGAGCAAAGGACTGTGGAACTTGGCAGCTGTTCTGTGGTTGAATGGGGATTCTGCAGGCAGTGCTCACACTATTGACCACATCCCAGCATTTAAGCCAGGCTCTGTCACTCACTGTGGGTTTTTGGTTGTTTTTATTTTTGTTTTAACATTAGAGAATGTTCCTCAATTTTCTCTTTGTGTACCTACAGCACCTTCCCCCTAAATTAACAGGCGCATTATAACCAACTCTTTGCAATTCCTTCCGTTTTGTTTTTTACTGTTCTCTTTCTATATCAACCTTTTAAGTGTTGGCTAATCCGGAATTCAATTATCAAGCCTCTTCTTTTCTCTTTCTAAATTCTCTTGCTACGAGTTTACCTCAGATGGCTTAAATATCACTGGTAAAATGATACTCAAACTTCTGCATGCAAAGCTGGAATGCTGTCCTGATGTCTACATTGATTATTCAACTCCCTATTTAACATATTCACTTAAAAGTCCAAAAATACATACTTACTCTACTTTTTCCCTATTTCTATAAAATCACTATTATCCATTCTCCCCATGGCTCAAGCAGCTCACAAGCCTTCCTCGGTTTAGCCGTTTTCTTCACATTCAATCCATCTGGGAGTCCTATGTGCTCTACCTCTCATGAATGATTTTACACCTTCCGCTAGAGAATGTTGGCCCTAGGTGTCTCTCTTACACACAAGCATACATACATAAACACACAGTATTTAATGTGTGTGGTATTTATGATGTGACAGGTAGATATTGTGCGTGTGTGTGCGTGTGCGTGTGTGCGTGTGCTCTGTGTGTGTTAATCATCTACGGCTACAGAACAAATACCACAAAACTTAGGGCTGAAGGTGACGAACATTTATTATCTCACAGATTCTATGTGAGGTGCTAACCACAGTGTTTGCAAGGGGTGTGGCCACCTGAAGGCTCAACTGCGGGTAGACATGCTCCCAACCTCACTCAGCCGGTTGTTTGCAGTGTTTAGCTCCTCACTGGCTGTGGAACCAAGGATGCCCTTATTTCCTTACTACATGGGCTTCTCCACAGGGCAGCTCACAATGTGGCAGTGAGGTTCCTCAGCGCAAGCTAGCAAGAAGAGCCACGATCAAGGGAAAGACCGTGCACGCAAGACAGGAGTCACAGTCTTTTACCTCCTAATCTTGAAGTGACATTCATCACTTGGGGTCTATTCTACTTGTTAGCAGCAAGTTACTAGATGTGGACAACACTCAAGAGGAAGGGATTACACAAGGATACAAATACTGACCCAAAAGACCGAAACGTTCCCTTCAGCTTGTCGAAACTTCAGAGAGATTGCTTCCTGACTCAAGGCCCCTTACCTCCCTTTTCTCAGAGCACTCACTTAAGAAAACTGGAATTGGAAACTCATTCTCTGGCCCTTTGAGGTGTGCAACTTCTTCCAGCCTCTTGCCAGTTTTACCACCCAGGAAAGTCTTTCTCAAGCACCTGGGAGCCCTCCTTTTGAAATGTAATCATCAAGGAAGATAGGGCCCTTATCTCCCAGTCTCTGTAGGAGGGCAGGAGCCTAACTCCACTCCTACCAATCAGCGAACACAGGTGGCCTCACCACGTTGGCCAACCTCTCCCAAAGTCTTCCAATGCTGTTTAACTGGTTTTCCCCAGGACTTAAAATCTCTCTCAATTTTTGTGTCAGAAGAGTTGAGTTCAATTTCTCTCTCCTATTGCAATAGTCTTGAAGAAAATCTTTCTTGCCACTTTAAAAAAAAAGTCCAGTGAAATTTTTTTTTTACAATAGCAAGAGACGGGGATCCCAGAGGCCATTTGAGAAGCTGCCTACCACTGCGTGCGTGTGTGTGTGTGTGCATGCCTACCACTGCATGTGTGTGTGTCTACCATTGCATGTGTATGTGTGTGTGTGTGTGTGTGTATGTGTGTGTGTGTGTGTCTAGTAACTGCATAGTTACTAGCCTGCAAGAAGATGACCCAAAATGTTGTTTCAACTCCTTTTAACTGATACATTTTGGGTATATCTACATATTAAAGAAATGCGTTTAGTGTGGTGAAGTTGGGGTGGCCGATCCTAATGGATACAAACACAGTCCTCATACCCTTTACAGGATCAAGGCTATTTAGATGACCCCGGTACTGACAACCTACAGAATCATCAAGAAAAACCCTGTTTGGTGAAACCAGGAAGCACATCTCCGCAGTACCCCTTCCAAAGGGGAAAGAGATTAATTTCCCACTGGTAGCCAGTAATTTGGGCTCCATTAGACCTAGGATTGTTCCTGGGTCCCATCATTAATACTTACAAAATGAAAACAAACACAGTTTAGGGGAAATAAATAAACCTCCACTGCGTTCATTGAGAGCTCACTTCACTGCACCCAGACTTGACATGAACATCTTAATAGCTCTGACAGAATCACTTAGGAGCCCAGCTTCATGGAAATAGAAGAAATGTTAATGAAGAGAAAATGTGGGTGATTAATAAATGTGATTGATATGCAATGACCTTTACTTACTCACTGAGTAATTAAAGTAATCAAAGGAGACCCAGCTGTGATGAGAGCTGTCCGAGAATAGACCAACATATAGTTCGAAAAGCCACAACATTCGATGTGGTTTGCAGAGGACAGTACTTTTAAAAATGGCTTTTTAAGTAAACTAGAGGGTTTTTTCTGACAGTCTGGAGAATGTTCTTACTTCAGGGCATGATGAGCAGTATATAAAAACACAAGACTGAAAAACACAGTCCCTACGGAGTAAAACAGGAACATGCGAAGATCTGTCTAATGAGTCCTTAGATATCCTCTGAATTCCAATTAGGCGTTCCCCCTGGTGTGCGATATCAATCAGAAGACAGTGGCTTAAAGGCACCAGATCACTTCAAGTGCGTCTCTTGTTACTCTTGGGGAAACGGGATGAGGAATGAATGCGTTGTCCCTAAAAAGCCTCTGTCCTTTCTTTTGGCAGCAAAGTAAGCAACCCTGTCCAAAAAACTTGGCAGGAAATGAATCCACATTCAAGGGTCAGTGATAAAGCTGTCCTATATTGGACTGGCCAGGGACCTCTGGGCAATACCGCCCTAATTCCAGCATTAATACAAGTAACACAAAGCACCGTCATTGCCAAACTTTCTCTCCCACTCCTTTCATCAAAACGTACCACCTGCCAAACCTCTAAGCTTTCTCCTCTAAGCTGTATGTTACCTGAGGGCAAAAACTGAGGTTTCATTTCACAACCCCACACACATTACACACCCGGGCACTCAACTGATGCTCAACACACACAACAAAATGTATCACTGAAGTAGAGATCTCAAATGAAAATGGTTTTGACTCAGTGAGCTCATCACGTTTATCAAATACACATTCACGCAGGTGATAACGCTGGAATCCCCCATCAGTATTTCTCCCCTGCTGCTACTTTGCTCCTTATTTTGAAATAATTGTAAAAGGATTAACTTTGGGGCTACTATGGGATCGCATCCTTTGTTTCAGTCTTTTGTTGCCCTGAAGGCCTCCTTATCATGTTGAAATATAGGCAGGAGAGTCAGGGGAGCAGAAATATTATAGAGGGGATTATCAGGTTAGAGAGAGAGAAAAGGAGGGCTGCTTTTCCAGACCCTCTGGGCTGTCTTGTGGAAAGAAATTACCATTCTATTTTTACTCATTTCATTTTAGCTTGTCTTTCTCTTCCTTTTTTGTTTTTTAATTTTTCTTTGGCACTTTTCCACTTTTATCTGCCTGCCTACGTTTGGTTTCTCCCTTCTATTGAGATGTTGGATGTTTTCTCTTTCCCAGTCTTCTTCAGTTTGGTGGCTGCTTTGTCTGGTGCTTTTATGCTTCTCTGCACAGTCCTCCCTCCTCCTGCTTCATTCTTTCGAGCCCTCTTTTCCTTTCTGTATCTGAGGTGCTGACTTGAATTTATCAGTTATTTACATACTTGTGTGACGTCCACAGAGCACGCAGAAGCAGCCAGCAGTGGAACTGGGATTCCATGAGCAGAGGCCTACATCATGAGTAACAACCTGCTGTGACAAACGCAAAGAAAGGCTCTGCTTTTGTGTGTGTGTGTGTGTGTGTGTGATATGCGGGCCTCTCACTGCTGCGGCCTCTCCCGTTGCGGAGCACAGGCTCCGGACGCACAGGCTCAGCGGCCACGGCTCACGGGCCCAGCCACTCCGCGGCATGTGGGATCTTCCCGGACCGGGGCACGAACCCGCGTCCCCTGCGTCGGCAGGCAGACTCCCAGCCACTACGCCACCAGGGAAGCCCGGCTCTGCTTATTTTTATGAAGAGAGATCGAGCAGCTGCATGAAAAGAGACAGGGCAAACTGGGCACTGGCTGGAAATGAAATAAATAGAAAAAGTATCACCCTGCCAATGCCTGCAACGTTCTAATTTTATGTATTCAGCGTTCAAGCAATAAACTGTAAGACAGTCAAATTGAATTGGAGCCTCTAATTTTAAGTCCGAAGACTTTTCCTTCCACGGTGTGAATTTTCCTACCGTCACTGGTCAGTGCTGAACGTGATGTCAGTATTTCCCAAGTAAATTCTTGTACAACTCAAAAGCTGATCCACCTCCATCCCTAGAGAGGCCAGGCATGCACATTTATGCATGGGTCACAGCTGGAAGACTGAACTGGACTGAGTTCAAAAGCCTCAGTTTAAAACGCTGATAGCCATCGAGGGCCCAGATATTTGGTCCAACGTTATTCTGGGTGGGTCTGTGAGGCTGTTTTTGGATGAGGTTAACATATTGGTAGACTGAGGAAAGCAGACTGTCCTCCATAATGTGTATGGGCCTCGTCCAATCAGCTGAAGACCTGACTGGGACAAAAAGGCTGACTACCCACAGGTAAGAATGCTGGGAGCCTGACAGCCTCCAAATTGGGATATCAACTTTTCTCCTGCCTTTGGACTTGAATGGAAACACTGGCTCTTCCTGGGTCTCAGGCTTTGGGACACACACGAGAACTAAAGTCTCCGCCTTCCTGAGCCTCCAGCTTGCTGACACACCCTGCAAATCCCAGGACCGGCGAGCTTCCACAATCACATGAGCCAACTCCTTATAACTGATCTCTTTCTGAAAGTATACATATCCTATTGATTCTGTCTCTCTGGAGGACCCTGATTAATACAAAAATCTTGCCGCTGTAAGAAAACTTCAAGTCATTTATCAGAGCATCGTATTCTGACATGTAAGGCAGATAAGGCCCAGAAAGACTAAGGAATGTGACGAAAGTTGAACAACAAATTAGAAGTCGTCGGTCAGTCTGTTTCTTCTCAGGCCTTGGAGGGGTTCTGGGGCAGTCACAGCTTTGTTTATGATGTTGGGCAGATCTGAATCCAAGTCTTTAGTCTCCGGATGTCAGAGAAGCTACAGCAAGTGAAACATGCCGAAGAAGAGACAAAGATTTTTCCAATGTTAGGAAGTTCGTGCTGCTCCAGCAAAGACTATGTAGAAAGTTTCTCAGATTTTCCTCGTTATTAATTTAACGTCCTCAAAAAATGTCTGTAGCACTCCCCTAAACCCCCAAGACGTATACCTATCTCTGGTTTGCCTTGTCAGTTTAATGATGCTAGAATTGTAGTGCCTGCAAGGGACACAAGAGGGTAGTGAGACCAAACCATCAGAAGCGCTTTGGGGGTGTGATAAGCAGAATGCCCCCCCAAACAGGTCTGCTTCCTAATCCCCGGAATCTGTGAATATATTACCTTACATGGCAAAATGGACATTGACGATGTGACTTAGTTAAGGATCTGCAATTGGGAGATGATCCTGGATTATCCAAGTGCGCCCTATATAATCACAAGGGTCCTTATAAGAGGGGACCCTTATAAGAGTGGGAGAAGGAGGTATGAAGACGGAAGCAGAGGTTGGAGAAAGAGAGAGAGAAATTTGACGACGTTATACTACTGGCTTTGCAGATGGAGGAATGGACCACAGACCACGGAATGTGGGTGGCCTCTAAAACCTGGAAAAGGCAAGAAAACATATTCTCCCCTAGAACCTCCAGAACGAATAAAGCCTCTCAGAAACTTGATTTTAACCCAGTGTGACCTATTCTCGACTCTGAGCTCTACAACGATAATATATTTCGGTCATTTGAAGTCACACAGTTTCTATTAGACTGTCACAGTAGCAACAGGAAACTAATATGGTGGGGCTTGTGAAAATAAATGTGTGGGTCCAGTTCTCAGGGACTCTAATTCACATCTTCTTGTACTGATCAAACCTCATATTTCAGAAATTCGGTCTACTACTGGAGGTACAGTAAAGCTGAGTCACATTATCCCTCCAAGGAGCTTACAGTCCGAAGGGGAAAGTAGTTTTTTCAACATGAAACATGTCTCTTTCCTGATTAAGAAGCTTAACGACCACCCACTAAGCACGTATTGATAGATTCCTGGTGATCCATAAACCTTTACTAAAGTAAACTGCAATTCCATGTAGTTAGCTTACTTATGTCAGCTTTCCTAAGGACTTATGTTGGCCCTGAATCCTTACATTTTTCTTTCAGTCCTCCACATTTCTTCCATACACCCGCTCCCCGAGAACCCCGGTTGTTATTTTATCTTCAGAGACTGCCCAAATCAAAAAGTTGTGGGGTTCGTGTTGATGAGTTTATTTGCAATGCCAGTTGGTTGGCCATATTCTGGAATATCATCATGTCACTGAAAGTTCACTAGGAGGAACACTCAAGAAGCCAGTGGAGATGTCTGCGATACAGCTAAGTCTCTAGGTTTGACCGCATTTCTAGACCTATAGAGCGGTCCACGGCGTGAAATCATGTTGGAATGCCTTTCTACGTGACCGCCTTTCCCCAAAGAGCAAGACAGCCAGCTTCTTACGCTTCTTCTAAAGCTCTGTCCCTCCTCCCTATCATTCCATGATGTGCTAACCAAGGAATACAATTCAATGACCATTGTGTTGGTTAACTTCTGTTCCTGACTTTTCATCGCTCTCAGCAGCCCCATCCTTTGTCGTGTGACTTTGTAGTGTCTCCCATCGTTGGTGAGTGTACTTCCCTGCTGCACAGATCCTGGGCTTGAAAGACGGAAGTTGGAGACTTGAGATCGGAATGTCACTCATTCTTCACATTCAGGGACAATCCCCGTTTCAAATATTCTGGTCAGCATTTCAGGTCATTGGACAGCCAGTGTGCTGATTTGGGTATAAGAGCATGGTGCTTTGATGGCTTTTTACAGATTTTTAACCATTTATTCTCCATCCCAAGAAGCAAAAAAGTGAGCTGATTTTTAAAAATCTCTATAAAATATTTAATGTGTTTTCTATGCAGAGACAATTAAGTGAAGAAAGGGGCTAACTCTAAAATACGCACATTCCTCTGAAAGTCGGATATGATTTTACTTGCATTTACTTACATTTAAAACGTAAATGCAAAGTATTCAACATAAAGATCTCAGCTTTTTCAGAACTGCAATTTTAATTGCTAAGATGAATGCTGAAGCTGATTTAGCACCAGAATCATAATTGACCATAAATTTTCTCTTGTTTTTACAACCATTTCTGCAATAATGAATACAGTTTCAAAGCTGAAGTGAAGTTTCCCCATATGAGTTTGTTATGGGTTGAATTATATCTCCCTAAAAGATGTTGAAGTCCTAACCCTCATGTGAATGTGCCCTCATTTGGAAACAGGGGCTTTCACCTGACTGAGTTAAGATGAAGTCGTTAGGGTGAGCCTTAATCCAATGTGACTGGTATCTTTACAAAAGGGGAAATTTGAACACACAGACAGACAGGCAGAGAAGACAGACGAAGTAAAGGCATAGGGAGAATGCCACCAACAAGCCAAGATATAGCTGAGGCTACCAGAGACTAGGAGTGAGGCACAAAACAGACTGTCCCCAACAGCTCTCAGAAGAAACCAACACTGCTGATGCCTTGATCTTGAACTTCCGGCCCCCAAAACCATGAGACAACAAACTTCTGCTGTTTTATCCCCACAGCTTGTGATATATTGTTACAGTCTTAGGAGAATACACATATTAAATTTGCCTTGGTTCCTTTGACACATTACAGATTAGCAGCTTTCAATTACAATATTCAGATGAAAATGGTTCTAAGAATTACGCACAAAAATATTCATGACCCTATTCTTCCACACGTGTGCTACTGAACAAATACCCATTTCCTGTGCCCCAGGTTGAGGTTCTTGACCCATTCAAACCTACTGAAGAAAACAGTCTCCTTGTTTTTTAAATTAAAATTCCTCATGGAATATGAAATAGGCTCCAAATATTTCAAGAATCAAAGTACATAAAAATTATCAGTATTGTAGGGGCTTCCCTGGTGGCACAGTGGTTGAGAGTCCGCCTGCCAATGCAGGGGATGTGGGTTCGTGCCCCGGTCCAGGAGGATCCCACGGGCCACAGAGCGGCTGGGACCGTGAGCCATGGCCGCTGAGCCTGCGCGTCCAGAGCCTGTGCTCCACAAGGGGAGAGGCCACAACAGTGAGAGGCCCGCGTACGGCAAAAAAAAAAAAAAAAAAATTATCAGTATTGCAAGTTATTTCTATTTCTTCTAGTTCTTAAAAAGATTTAATTGGTCAAATATTTAAGACAGAATCTAAACCAAACAAGTGGATCCTTTCAATGTTACTGGAATATCGGTCAGACAGCTATAATATACTCAGATTTTCACTGATGGTATAAATAATTTCAAGTCATTGGGCTCACTCTCTTAGGGAGCCCACACTTTTACTACTGCTTCCTGCATTTATTTTGCAACTTCAGGAAGCCCCTCACACTCTTTCTCAGTTTTACTTTCCCTTCCTTCCTTGTCAAAGCCTGCCCTCAGGATTGCCTCTGTAATTCTTCACACCATAGTGTGAATCAGTTGAAGGCAATATGTAAAGTCACTCAGGACCAGCCTGCACCTGTTATTATAAATAAAGTTTTATTGTAACACAGCCAGAGTACATTTACATATGGCTGCTTTGATCTACCTCAGCAATGCTGAGCAGAGTATATGTGTATACAAGAGTATGTGTGACCCACAAGGCTGAAAATATTTACTATCTGGTCCTTTACAGAAAAAATTTGCCAACTCTTATTTTAAGGCTTCTCTCTCAATAAAAGCGAGAACAAACAACAGAATCCCCACGTAATATTTATATTATATTTTAAATTTTCAGGACATAAGAGAGCAAATAGCGTCCTTGTCTGGGATGTCAACAGCCACAAGTTTCACATCAAAGAAATCACAAATCCACTTTATCTTTGAGTCCAACACAAGCAATGTGAAATGAGATCAGAGGCCACATTTCAGGAACTACATATGTATATGGGGTGCTTTAAATAACTGTACGTTTACATGTAAGTCTAAGTCTCTGTATGTCTATCTTGGGTCTTGTTCATTTCTGTTCTCATAATCTGACCTGTTGGTTTCAGGACATGCAAAATATTGACTTATTCCCAAGCCTTAAAGTTGAAAAGATATGTTTCAGAAAACGTGAACTAACATTTCATTTTCAAAATTAGTATGTGACTGATTTGGTTGTATACCATGTGTCAGTTTCCTAAGTCATACCCCCAAATTGCTATTGTTTGCAAAGGAACATTCTGGATGCTGGCACCACTGAATCCAAACCTTCAAAGGGAAGTATTACAAACAGAGATGGGTCCTTCCTTCCATGGTCTCAGTTTTCCTCTATCCCAACTCCAACAGCTGTTCCTGCCTTTTGGAGGATGAAAATGCGATGCCTATTGCATAACCAAAGCAAATGCTGTTACTGCTTTTCGCACTTATATTATTGCTCTTGACAATTCACCAGCTGATTATCCTACTGAATTATGCACCTGCCACTCCTGCTATTTACCTTTTTGTTGTTTATTAGCACCGTGACTACAAAGGGAAACAAAGAATGAAGGAAGTCAACCAAAAGCGTCTCTGTTCTGTTGCTGGAGATGTCTTGAAGTCTCTGAGTAATCAAGATATAATTTCCAACCACTTTCTCACAAACGTGGGATTTGGGGCGTAGAACATTCCTCATGGAAAGTGTAAAAAAAATTTTAAGTGAATGGGAAACATCTTGGATTATATCCTGGGACTCGTAAGTTTGCCTACTCTCAGTAGCTTGACTTTTCAAAACACATGTACCAAACAAATCCAAGTAACCTAGATTAATACACACATTTTCTCAGGTGGGACCGCAGCCAATTGCAATTTGTTCATTCACGCAACAAATATTTATTGTGTATCTATTACGTGCCCAGCGCTGTTCAAATTCTCAGAGTACAGCTGCCAACAGCAAAGCAAAATACCCCTAACCAAGATGAACTTGCATTCTAATGAGCCTGTCTCTCTAACGTGGGTAAACATGATAAAGGGAAAGTCTTAATGATGAAATTAGAAACATCAAATTACAGTTAGTCAAAGCTCTTTATGCAGCTCTCACAAAACTGTTGGCCTGTTAACTGTGTTACCAGTGCATCTTTCTCTTGTCAGTGTTTTCCTCTCCCTTCTTCAAAAAACATTTTACCAGTGTCTCTCCATTTTCCAAGTGTTTGTTCAAATGCTTCAAAGTCATCTTATTGTCCTAATTCCAAAGTTTTAACAATGTCAATTTCCCTCGTCACTCACCCAAGAGATGTCTATTGAGCAGCGTTTCAGTATTTTATTGCTGCGTAACAACCATCCCCAAACATCAGGTGGCTTAAAACAGCAACACTCATTTATTTGGGCAGGATTAGGTGGCAATGACTCATCTCCCTTCCCAGTAGTACCAGCTGGGGGAGCTCAACAAGGGGATGGAAGATACTCTCCTGGGCAGGCAAGCTGGTGCTGGATATTTACTGGGAACTTTTTAGGTGGGGCTGTTGCCTTGGGGCCTCAATTTGTCTCCACCTGGGCCTTTCACTGAGGCTGCTTGGGCTTCTTCAGAACATGGTAGCTGGGTTCCAAAAGGAAGTATTTCAGATGATGGGAAGTATCACTATAGGCTGCCAGTCTCTTAAGACTTGGGCATGGAGAGTGGAACAGGGCCACTTCTGTGATGTTTTATTGGTCAAAGCAGTCACACATCTACCCAGAATCACTGGAAGAAGACAAAAACCCCACTTCTCAAAGAGAGATGTGTCAAAGGATTTAAGTCTGCTGTGTGCCAGGCAGTATGGAAGGCACAAATGAGTAAGATATAGCCAGAGCTCCCACAAGAAGCTCAGAGTCCAGCAGGAGAACTGAGCCAATAAAGAGTTGGTTACAATACACAGGTTAATTTAGGGGAAAAGTGCTGTAGATACACAGAGAAAAAACTGAGGAAATTTTCTAACTAGGAGTTCAGGCAGTTAAAACAAAACAAATAAAAACAAATAAACAAGCAAACCAAAACAGTGAGTGACAGAGCCTGGCTTAAATGCTGGGATGTGGTCAATAGTGTGAGCACTGCCTGCAGAATCCCCATTCAACCACAGAACAGCTGCCAAGTTCCACAGTCCTTTCCTCCCGTCATTAAATGAACCAGACCCTCAAGCGAGTGTGCACTGGACCGGAGTGGGCAGCATCCCCTTGCTTGCACTCCCTGTAGCCTGTCCTCCATCCCTCTCTCTCCTCCACCTCTTGGTCTCCTGACCTCTCTTTGACAAGTGCTGGGAGCCTCCAGGCTTCTCAGCAAATGCATGTGTGCCCCCCACCTGTCTCTGTGGGGACTGACTCTAAAAGCCCCCTTCCTATGAATCCCCCTTACCAAGACAGGGAGTTTCCTTAGCTGAGGCTCCACTGACCAGATCACAGCTGTGACTGAAGGCACTAGGCACTGCAACGTTCTCTTAGGTTCCTCTGCACACAGCCACTCATGCACCTTCTTGCGTGCACGTATCCAAAGCACACACAGAATTCATGTCCTGGGCTACAGGCTTCAAGCCCTATTGGTGCATTCAAAATGGTGTCTTTTATAGGTTTATGCAAAGACAGAGCCACGCATACAAGTCACTTGAAGTGATTTTGTCTATGACATATAAGAATCAGAAGATTGAGGATTATTTCCCAGGTTAGAAACTATATAGTTAGGTTGTAACTGGTCTTAAAATAGAGGGAGCTTTAAAAACATTTGTATTTATTTCAAACCTTCTCGAATGGATGCCCAAACTTCACTGCCTGTTACAGCAGGGACCCCAGCCCCTGGGCCACGGACTGGTACCAGTCAGAGGCCTGTCAGGAACCAGGCCGCGCAGCAGGAGGTGAGCAGTGGGCCAGCGGAGCTTCATCTGTATTTACAGCCACTCCCCATCGCTCGCATTACCACCTGAGCTCCACCTCCTGTCAGCATTACGGTGAGTTGTATAACTATTTCATTATATATTACAATGTAATAATAATAGAAAGAAAGGGCACAATAAATTTAATGCGCTTGAATCATCCTGAAACGATCTCCCTCCCCGCCCATCCATGGAAAAATTGTCTTCCACCAAATCCTTGGTGCCAGAAAGGTTTGGGACCGCTGTGTTACAGCTCAACTTCTATGTGATTTACCTATTTCAGGCAGTTTTTCCTAACTGAGGTCAATCAATCTGTACCTCTCTTCAACAATTCTGCTTGAATTCAGCAACTATGTAATTGTTTTAAACGCTGGGATATGTTGTATAATGCATCTAATGGTAGACGAAGCCCTTTTAAAATTCAGTGCCTGTGAAAGGGGTTGGAAGAAAACTGGCAGCTAAGCATGTTTGAGGTTGACAAAATGCCACTTGACGGTTCTTTACTTATACTTCTATTCACGCATCTCACATTTATTCAACTACTACATACCAGACACTGTATTTAAAATATGTGAGGTACGCTCCCAGGCACACACACACACTCACACACTTATGCTTATGTATATGTGTGTCTCTAAGAGTTTATCAGGTAAAGATATAAAATGTATACTCAGATCATAGACAAAAGTGTGCCTTCACATAGACTGACCAAGGAAGGCACTCAGACCAACATGGAATTTGAGTTGTTTTTTAAATGGCTTTTCGTATGTGATTAAGAGGACATTAGAAATGATAAAAAGTCTCTAGGTACAACCCACTAACTTGGATTTGTATTATTATTTGATACCCAAACTTAACTCTAGTTACCTACAAAATAAGAACTATGAAATTATTTAAAAGCAACCTACTTAATTTTTTATTTTTATTTTTTGGCCGAGCTGCGCAGCTTGCGGGATCGTACTTGCCTCACCAGGGATTGAACCTGGGCCCCCTGCAGTGGAAGCACAGAGTCCAACTAACTGGACCACCAGGGAATTCCCAATATTTTTACTTTATTATAAGAAACATTACTGGCACAACAAACTCCAGTCACATGTGCTTATCCTCTCATCATATTTCTGTGTCATGATGGATATAAACCCTACACGAGTACTGATTTAACTGTGAACATACAGAAGTGAAAATACCAGACTGAATTTACCTTGGAAAGTTATTCAGTGCCCAACACTAAATCCAAGATCTACCAAAATGCAAAATAATCATTTCTCCATTCATAAATTGGTCACCCTGAACCTTTTTAATAGAGCTCTGTCCACAAATACAGAAACGTATTTAAGCTGACATCAAACTTTTCTGCAGTTTCTGCTCTCCAAGCCAGTGGAGTGCAATGGTGATAGCCACTGTATTTTCCCACAACTTCCGAACAAACTGAGAGGCAGGTATGCATGCTCAACGCAATAACACATATAACCCATCACGGGAAGCCACGGGGACCCACTGAATACACAATGTAGACTTTCTAGGCTAAGAGCATAAAATAACAGTAAACATGATTCTAACATTAAGGGCTTTATAAAATATAGTCAGAGATTAAGGCAAAGTAGAGGTATATGTTTTCCATATTTGAAGTTGATCTTCAGCTCCATGGAATTGAAAACTGTAATCTTTTGACAATGTATCTATAGGATGAAGCCCTGCTAAGCCCCCTGTGAATAAAGACTATTCCTTATAGAATCTAAAACCATATAGATGCTTAGTAACTATTGCTTGCAGTGGAGAGAGAAAAAACACCTCAAGTTAAAGGACAACTTTTCCACCTGCAGAATATCATACCCCATCACTTAGACTCAGGTCTAGCATCAATTTAATACTATGATGACACCTCATACTTCTGTAATAACCCTTCGGTAATAAGGGTTATTAGGGTTGAGTAAAGAGGTTGATGAATTTTTTTTTAAAATGCATTTTACACTATCGTAATAGACCAATTATGTTTCAATTCTATAGCACTACATTCCTGTCTTGTCCAGAACAAAAACGGATCACTCCATTATTGAGATAATCAATGTTTTAAAATACAATTTATCAGACGCATTTTACTTCCATTTACTCTCTTCATTCACTGTGAAAAACTGTCTAGTGGGCAAAAATGATAATTTGGAACTGAATATCTCATTCTGTCCCTCCAAACAAGAAAAACTAATAGAAGCAGTTCAGGGTTGTGTTTTGAAAGAAAAGCAAGAGACTTCTAGCTAAAGAGATCCAGTGAGACCATTTTCCATCTCTTCCCTGACTCAAAATCCCACCGAAAACAACAAAATATAAACAATCAATAACTTGAAATATTTCATCAATGAAACTACCACAAACAGAACAAACTTGACAAGGATTGTGAAGTCTGGACCGAGGCAGAGAATATGACACTGGACTTCTAAGAGGATACGTGTTTCCCCACGTTAATTGCCAGTATCCTGAAAGGTCCGCCCCAAACGTCTTTGATTAGACACCCGAGACCCAAATTTGGCAGGGGGTGGGGCGAGAAGAAAATGGGGGCAATTCCCCACCCAGCGGACTCCTGGCAGTAAGTGGAGACGTTCTTGGGTTGTCCCAGCTGGGGACGTGCTACTGGCACCTACTTAGCGGGGTGAGGCCAGGGGTGCTGCTAAACCTCCTACAGCGCCCAGGACACCTCCCCACCACAACAGAGAACGATCAGCCCCAAATACCTACAGTGCCGAGGTCGCAAAACCCTGTTCTGGAGACCCAGCCTAGCAGCCAGATAAGGATGAAGTGAAGCTTCCATCGTGACAGGCACTTCGTACGGTCTGCAACGCAGCTGTCCAGCGAGGAAGCCCGTCAGATATGACGCTCAGGGGAAACGGAGAGGAGGCCACGAGGAACTGGTGACCGTACCAGTAACAACGCTCCTGAGGGCTTTGCTGGGAACCCACCAAACCACCTGAATTTTGAAAAGGGACACATAGTCCCAGAGCACAGAAGTAACCGCTTTGGCAAGAGCATGTTCAGGACCACAGATTCCAAGCGGAGGCTGCGCACAGCCTCCGTTTCTCCTCACCCTCGGGGCCTCCTCCCAGTGTCTGCAGCAACTAGCAGGTCCCATTCAACACAGCAGTGTGAAAGGAGGGCCCTGTCTCTTCTGCACACAGAGGAAGGGAGTGAGTAAGAGATCACAGACAACACAAGTACATGTATGACCAAACTTATCTCCCCAAAAGAGAAAACCACAGATATCAGACAAATATTTCTCCAGAGTCTCAAATAAATTATACAGAAGAGATATGAGATTATTATCAAATTATAACACAACAAAAGGAAAATTTAAGAAACCTAGCCAATGGAGCCTAGGAAAAAAATGGGAAAGAAGAAAAAAATACAATATAAGTGAAAAGAACAACTGGATCAAGTGCCTGTAACAGAGAGCAAATTCAGAAGCACAAGCTCTAGAGGTGAGTCCATGAAATATAGCAAACAGAAGGGAACAGTGCTATAAAAGAAGTATGAAGATGGCTTGATGAGCACCACACGACAGGCGTCCAGCACAGCATACCTGACATTCCTGCAGAAGGTGAGACAGCAAATGCACGCAAATCAATTCAGTTATAATAAATGACATTTCATTCTGCAATAAACACTTGAACGCGTTGATAAAGACGACACCATACCCCAAGGAATGTGCTGAGGAATTATCAGCAGGAAGACATCATGAAATTCACCACTTCCAAAAACAAAGAATCATGTGGGAATGCAGGTGGGAAAAGGTAGAGGTACGTAAAAGGGGAAAGCCTCAATTTGATCTTAGATTTCCCAATTGCAACACTGGATGCCAGAAGATCACCAGGCAATGACTACAGAATGCTGAAGGTAAGGAAGTGCCCTCCCCAAAGTTCACGCCTGGCCCCGCTGCCTTTCAACTATAAATGCCACAGATGGACATTCTGCAGCATGGAAATGCTGAAAGAATGCAGCACACACAGACTTTTCTTCAAAACGTTCCTGGGTGACAAATTCCAGGCAAGAAAAGACCAACTAGAATAACTCAGGAATGGAGAAACAGTGATCAGCAGACTGAGGTGAAGAATCAAATAATTTTAGATTCAGGAATAAAATTATGGTTACATACAAAGAAAATAATTATAACAATACAAAAAGAAATCAAAGGTCATTGGGAAAGATACGAAGAGGAAATTGTATTTTTAAAAAAGCCTCATTTTCATAACAAGGCAAGAATAGACAATGGCTAAAGTTGAAACGTGTAGTTAAAAAACAGCATCTTTTTGGGCTTCCCTGGTGGCACAGTGGTTAAGAATCTGCCTGCCAACGCAGGGGACACGGGTTCGAGCCCTGGTCCAGGAAGATCCCACATGCCACGGAGCAACTAAGCCCGTGCACCACAACTACTGAGCTACTGAGCCTACACTCTAGAGCCCACAAGCTACAACAACTGAGCCCCCGTGCCACAACTACTGAACCCCACGTGCCTAGAGCCCATGATCCGCAACAAGAGAAGCCACTAGATAGCCTCATCCAACAGACGGCAGACAGCAGAAGCAAGAAGAACTACAATCCTGCAGCCTGTGGAACAAAAACCACATTCACAGAAAGACAGACAAGATGAAAAGGCAGAGGGCTATGTACCAGATGAAGGAACAAGCTAAAACACCAGAAAAACAACAAAATGAAGTGGGGATAGGAAACCTTCCAGAAAAAGAATTCAGAATAATGATAGTAAAGATGATCCAGGACCTCGGAAAAACAATGGAGGCAAAGATTGAGAAGATGCAAGAAATGTTTCACAAAGACCTAGAAGAATTAAAGAACTAACAAACAGATGAACAATGCAGTAACTGAAATGAAAACTACACTAGAAGGAATCAAGAGCAGAATAACTGAGGTCGAAGAACGGATCAGTGACCTGGAAGACAGAATCATGGAATTCACTGCCGTGGAACAGAATAAAGAAAGAAGAATGAAAAGAAATGCAGACAGCCTAAGAGACGTCTGGATAACGTTAAACACAACAATATTCGCATTGTAGGGGTCCCAGAAGGAGAAGAGAGAGAAAGGACCCGAGAAAATACTTGAAGAGATTATAGTCAAAAACTTCCTTAACGTGGAAAAGGAAATAGCCACCCAAGTCCAGGAAGCGCAGACAGTCCCACATAGGATAAACCCAAGGAGAAACATGCCGAGACACATAGTAATCAAATTGGCAAAAGACAAAGAAAAATTATTGAAAGCAACAAGGGTAAAACGACAAATAACATACACGGGAACTCCCATAAGGTGAACAGCTGATTTCTCAGCAGAAACTCTGCAAGCCAGAAGGGAGCGGCATGATATACTTAAAGGGATGAAAGGGAAGAGCCTACAACCAAGATTACTCTACCCGGCAAGGATCTCATTCAGATTCGATGGAGAAATCAAAAGCTTTTCAGACAAGCAAAAGCTAAGAGAATTCAGCACCACCAAGCCAGCTCTACAACACATGCTAAAGGAACTTCTCTAAGTGGGAAACACAAGAGAAGAAAAGGACCTACAAAAACAAACCCAAAACAATTAAGAAAATGGTCATAGGAACATACATATGAATGGATATAAAAACGAGACCCATCTATATACTGTCTACAAGAGACCCACTTCAGACCTAGGGACACATACAGACTGAAAGTGAGAGGATGGAAAAAGATATTCCATGGAAATCAAAAGAAAACTGTAGTAGCAATACTCATATCAGATAAAACAGACTTTAAAATAAAGCATATTGCAAGAGTCAAGGAAGGACACCACATAATGATCAAGGGATCAATCCAAGAAGAAGACGTAACAATTATAAATACATACGCACCCAACATAGGAGCACCTCAATACATAACACACCTGCTAACAGCTATAAAAGAGGAAATGGACAGTAACACAATAATAGTGGGGGAATTTAACACCTCACTTACACCAATGGACAGATCATCCAAACAGAAAATTAATAAGGAAACACAAGCTTTAAATGACACAACAGACCAGATAGATTTTATTGATATTTATAGGATATTCCATCCAAAAACAGCAGATTATACTTTCTTCTCAAGTGCGCACGGAATATTCTCTAGGATAGAGCACATCCTGGGTCAAAAATCAAGCCTCAGTAAATTTAAGAAAATTTAAATCATATCAAGCATCTTTTCTGACCACAACGTTATGAGATTAGAAATGAATTACAGGGGAAAAAGCATAAAAAACACAAACACATGGAGGCTAAACAATACATTACTAAATAACCAAGAGATCAATGAAGAAATCAAAGAGGAAATCAAAAAATACCTAGACAAATATGACAATGAAAACACGACGATCCAAAACCTACGGGAAGCAGCAAAAGCAGTTCTAAGAGGGAAGTTTATAGCTATACACGCCTACCTCAAGAAATAAGAAAAATCTCAAACTATCTAACCTTACACCTAAAGGAACTAGAGAAAGAAGGACAAACAAAACCCAAAGCTAGCACAAGGAAAGAAATCATAAAGATCAGAGCAGAAATAAATGAAACAGAAACAAAGAAAACAATAGCAAAGATCAATAAACTAAAAGCTGGTTCTTTGAGAAGATAAACAAAATTGATAAACCATTAGCCAGACTCATCAAGAAAAAGAGGGAGACGACTCAAATTAATAAAACTAGAAATGAAAAAGGAGAAGTTACAACAGACACTGCAGAAATACAAAGCATCCTAAGAGACTACTACAAGCAACTCTATGCCAATAAAATGGACAACCTGGAAGAAATGGACAAATTCTTAGAAAGGTATAACCTTCCAAGACTGAACCAGGAAGAAACAGAAAATATGAACAGACCAATCACAAGTAATGAAATTGAAACTGTGATTTAAAATCTTCCAACCAACAAAAGTCCAGAACCAGATGGCTTCACAGGTGAATTCTCTCAAACATTTAGAGAATAGCTAACACCCATCCTTCTCAAACTCTTCCAAAAATTTGCAGAGGAAGGAACACTCCGAAACTCATTCTTTGAGACCACCATCACCCTGATACCAAAACCAAAGATACTACAAAAAAGTAAAATTACAGACCAATATTACTGATGAATATAGATGCAAAAATCCTCAACAAACTACTAGCAAACAGAATCCAACAACACATTAAAAGAATCACAAACCATGATCAAGAGGGATTTATCCCAGAGATGCAAGGGTTCTTCAATATACGCATATCAATCAATGTGATGCACCATATGAACAAATTGAAGAATAAAAACCATATGATCATCTCAATAGATGCAGAAAAAGCTTTTCACACCCATTCAACACCCATTTATGATAAAAACTTTCCAGATAGTGGCATAGAGGGAACCTACCTCAACATAATAAAGGCCATATACGACAAACCCACAGCAAACATCATTCTCAATGGTGGAAAACTGAAAGCATTTCCTCTAAGATCAGGAACAAGACAAGGATGTCCACTCTCACCACTATTATTGAGCACAGTTTTGGAAGTCCTAGCCACGGCAATCAGAGAAGAAAGAGATAAAAGGAATACAAATTGGAAAAGAAGAAGTAAAACTGTCACTGTTTGCAGATGACATGATACTATACATAGAGAATCCCAAAGATACCACCAGAAAACTACTAGAGCTAATGAATGAATTTGGTAAAGTTGCAGGATACAAAATTAATGCACAGAAATCTCCTGCATTCCTATACACTAATGATGAAGAAGCTGAGAGAGAAATTAACACTCCCATTTACCACTGCAACAAAGAGAATAAAATACCTAGGAATAAAGCTACCTAGGTAGACAAAAGACCTGTATGCAGAAAACTATAAGACACTGATGAAAGAAATTAAAGATGATACCAACAGATGGAGAGATATACCATGTTCTTGGATTGAAGAATCAATATTGTGAAAATGACTATACTACCCAAAGCAATCTACAGATTCAATGCAATCCCTAGCAAATTACCAATGGCATTTTTTTACAGAACTAGAACAAAAAATCTTAAAATTTGTATGGAGACACAAAAGACCCTGAATAGCCAAAGCAGTCTTGAGGGAAAAAAACGGAGCTGGAGGAATCAGACTCCCTGACTTCAGACTTACTACGAAGCTACAGTAATCAAGACAGTATGGTAGTGACACAAAAACAGAAACACAGATCAATGGAACAAGGTAGAAAGTCCAGAGATAAACCCACGCACCTATGGTCAACTAATCTATGACAAAGGAGGCAAGAATATACACTGGAGAAAAGACAGTCTCTTCAATAAGTGGTGCTGGGAAAACTGGACAGCTACATGTAAAAGAATGAAATCAGAACACTCCCTAACACCATACCCAAAAATAAACTCAAAATGGACTCGAGACCTAAATGTAAGACCGGACACTATAGAACTCTTAGAGGAAAACATAGGAAGAACACTCTTTGACATCAATCACAGCAAGATCTTTTTTTGACCCACCTCCTAGAGTAATGGAAATAAAAACAAAAATAAACAAATGGGACCTAATGAAACTTCAAAGCTTTTGCACAGCAAAGGAAACCATAAACAAGATGAAAAGACAACCCTCAGAATGGGAGAAAATATTTGCAAGTGAATCATCGGACAAAAGATTAATCTCCAAAATATATAAACAGCTCATGCAGCTCGATATTAAAATAACAAGCAACCCAATCCAAAAATGGGCAGAAGACCTAAATAGACATTTCTCCAAAGACGACATAGAGATGGCCAAGAAGCACATGAAAAGCTGCTCAACATCACTAATTATTAGAGAAATGCAAATCAGAACTACAATGAGGTATCACCTCACAGCAGTCATAATGGGCATCATCAGAAAATCTACAAACAACAAATGCTGGAGAGGGTGGGGAGAAAAGGGATCTCTCTTGCACTGTTGGTGGGAATCTAAATTGATACAGCCACTCTGCAGAACAGTATGGAGGTACCTTAAACAACTACAAATAGAATTACCATATGACCCAGCAATCCCACTTCTGGGCATATACCCAGAGAAAACCATAATTCAAAAAGACTCATGCACCCCAATGTGCACTGCAGCACTGTTTACGATAGCCAGGTCATGGAAGCAACCTAAATGCCCATCGACAGATGAACGTATAAAGAAGATGTGGTACATATATACAATGGAATATTACTCAGCCATAAAAAGGAATGAAATTGGGTCATTTGTAGAGACGTGGATGCAACTAGAGAGTGTCATACAGAGTCAAGTAAGTCCAAAAGAGAAAAACAAGTATCATATACTAAGAGATATATGTGGAACCTAGAAAATTGTAGAGATAAACCAGTCTGCAAGGCAGAAACTGAGACACAGATGTAGAGCACAAACGTATGGACACTAAGGGGGGAAAGTGGGGGGCGGGGGGGATGGTAGTGTGCTGAATTGGGCAATTGGGATTGACATGGATAAACTGATGTGTATAAAGTGGATGACTAATAAGAACCTGCTGTATAAAAAAATAAATTAAATTAAATTAAAAAAAGAAGATGTGGCACATATATACAGTGGAATATTACTCAGCCATAAAAAGAAACGAAATTGAGTTATTTGTAGTGAGGTAGATGGAGCTAGAGACTGTCATATAGAGTGAAGTAAGTCAGAAAGAGAAAAACAAATACCGTATGCTAACACACATATGTGGGATCTAAAAAAAAAAAAGGAGAAGCCACTTCAATGAGAAGCCCATGCACCGCAACAAAGACCCAACGCAGGCTAAAATAAAATAAAATAAATTTTTAAAATAAATTTTTTTTAAAAAAGCATCTTTTTTACAAAACCAGCTTTTTACATTTTATGCTCCTTCATCATGGTTTATGAGTTGGGTATAACTCTTCTAGGAAATGAAGTACCTTTTGAAAAAGAAATATTCATTTAACATTTAACAATTCCTTCAATTTTATTTCCACTTACTGTTTTTGGTTAAGTTTAAGTAAAACTTAATAAAATATTTGTTATTACAAATAACATGTATAAGTTTGATGCCATTTTTAATGTACTTTCCCCCTAGCTATCTATCATTTAGGAACAATTTATGGCTCTTTCAATCTGAATGTTTCTTAAGAGAGATGCCTGTTAACAGTGATCAAGTGTTGACCACAGTGATTTCTGGACGGTGGGCACTGGAGTGATTTTTTTTAATGTATACTTTTTTGCATTGCTTTATTATTTTCATAATAAAAATATACCTTTTTAGTGCAAAAAAAGTCACTATTATCTTAATAGAAATGGCAGGACTGAGCAGATGTGACAGAGACCACATAACCCACAAAGCCTAGGTTATTTAGTATGTAGCCCTTGAGAGAAATAGTTTGCCTTTCGCTCCTCTCTCTGCCTGCTGCAAGGAGATGCCAGCCCGTCCATACTCCCACTAAACAGACAGAGAGCATGAACCGTCTATCGTCACATGACACACGTTTTTTTCCAACATGCCTAAGCAGCCTGTAGCAACACTCTCCCACAGACTCGGTGTTTTTATAATTAGGGGCAAGTTTACACCAGACCATCAGCCTCCCTCAGAGGTGACCAAGCATATTCACTGATGGTTACGGCGCTGTCACAAGCAAGCTGCACTTCTCCTAAACCACCAGATGGGAAGGTTACGAGGGCAAAGACGCAGCATCGCAATCTGACAGTAATAAGAATGCAAGACGGGCTCACTGAGATATAAAATGCTGGAGATGCTGAGTAATAACAGAAAAAAGGTTCAGATGTCTTCTTCTCTAGGATGCCTGATCACAGTGATGTACCGTCCTATTTCTTTTCTGAAACACAAGCCCAGACAAGAGGTGTGTGGGTAGAGATGATACTGTTTGGGGAACTTTTTTTTTTTCATCTGTTTGTGAAATAACTGTGACTTACTCTGAAGTACAGATAAGAAAGAAAATGACACAGCGGCGTGTGTAAAGACTTGAGATTTTAAAAGAAAAGGAAACACACTCATTTTAGGGAGCCAGAAAATGCAGAATTATGGGGCACTTCCAAAGATAATCCAGTAACAGTTTGGTCCAAATGAAACAGCAGAGAATAAGGAAGTTTTCTAAAGATCGCTCTGGCAGATCAAAGCTAACGTTCTTCAAGGAATTGCTTGTTCAGCCAGTTCCTCTCCCCACAACTTCTGTCCTCACGTAAGGAAAGCTCTGGCCCCTGAAGCTTTCCTGTGCAGGTCAATGGAAAGGTCTAGAAGTCTCTGAGGTCCCCTGGAAGCCAGAGCAACTTCCTGCACTCCTCGTGGGGAAGTGTCTGCCTCCCAAGTCCCTCCCCCCATGGAAGAAGTAAACACAGCTGTCATGACAAGCTGCACCTCCTTTCTCTGCTTTTGCTTAAAGGGTTAAACATCGTTTATTGCAGAGAGCCCCTAAAAGCAACTTATGCTTCAGTTCCTCACTCTCTAAGGCGTGAAATCTCTCCCATTACTGATGGCTAGGGTTCTACTGATTCTGCCATACGTTCACTTGAGCCTTATAAAGCCGGTCTTTAAAAGAAAGTACGATTTTGGACGACTTTTAGCAATGGCATAGAAATCCAAAACGTGGCAGCGGGTGGGGATGGGACGCTCAATGACCCCAGAGGCAGCACCACTGAGTGGAAGATCTGCAGTCTAGCCATAAACAGACTTTAAATATCATTAGTCATGTCTGTATATAAAAATCTTCTATAATACATCAAAGTCAAGGACTCTAAGTGTAAGTGCCTATCGTGGCAGTCTTTCAGAAATTGTTCTTCAGGACATAAGAGTTTTTGTCCTCAGAGTGAAAATGAATGCACAGCAAATAATTTGATACGGCATCTAAATTTAAATGGACTAGATTGCCATTTTCACTTTTAATAACGGTGGCGGTTCTTGCTTTCGTCACTGCAAGGATAACCGTGAGCGTGTGCAGATACTGACCAAACAGGTAACAAGAGACGCAATAATCCATCAGACCACGAGCTGACAACTGGAGCTATTTTTTTTCCTTACTTAGAAAAGAACTCTCTTTCCTTCCAAGAAGGAGCGCCATTAAAATTGTTTTTTTACAGACAACAGTATTTATTTTATATGAAATGTATGTTCAGCAGAGTTTGCTTGTCTTGTTAACAGTTTTCTTCGGTTTTACGAGAGGCTGACTGGGGAAGATCTGCACTGAGAAACTGACACTAATTGGTGAAGAAGGTAGCAGATAAAATATGTGCTGTCAGGAAACAACTGTCGTGGGGAATGTGAAAAGCGATACACATAGATGTGGATTGCTTCTGATGGTGTTGCTACTGTAGCTTAGCTAGTATTATTTCCATAATGTAAACTCTGACATATGGGAAGTGAAGGACACGCTACTTCCCTTCAGTTTTCATTACTTGGTCATGAAAGCATGAGATCCTTTAAAGTAAAAACACTCTCATTGGCTGAAGGGATGGCAACGGAAGGATGAGCTATCACTAGGGGCTGGATATTACTCTGTAAGTACCTAAGTGCCCCTACAAGGACCTAACTATCCCTGAAACTTACCCAATACACCATTCCTGAAAAGGATCAAAAGACAATGGATGCTTCAACAAATCTTCTCCAGAAATGTCCAGAAGCCTGAAAGCACAGTGGCTGAGGACACAGGTCGATGAGTCAGACACACCTGGCTTCCCATCCAGCTGGTCTTGCCACCCAGGGATAACTTCTCAGCTTCCTCCTCTGTGATTTGGAAACAATAATCACAAGGGTTGCAATATCACTGCAGGAAGTTGCTCAATCACCACAATACCACAAAGCCTTGTTGTGCAAAAATAAAAATAAAAACAAAACAACTTAGCAAGGTCTAGAACATCCTAAGTATCCTTGATCTGGGGGGTATAATTATCATTGCGGTTGCTGGGCTGAATCTTGTTAGGCCATAAGCTAAGTAAGTGTGTCACCATCTCTATCAACCAAAAGACTTATCAGTTAGCCAGAGACATGAACATGGGAAAAATAAAATGAAAATGTCAGGGTTTTATAATATATGCCGAGTGGGCACTGCAAGCCCCAAGTGGGTTAAAATGAAATACGACAATGACTACAGAATTGGGTGGTCAGCAAAATGTTGTGTGGGAGGGTGACCCTAAATTTGCCTACCAGCGTCAAAAGTAGAGAAAACAGGGACTTCCCAGTGGTAAAGGTCCAGTGGTAAACAATCTGCCCTCCAATGCAGGGGATGCGGGTTTGCTCCCTGGTTGGGGAACTAAGATCCCACATGCTGGGGGCAACTAAACCTACACGCCATAACCACTGAACTCGCACGCCTCAACGAGAGAGCCCGCGTGCCGCAAACTACATGGCCCACGCGCCCTGGAGCCCACGCACCACAACTGGAGAGAGAAAAAACCTGCACGCCACAACTAGAGAGAAGCCCGAGCACCACAACTAGAGGGAAGCCCACGCCGCAATGAAAGATCCCGAACGCCTCAACGAAGACCCTGCGTGCCACAGCTAAGACCCAATGCAGCCAAAAAAAAAAAAAAGAAGTTGAGAAAACAGGAGAACAAAGTTGGTAAGTAAGGAGAGAATGTGGCCTGTCACGTGGCAACTAGGAAGGCTGCAAACCTTTCAGAGTCAGTCACTGTGGCCGCACGCTTCACTGGCTAACAGCATGGCACCACCTGGGAGGCCGGCACACACGCAGACTCCCCAGCCCTATCTTAGCCGGCCCTCCCAGACCCGCTAAACGGATCTGGATTTCAGGAAGGTCCTCAGGTGTTCTATACATACACTTAGGTGTGAGCAATGCTGACCTGAGCTACGCAAGCTCAAGCACAAGGTCTGTTTGTTTCAGTCGCTGTGGGAAAGAGGCTCCAAAGACAGCCCCCAAATATCTCCTCTTCCTGGATGTACATCTGCTCTGTACATCAACAGATGGACCTTGTTTCCCTCGCCTTGACTGTGGGCTGCTCTTTGAACTATAGCTTTGGCAAAAAAATGCGTGATGCTCTTCGTCAGAATCCACGGAATGACCACACCAAGAGCGAACGCTCATGGAAACTATGGACTTTGGGCAATAATGACGTGACCAGGTAGGTTCCTGGATTGTAACAAATGCACCACTTTGGTGGGACACGTAGCTGGTGGAGGAGGCTGTGTGTGTACGGGGTGCAGGGGCCTTTGTACTCTGTACTTTCCAGCCAATTTTGCTGCGAACCTAAAACTGTTCTAAACATTACGTTTATTAATTAATGATAATGAACAAGTGATGCTCTGGGAATTCCAAGCCCAGGCCTAAGTTCTTCCTGTTCCTTGTGTTCCAGCCACCATGCTACGAGAAGCCCAAGACGCAGGCAAAGGCCTTGTGGAGGAGACCCGGGGCCCTCCGACGACCGCCCAAGCGGAGGTCCCGGCCAACAGCAGCAACTGGAGGCCACACGCGAGAGCCACCGTGGACAGTGCAGCACAGTCAGGTCGCGAGACGTGTGCAGCCTCAGCCAGCATCACGTGAAGCGGGACCAGCTCTCCCAAACCAGCCAGTGTGCAGGATCATGAGAACAGCAACAAAATGTTGTTGTGTGAAGTCGCTACGTTTGGGGGATGGTTTATTACGCAACAAAATGTATGGGAACTGTGTGAGGGTACAGGGTAGCGCAGTTTCATACCCATTTACTTGGGGCGCCAAATAAAAGAAAATTAGGGTCTCTATGTGAAGATAAGCCTTCACGGGAAAATATCGAGAAGTGCAGATTCACTGTAGACGAGGTTCTTGTCCAAAACAAGTCCTGACGGTACGGTGCAAAGAAGTAAACGGGATTAGTAGAGCTACAAGGAAGCAAATGAAGGCTCAGGACGTTCCTTTTTTATGCATGCGCCTCTTTTCTTCAGAACAACAGGATATATCTACCTAAAATGTGGGCAAAATAATTAGACAAAAAGTTTAAGAATGTTTTTGAGAAGGTGTTACCATTCTGCTAATGAATCAACCCAAGAAAATAATTGTTTTCTCAGGCTTTCAATGACGTTCTTTTATTAATTTAAAGTTCCTATTTGCCTCTGAAATAAATGTCCAAAAGAGGGAATAAATGTCATTTATGTTCCTAGAACATGTGCTGTATGTGAAACGTGAGTTTCTCATGAGAAAAAAGGCATAACGGCATTCTCTTCTCAACCGTGCAACTGTTGCCTAATGTTTATAGAAATGACAACAAAGATCATATTGAATTAATCCAAGTGCTGTAACTTAGAAGAATTAAGCTTCTTAGGACATATATTAACTAGATGACATGTGGATTAACAATCAGAAATAATAATGTGTACTACAATGTTTTTATCCTACTATTTTATAATCTGTCCTTTATTCCTACCAAAATAAATCCCAGGATAAGAAAACACTTTCACCAGAGCACAGCATGGCTACAAACTCCAAGAATGGAAGGGATACCCTTGGGTCCCAGAAGGTGGACAGGCTCTAAGTCTCATCCGATCATGTGAAATGAGGATAGTACAGTTCATTCCCAAAAGGCTGCGATTAGGATTAAATAAAGGAACCTGCACCATGCCCCCCACTTAGAGCCCATCACGTCATAAGGGCTCCACAAAGGTGGAGAAATGTAGGTGAGTGAGAAACTTTAGATCCCTCACCTAAAACACTGCAGACCCTCCCAGGCATCGGAAATGAAGTTGGTTATTTCTCTGCCTTCAAACCACGTCTTCCTCCTGGAAATGCCACTCAAAAGCAAGTGGAAACAAGTATTCATTCTGCTTCACCACACGCTCCGTGGAAGGCATGCGAATGGGTGGTGGGAAGGAAGGAGTGGCGAAGACAGACCCCCCTCCCCTCAAGGGGGGCACACACTTCCCTAAGCTCTTTCACTGAGCCCAGCTGGGGATAATGGTGTTTGTTCAACTGTTCACCACAATCTTACGGGGGGTGTGTTCGGGGAATAGCAAGGAGGCCAGCGGCTGGAGCAGAGAGAGACAGAGAAACAGAGGTAGACAGAGAGAAGCAGGAAGTAGCACTCAAGGATGACGTCAGACGGCACGTTCTTCTGGATTTCTGTTTTTACGCTGAGTAGAGGAGCCATTTGATCTTTTAGGAGCAGGATACGGGTAGCTGTGGATGGGCGGCAGAAGCAAGCAGGTCAGGTGTGAGGCTTCTGCAAGCATCCAGGCAGCGGGAACAGGCGGGTGCGGCAGAGATGGTGAGAAGCACTTACATTCAGGCATCATATATTTTAATGGCAGAGCCTACAGAACTGTATCACAGCTCAATGTGGAGTGTGACAGACACAGACAGAGACGTCAAGACTGACATGAGAGCGCCTGGTCTGAGCAGATGGGGACCAACCCTGCCACTGACGGAGAGGCTGGGCAACCACCACGATGCAGCTCATCCCTGAACTCACCAGAGCTGTGCTCCGTAACGCTGAATTAGCAAATACTAACCATGCTCCTAAGGGGGAAGCCTTCATTGATCCTGAACTCAGGGTCAACAGCACTGTAGCTCACGCCTGAAGGAAGCTTGTCTCACACTTGTATTTTCTCCCTAAGGCACACAGTGGTATTCTTGCACCTACGTGGGAACATGAGACAGTACTTCAGCACTGGGCTTGGGGGCCATATGAAATGGCAACATTACCAAAACAAAAACAAAACAAAACATCTGTGGCACTAAAGAGACAACAAAAAGGACCCTAGTTTCCAGTGTGAGAGCTGAAACAAGAAGGCAGAGCGTCGCCCTGTTCCACCTCGGCTGGGAACACGTGCATCAGGCAGCTCGAGCTGACCTCCGCTCTGCCCACATTACTGAACAACCTGCAGTGAAAGTGCTACAAGTGTGGATTTCGGGTTAAAAACACAGTTTAGCAAGTCGGCGAATTCACAAATACAGAATCGTGAAAAACGGGCATCGTCGGGAGGTCTTAAGTGCTCTGATACCTATTCTTAAGGACAAATGGGAACATGCAAGGAAGGAAAAGGCAATGGTATCAGAGAGGAGGGGGTGGAGGACGGGCCTCAGTTTGCCCCTTGTGCCCACAGATGAGGGCTGGCTTACCTGCCCCGCCCCTGCCCGAACGCCTACAGCACATGTCCCACTCCTGTACGTCAAGGGACCCGGCCACATGTGTGGGAGAAAGAAACACCGTCAACCCAATGACAGAAGTCCCTGATGCTCAGCCGTGGTGTCACCGAGATGAGAGGCAGGGCAGAGAAATCAGGTGGCCGGTCTGGACTGAAACATACTCAGCTGTAGCAAACTGTGGCTAGCACGCTTAAAATGCTACTGTTTTAGCTGGAAAAAAAAAAGAAGTCAACTAATTCAATTAAAAAATTTTACTGCTGGACAATTTTTTTTTTTTAAATGCAGCCCCCTTGGGCTCAGAGTTCCTCACCAGTGGTAGAAATGGGCCTAATTTACACTTGTGTTTTTACTTTGATCTCCTACCACATTCACGTTTTACAGAGGCGAAAAGCCCCAGAGATAAGTTTCAACAGTAACTAAACAAAAATGTACATGATCTCAAATCCGCAAAACAGAGGATCTATTTGCACTTTGCCTTGTATCTGTGTGCCATAACCACAACTCTAATTCTGCCTTTTTTTTTTTTTTTTTTTTGCATGAGCATGTTCATGGGCTGTGACAGAGAAAGAACCAGCTGCATTTTTAAGCAGTCTACCGGGGTTTACATGAGCAGGTGCCTGTTTTCCGTCGCTGTGCTCCCTCGAGGGCCTCCACTGTCACTCCACTTGCGCCCGTCATCCTCATTCTTAGAAGTGGCTTCAGACCCAGCTGACCTGTGGCGCCATGAGGCCAGCATTCCTCCGTCACAGCCGAGCTACTTAAGTCCAGGGATGAGCTTCCCCGGGGAAGTGCGCTTTACCAAAGGGTGGGAGAAGCCACGGAATAAGCAGGGGTCTGCCTGAAGCACCACACTCACCCAAAGTTTTGGGAAGGAAAGTCTGAATCTGTGTTCTCAGAAAGACTCTTCAGCAAGACCAAGTGCAGTGTCTGTCACACATGAGTGAGAGAACGCGGTAGCTTCCCTTACTGGGGAGTTAACTCTGAGTTTAGATCCCTGAGACCAAAGAGCAGCCCCACAGTAGAATCAAATTATTTCAGTGACTTTCTAGATGCAACATGTGATTTTGTGGCAAGTGTCAACAGAATCCTACCTCATTCTTGCATAAAACGGTTTCTTACCCTGTGACTCAGTATTTTTGTGAGAGGCCTATTAGTGTTCTATTGCTGTGTTACAAGTTCCCATAGTCTTAGCAACTTAAAACAACTCCCTTTCGCTAGTTCATAGACTGCCATCAGGCGTTAAGGGGAAGGGTGGTGATTTTCTCTGCACTCGGTTTCACAGGCTGAAATTAAGGTGTCAGCAGCAGTATCTTTACCCAGAAGCTGGCGCCCCTCTTTCAAGCTTACTCGCTGTTGGAAGAATCCATCTCCTTGTGTCTGTGTGACCGAGGTCCTGATTTTCTTCCTGGCTGTCAGCTGGAGGTCGCTCTCAGCTCCTCAAAGCTGCTCACAGGTCTTAGCTAGGAGGCCCCTCCAGGATCCTTTTCACACTCCCAATATCTCTGACTTCAGGAGAAGCTCAGTTCCTTCTAAGGGCTCACCTGATTAGGTCAGGCCCATGGGGTATAATCACCCTTCCACTGACTCAAGGTCAGCGACCGGTAACCTCATCACAGGCGGGGTCTCCCATCACATTCATGAGCTCTCCTCACCGTCAAGGTGTGGAACGTACAAGGTGTGTACACACACCAAAGGGCAGAAATCTTGGGACCACCCTAGAATTCTGCCTACTAGCAGATGTGACTGGTACACATCTGTGCACCACATGAAGAATTACTTGTTGCCATAAACTATTTCAGAGTCCGGCCACAACTGTGATAATGAAAATAGGTGAGTAAAAAGGAACAAAACCTTATGGAGAAACCTATATGAAACAAGGATCAAAACTTCCGGGTTTTATGATTAGTGCCCTTGTCCATACACTATTTGGAAGCATACAAAGTTAAGTTTTTATCTTCTACCAGGATTAAAATAGAAAGCTTGAATCTCAAAATTGAAATAAAACATAAGATAATAAGGGAAATTCGTAACAGTCTGTCCTGTAGAGAGGTTCTGAGAGTCATGGGCTTATGTCTGGGGTTCCCAGCAATAAGTCTCCTGTCTTAAAGAAAAGTAGGTCACAGGGGGTCCTAGGCAGTAGCTGTCAACCCAGATGCTTGGCTGCACTTAAATGCTGTTAAATGTGCGTTTGGTTGGGGAGGTGGAAATGAGGGTACTGTTTCACTAAGAAAACCCTGAGTAGCAGCTGCATGAAACCGTCACCGGCCGACACAATTTCAAATGGATCCTATAGAACCTCCCTACACTGCTGGAAGGAGTAGAAAAAGCACAAACACTTTGGAAAACTGTTTCACAACGTCTGTCATAGCTGGCTATGTACATGTCCCACGACCCGGCCACTGCACGCCTAGGAAAACTGTTTCACAACGTCTGTCATAGCTGGCTATGAACATGTCCCACGACCCGGCCACTGCATGCCTAGGATCGCATGCAACAGGATGTGACTCTGAACACCAGGGGGCGTCGTATCCAAGAATGGTCACAGCACCAATCCTTGTGACAGCCTCAAACTGGAGACAACTCGTCCATACGTGGTCAACCCAGCTACTGCCTGTCAACAGCAGAATGGAGAAAAAGTAACTTAGGTTATAGTCACACAAGGTAATGCTATAAAGCAATGAAAATATATAAAGTGCACCTACACAGAACAGCACATATTCCACACACCTAACTGTGAGCAAAAGAAGTCAGAGACCAAAAGGCTCCTATTACATCATTCCATTTATAGAAAATGCAAAAAAAAAGGTGAACGATAGCATTTGAAGCCAGCAGAATGGTTACCTTTGGGGAGAAGGGTTTAGTCATTGGAAGGGTTCCCAGGGGGCTTCTAAAGTGCCGATAATTTTCTACTTTTTATATGAGTAGTGGTTACAGACAGGTGTTAATTCCAGGAAAATTTCAGTCAGCTGTATAATCATATGTGTACTTGTCTGTGTGTTTTAATTCAATAAAAAGTGTACTTAAAAACCATTCATTCAGTAATAGGCTTAGTTGCGGCGATCGGAGGCTACTCTTCGCTGTGGTGTGCGGGCTTCTAGGCACGTGGGCTTCAGTGGTTGTGGAACATGGGCTCAGTAGTTGTGGCTCGCGGGCTCTAGAGCGCAGGCTCAGTAGTTGTGGCGCACGGGCTTAGTTGCTCCGTGCCTTGTGGAATCATCCCGGACCAGGGCTCGAACCCATGTCCCCTGCACTGGCAGTCAGATTCTTAACCACTGGGCCACCAGGGAAGCCCCTGGAGATTTACTTTCATTTGCTGTTGAGCACATTGTTGGAGAGATAAAGAAGCAATGCTTTGTGTTAAGTCATTTCACCTTGGCCTCAAAATTGCTTCACCCTCCTCTCCTTTTTCTTCCCTGCTCCATTTCTCGAAAAAGAGTAACTTTACAGGTGAGGCTTAAACTAAGAGACCCTAGGAACAAGCCAGGTGAAAGGTGGGGCCAGAGCTATGAGTTCAGATGACAGGAAAAGGAGAGAGAGCCTGCGTAGAGGGGCTCCAGAATATTCCAACCAGCTGTCTGCTGGCTATAAATATCTTGGGTTGTCAGAATAAGTGTAATTGATTGAGAGCTACAATTACACGTTCCTGCAAGTCATTTTGACACGGGTCAGCTCTCTATATAAGCAAGGATGCATTTCAGAACCACCTACTTTAAACAGTAAAATGTTATTAACTATACAGCCGCATCTTCATACGGCTTTATTGCTTCCAAAGCGTATCACAGATCAAGGCAATGCACAACAATTACCCAGAGACTATTTACACATTTGTGGATTTTCCAGACCACTGACATTTCCCCATCTCTCTGCGACTACCTTGTGTCTCACTGCATCTCACTGCTTTTTCTAGCACTGTGGGGAAACAGGAGATGCCAGTAAGTCAAGCTTACTGTGTATTAGTAACCCCCAGCATTGTGACACATGGGGAAGCTTTAACTAATGACTTAAGTGGTGACTCCGAGTTTGGGCACCACTTTTCCCATTCATGCATCCCTCTTACGCTTTAACTATAAGGGGAGAAATCATTTCTAATATGTCTTTCCTGTTATACCACAGTCATGCCAAACACAAGCACTTCCCACAATCAAGAGTGCTTCTAACTTGCGAAGTCTGTATAGTTCTAGGGACTGTAACTGAGGCACTGAGACTGTAGCTGGGGACCCTCAGCTCTTTGCTTTTCTTCCTTGTTTCTTGCTTTTTAGGACTTGCTTGTGAGAGATTTATGACTTGATGTTCTGGCGGCAAGAAAGACTTGATGGCTGCTTGGAACTGCATGACCAACACAATCATCTCTGAAAATAGATGACTGCTCTCTCCCCAGCACGAAGCCCCTTCCTCTTTTCCCTATAAATCTCCGAGCAAAACCTGGGGAGTTGGCTCTTTAGGACAGGAGTCCATCTTCTCCCCGGGACTGCTGGCTTCCCCAATAAAGCTATCTTGCCTCTTGCCCAACACTCATCTCTCAGTATTGGATTCTTGAGCAATGAGCAGCTGAACCTGAGTTTGGTAACAGGAAAGGCACATTTCTTAAAGGTTCTGCTGCTTCTACCTGCAAATATGTCCTCAATTTTCTCCATTTTCACCCTCAACAATATGTCTCCCACCCAAGGCCCTGCTACAGAGAGGTTTTAGAATTTTCAGTCACATACTGGCAGCCACACTTACCCTAGGGAGGAACAGCCAACCTTGAAACCAGGTCAACGTGGGACCTGAAGTGAAAGGTCAATGAAAGAAGTGATTTTTTATGCTGTCCCCTATACCTACCAGGGCGAGTTGTGTCCCTACCAAGGAAAGAGTCCTTTTTTTTTCCTTTTGTGTGAGTACCAAGGAACAGTTAGCTGAATCAAACCATGTGGCAAAGCTTGAGGGAAGAGAATGAGACTGTTTAAACACCTCAATTCAGGTGGCTGCTTCAAAGGTGTATTTACCTCTCATTGTTTTGACCTCTCTATTTCACCTTTTAGTAATTTGAATACGCTTTTTAGATCGTTTATAAAGAGATGCCGTACACCACAGAGTCGCAAGGGACACAGAGATGAGTGAGAACATATGCAAGCATGTGTAGGAAGCAGGCTGCTGTGAGGCAGGGTGGAGGAGAAAGAGTGGCAGGCAGCTCGACAGCCCCTGATGGGCTGAAGACAAACAGACAGTACATTGCCTGTGACTTGGGGGCTGCAAACGAGAAGCCAGGCTTCAGGGCGAGTGTTGGAGAGGAATGCTCTGAGGAATCAACTCGAAAGCCCAGCTGCCCCGCCCTGGCTCTCCCTTCCCCTTTCTTCGTAACATTTCCCCAGAGAACCAGCATAAAATGAGGAAATTCCCTCCTTTTTTGAATAAGACAGTCATCCACATGGAACCCACACAAATCTATGGCAAGAAAATAAAAAATGAATTAACTGAATGGAGTCAATTAAATGCAATTAAATTGGATTCTCTGAGGAAAGGAGCATGGGAGAGGAGCAAGGGCTATAAGAAAGGCCAGAACAGAAACGGAGATGAAGAATGGGCACTCGGAGGCTTGGAAAGAAATGAATGAGAAATATAAAATCACTGCAGAAATAAAAATCACACATGAGATTATAGATAGGTTGCACTAGAAACACAGTCAGGGGATGACAGCAAAGACTGGGAAAGTTTACCATCTTCTCTTCTTTTATCATAGACTCTGCTCTTTTCATTTTGCCTTTGTAACTCCGTGATCAGTAAGTGAGCTGGTTGGCCTGGGGTCCAGCACCACAGCGGGGCTCTGCTTCTGGTTACGGGACACGGGGGCAAGGCGCACCTGAGCCATGCATTTGCTGTGGTCGAACAGATTGTCATTGCTTTATCAAAGGCCTCTATGGTGCCAGGACCCAGCCCTCTCCCAAGACAAAGGAAGAGAAAGAAAGCTCTGTGAGGTTCTTCAGACCCTTGCCCCAAGGGCAGACTTCTTCGAGGAAACATGCAGTGGCTGAACCTGCTCGAAGAGATTGAGAGATTCGTGTAGACTCATTAGTCCAACCTGAATGCAAGCTTTGCTGGGCAAAGGGAGAAGCTCTAAAGAGTGAAGACAGACCTGGCCCACACTTAGATGAGGCCAAAGATCTAAGAATTGTCTTTGCGGCAGACATTCCTAAAGACACATTGCAGGGTTTCCCTGGTGGTGCAGTGGTTAAGAATCCGCCTGCCAATGCAGGGGACACGGGTTCGAGCCCTGGGCCGGGAAGATCCCACATGCCGTGGAGCAGCTAAGCCCATGCGCCACAACTACTGAGCCTGCACTCTAGAGCCTGTGAGCCAAAACTAGTGAAGCTCGCACACCACAACTACTGAAGCCCGCGAACCTAGAGGCCATGCTCTGCAACAAGAGAAGCCACCGCAATGAGAAGCCTGCATGCCACAACGAAGAGTAGCCCCCGCTCGCCACAACTAGAGAAAGCCCACGCATAGCAACAAACACCCAACGCAGCCATAAATTAATTAATTAATTAATTAAAAAATAAATAAAAAGACACATTCCAGAGGATGACAAAGAAAAGACACAAATCCTTGGTACTGTGAAGTTCCATTTCAGAGAAGGTTGTCAACATAGGGGCAATTGTGAAACAAAGTGGGAAAAATCAAGAAGCATGACACCTCAGAAATGCATCTTCCCTAGGAAAAGTACTCCAGGAGTCTAACAAATCTGGAAGTAGCTTCCACTGGAACATGTTATAATTTTTATTGATATTTAATTACTATTTTATTATTATTATTACTATTACAACAATAAACACTTATGTACAGTTTGTTATGTACCAGCTACTGTTCTAACCATTTTTATGTATGTTAGAGCTCATGTAATCCCCCAAACAATGCTGAGTTGCAACTACTATTATATGCAACGCAAATGAGGGAAACTGAGGCATAGAAAAATTAGGAATCTTCCCCCAGATCACACACCTCTGAGGGACAGGAGCTCCTGCTTTTTCCAGGTCCAAATAAAGGGAAAATGTCTTGTCAATATACTGTATGTGGAAAAGGCTCCATTCGTTAATCACACCATCTAAGATACGAATAATCCACACTGGGAAAGATAAAAAAGGTATCCTGAATATGAACAACCATTGTGCACCACCCAGACCTGACTGAACATCAAAAATTTCATACTGGGGAAAATAAAAACAAAAACAAAAAAAAACATGTTGAGATGAATGCCTTCCGGACAGGACATTATTTTTTTCCACCATAGAAGAAGACTTTTACTGGAGAGAAGTCCTAGAATGCAATGAAAAGTGGCCCCTAAGGGGTATTAGATAAATAATAATGGAAAGAAATGCAACAAATATGATTAGAGGAAAATAGCATTACAGTGTGACTCAGTCAACAAACCTCCTTGGCTTTGAGGTTATTTGTCACTCAAGACCAGCTACATATGCTGGAGGCCTTGTCATTTCTCCAACACAAGCCCTGCCCGAGGGCGCGGCCCAACTATCCCCTCTTTCCGACATCCTGCAGGTACCCTCAGCAGGTTCCTTCGAGTCTGCTTAAACGTCAACAAGGCCAGTCAAGATTGACTCACTCCGTGGTTTTTCTCTGAACAACTGGGAGAAAGAAATGTTCATTAACTGCGGTGTTGGTAATAAAAAAAAAAATCAGCGTGCATTTGGAGAAGTGTTAAAATAGCTATGTGTTTACAATACAAAGGAAAACAAGAAAGAGAAAAACTGGGGGGGGGGGGGGCAGTAGGGCCTTTCAAAGCAGGAGTCACGAAGGAGTGATGTTTGCACTCCACTTTGCGTTTCTCCTCTCAGCTGCATGAGGCGCATCCACCTTTACCACGCAGAATCAGGCATCATGGGTTCCAATGCTTACTGGCTGTGCAAAAAGAAACACCTGGGCAGAAATCCAAAGATCATCGCAGTGGGTGTTTACTTAGCGCCAGCAAGGTGATACTCGGTGCGTATGCAAGACCAGTATTACCGGCTTTTCCAGTTCTTCAAGAACAGCTGAAAAATCTGGAGTTTTTAAAATGTGAAACATTCTCATTTTTTGAAGTTGGTAAGCCACTCAAAAATTTTTAAATACTGAAATCCAAAGAAAAGATTATGTCATAAGGTTACATTCTTATATTTCTCTTTTATTTATTTTATTTTATTTTTTTTTGCAGTATGCGGGCCTCTCACTGTTGTGGCCTCTCCCGTTGCGGAGCACAGGCTCTGGGCCCAGCCGCTCCTCGGCATGTGGGATCTTCCGTGACCGGGGCACGAACCCGTGTCCCCTGCATCGGCAGGCGGACTCTCAACCACTGCGCCACCAGGGAAGCCCCAACATTCTTATATTTGTGTGAAGAACCAGTTTAAGGTTTAGCTATATCATCCCTATCATGATTTGCTAAAATTTAAGATTTAATGACATCTAAAACATATCATAAAGTTGAAACAATTCTTACTGTCTGAAAATGTGTGGTCTTGTCAGCAAGGATTGTTTTTGTTTTTAAGTGCTCCTCAAGCCAGGTTGATGGGAGTATCTCTTTGTTGCTAAGAGAAGTTTATTTGATTTGTGAGGGTCAGTCTTTATAGTTATGTATTTGGTTTATTTTTAAGGTCTCATCCTAACTCTGAAATCTTTCTCCACTTGGGTAATCTATCTTTTTTTGGTGGGGATGAAAGAGAAGAAAAAAAAAAATCCTATGATTATCTGAGGACTCAATCCAACCAAGTGTCTTCTCCAGAGAAAAGAAAATCAAGCAAAAACCTGTAATGCAAAGAATATGAACCTGATAATAGAGGGAGAAGAAACAGAAGTGCACAATTAAACTGGGAAAATTTACAATCAAAATTAAATGATTAATAATAATACCATTGAGAAGTATACTAAATGTTATTAAAGTATTCTTAAAATAGAGGAGGCATAATATAAAATTCCAAATAATGACGGTGAAGCATATGAAGTGACTTTTGGTGAGGGGAACAATTAAAAATAGAAAAGATGTTTTCTTGTTTCTGTAGTGGGAAGGCAGAATGATTATGTAACCCTTGACATTAATGGAAAAATACAGGGTAGAAAGGTTGTAACAGTGTAACAGAGGAGAGGAGAACAGAATATAAAGAAGCCCCAGGATTGCTGAAATTGAAATACCCAGGGATTTGAGTACAGTAGTAGTTTTAATATTAACATTAATACTATTTAATTAATTACTTAAAACTAAGTATTGACTTACTAATTAATAATTGCTATTACTAATGGTATTATCCACACACTAATAATTAATATAAATACTGTACTGCTACTAGTACTACCCAAGAATAAAGAGAAAAGCTTTTGGTCTTGCCAGACATTCATCCAGGGGAAGGGAAAGAACAAACCTAGTAAACTGAGGAATACATTTAAAGGTAAGTTGTGAGTTTATTCTATGAAACTCTACTGTTTAAATATGACTATTAAACTAATTAAATTGAGACACAGTATAGCAAGATAAAAATTTTCTTAACTTTGTAACATCTGAATCGATATATTTTTTTAAATATTTATTTATTTTATTTTTGGCTGTGTCAGGTCTTAGTTGCGGCACGCGGGCTCTTTGTCGTGGATCGAGGGCTCCTCTCTAGTCGTGGCGCACGGGCTCAGTAGTTGCGGCATACGTGCTTAGCTGCCCCGCGGCATGTGGGATCTTAGTTCCCTGACCAGGGATCGAACCCATGTTCCCAGCAATGGAAGGTGGATTCTTAACCACTGGACCACCAGGGAAGTCCCCTGAATTAATACTGATACAAACTTCTAACCAATTTGGCACATGTGTAAAATAAAGAAAAAAGCAATCATACTTACTAACGCAAGCAAAAACCACAAGCAAAATATTAGCAGAAATCAGAAGCAATTTCATTGACTAAAGCATCATCCCCAAGAAAGTAGTCGCTTAAGGAGAGCTACTCAATCATTAACCATTTTTTACAAAAGGCCATTTTTTTATAGGAATTTGAAAAGGCATTGGAGGAAATTCAACATCCATTCACCATGAAGACTCTCTTTAAGGAAGAAATACATGTGCCCATCTCTAAGATGTCAAAAGTGACTGTGTGTATCTCAAAGTCAGTATCCTGCTCAATGAGGAAAGAAACGAAATATATGTAACACACACAAAAGAAAAGAGACTAATTCCCTTAATATATAAAGATTTCAAATCAATTTTCAAAACACAACAACTCAATTAAAAGAAACGAGCAAAGGATACAAACAGCCATGTCACGTAAAAGAAACAACAATGACTTATAATCATAAAATGATGGTCTAATACCGATTCAAGAAATGTCCCTTAAAAAGAGAACTTTATTTTCACAAGTCCAGACTGGCAAATATTAATATGCATGGTTGAAGACACAGTTGGCTAGTTTTGTGAGATGGACGGGAGGAAAGGGGAGTGAGCCTCATCACCCTACCTCTCAGGTTATTACTCAGGGGACACGCATCATCCTGCCTCATTACACAACCAGAACATTCACAAACGGAGGCTGTTCACAGCAGGGTGTGTATAACATGCCCCATTTGCATGAGCGGCATGCAGATACATTCGTTTCTGCCTGGTCATACATTTATAATTTCAGAAAGCGCTCATAAGGCTGCTAGCAATTTCTGGGAATGGTGGCTCTAGATTACTTTGGAATTTTGTTTTATTTATTTAAGTATGTACATGTGTGTGTGTTCAATAAAACATGATTAATAAAAATGAAGTTGGAACACCAGAAAATAAAAATGTTTAAATCAGAGGGATGAAGGGAGCTAGGAGATATCGTTAGAATCATTTTGTTTTGTTTCTGGTGTCGATTCGCCCAGCTTTGCTGGTCCCTTTAGTGTCACTCATCCAAGTCAGAAGGCATGAAAGCTCTCAAGAGGGTTATTTATGTCACAGCCCTCTCCTCAAGGCCGAGCAAGGAGGCATCTTCTAGGAAAGCCACCTGCTGGGTAGTAACTGTGCCGAGCAGCACGGTCACAGAAATGCTCTGGGCAGTAGGTTTACTTGGAAACAGAATGACAAGTGGCTATAGGACACTGCTGGGGAAAGACGGGTGGATATAAAAACACGCCAATGCCGTCCTCCAACTCTTAGTCTGGGCAGATTTTCAATAGATTAACAAGCTCTTCTAAAGATATCAGAGTCTTCAATTCTATGTCCATGCCACCTTCCTTTCCCCAGAAGTGTTTAGTGCCACCGGAAGGGTTCCTGAACAATGCCCACCTCTGAGAAACACCTTCCGCCAGCTGGTGGACCCCACTCACACCACCTTAAATTGCCAAGGTTGGCAAACTCAGGCACACACATCCCACCCCCACCCAAGGGAAATACCCTGCTCGACAAGGCCTTCTTCTGCCTTCTGACGGCCCCGGTAAAGGAGCCATCAACACTCCATGAGGTGCGTCTCTAGTTAAATGAGACACCCACAGACCTCAGGACCTGCTCTCACTGAGGAAAACCCCCACTGCTTACAACTAATTGGATTCAACTCCACGTGACAAATACTCTTGGTCAAAACAGTCCGAATCCTCAACAGAAGACGCAGGCAAATCTTCAAGTAAATCAGGAACTCTGCAAGAATGCCTGTCTTCCTGCTCTGCTCACTGCTAAAGAGACTCTTGAGTCCCACAGCCTTGAAAACGGAAGCGGTTGAAGGGTCTCTGCTCGCAGCCCACCCGTATGGCTCTCATCGCCGTTCCAGCCAGTCTGTCCACACAGGGCCATGCACACGCGGGTTGCTTGAAGGCAGTGTTTTAAATCCCTCCCTCCCTCCCAAACAGTGTAAACATCCCTAGGCGCAGAGGTAACTCTAGAATGGAAGCCCCATACAACAGCGTAGCGCAGGATAGAAAACCACACCACTGCTCTTCCTTCCCTTCTACAGACATTAGTTTGGTCCTGCGCCCCAGAGGGACCGCTCCCATGGGTAACCGCTGCTCTAGGAATCTAAATGACTTCAGCACGAGTTACAATGATAATTTACAAGTCCAAAATTCTACCCTACTACTTAACGCTAATGAGACATAACTACTTAATCCTTCCTTCCAAGGTGCCCTCCACCACACACAGCACTTAGCACTCAGCGTTTTCCTCGTCCAAATTATCCCCCATTAAGTAACGGGGCACATGTGTCTGTTTCTCTTTCTAAACTTATAAGATGCCTTCTTCCTGTTATCAAAGCAACTTGCCCTTGCAGGGGGAGCTCTCCCAGCTGAGCAGCGGATAATGTCAGAGCAGTTCTAACTGTGAGTCTATGGAATAATTGTTCTCATTGGAAATGGAACAAAAGGAGAGCCTGTTAGGATCTCTCCACTGTGTTTAATCCCGCTCACATGTAGATAAAACCCAGTGTAGAATGTGTGTAGCAAGACACTCAAATGGTTTTGAAGGTTCCTAATGTAAGTTTAACACAAAACATGTCTACCGAAAACTCAAACGTTGAATATCAATAGGGGGGAATGTTCATGTGCAAATCCGACCTGTAAAAAGATCTTTGGTTATGGACATCAGTGCTTGTATATAAGGTCTTTATAAATCAAAACTCCCAATCCTCTCAGCAAAAGAGACCACTTAAATAAATCCAAAACAAAAATTGACAGCAGTGTATCTCCTGCTACAAATAAATACACCTTTGAATTAATAGATTTTTCTTTCACTGGCTAACTTTTCCCTATGTTAATTAAAATTATTTTTCAAATTACATATAAACTTAAGGGGTATCGTGTTCCCTCCCTCAACTGGAAATATGTCATTTCATCTCCAAGGACACAAACAAAATAGCCAAGAGCTAAAATAAAGATTGATGGCAAGCTTCTATACGGAAAAATCAACATGCAAATCCATGCTCCAAGGCAATGATTCGGCTTTAATTGATGTTAATGGTTATGTAAGCAATTATATCATATTGTTGAGGATGGAATATTTCTTGCAGGCAAAGAATGAGTGGACTTGAAGGATGACTGTTGATTTTGCTATGTGGTCATCGCCTCAGAGAACTGAAGTGAGCTGACCTCAAATAAAATGTGAGTGGGCAGCAAGAATGTGGAGTGATCAGAAAACTCCTACAAGATCTACTTATTCGTCACCCCGCTGGGTTAAACCCTTTCTCCACAAGCGCCCAATAACAAGGAATCCTCTTATGTGTGTAGACAGCGTTAAACTTTCCAGCAGTGACTGTGAGGGTGGGGGCTTGGAGTGGGTGGTATCCACCCTGAGAGGTGGAATAGTTTATCACTGACCTTGTACAGAAGTGCTAGTGCATGGTGATAATAGACAGAAGGCAGACGTTTAGTCTGTTTCATCATTGCATTTAGTTCTCTGGAACTCCTGCCCATGGCATTCCAGGCTGCTTCCTAACCTGCCCTTCTAGAGACATTGCTTTGGCCCTGCGCCCCAGAGGGACCATTCCCATTGCTGACCACCTGAGACACCACCTCAAGGGTCTTACATCTATTAGAAGCGGTGGGTGTCACTGCTGGTATTTTAAGATGAGGACATTGCGCCTCAGGGCTGCTAAATGACTTCTTCAAGGATGCTAACGAGCTCACACTGGATGGAGGGCAAGCGTTTTAACCAACATCCTCTGTTAACCACACCAGATATTCCATATTCTGAAAAAGCAATCTGATAATCTATGATTGCTAATGTTTTAACAGCAGGGTATTTTCGTTACATGAAATAATGTTCAGAACTCCAGTGTTCCTTTCAGATGAATCCAAAGCCCCTTCTGTTTTGCGGCCCTGAGGATCCCACTGAAGCCTTGAGAAGAGGGTCTTGGTTGGTCCTGGGGAACAGGGTATTCAGACACCATCCAGGGTATGCTGAGAGCCCACACACCAGGATGCCAGGCCGTCAATAAGCCCAAGGGGGGCTCAAGAGACACGGCAACAAAAGGGAGACTGAGTACAGCAGGCAGCATACCCAGCGCTGGCTTTATTTATAATTTTGCCTCATTTCAGACCTGTGTTGGGGGATAATTCTATTTCCAAAGACAGTTGGTCTTTATTCTCTCAGTTGAGTACTCCCTTCAGGGCATCTCCAAAGTTTCCTTATAAAATGTGCTCACATTTCACTGCCTTTCATTTCTGTGGCCAGAGTCGACCTTTCTAAGCAACTGGGAAGGGAAAAGTAATTTTCATGGCTAAGTTTAATGCTCATGTGTTTGATCCTATAATTAATGTCCCTTGAAAATACGAGTTTAACCTTAGGACACTGGCAAGCTCTCGTGTTATTAATACACGGTTTTCCCCTAGGATTGTGAAGGAGTTTCGAGGAGCCAGAGAAAGCCTGGACTTCCTCCAAACCTTGGCCTTTTTTCATCTCTGCAGCTTTTGTTCATACAGTGTGGAGAGAATTGCTTTTTCCTGGAGTCCTCTGCTTCGGCCACCCCCTGTCTAAGCTAAGCCAGGAGGTGCTTTCTTTGAACAGTTGAGCCAGCTGTTCAAACTGCAAATGCATTTTCCAGGAAAGAAAGGTAGGCGACGCTCTCGGTCAACATGCAGGATGAGTTTACCAGCCCAAGGGGGCCTGTGCAAGTCATTTTCTCTGCCAAGGAGGGGCACAGATAGTGAAAAGTAACGAAATTGGCAATCTTTTCTGTCCCCTGGAATTGCAATTCTTTGGGGAGGTAAACTCTTCCCAGCCATTTCCTCTAATGTTTCATGGGAGAGTCTTGAAACGTATCTTGCAGCTCACCCACGTGCTCTTCAGCGGCATTCATCCTGCTGCTCAGCCCAATGCCTGTATTCTTTAACGATAGTGTTTTCCATACTACGTATTTCTACTTGGTTCATTTGTGTGACTTTTCATTATGTGCCTTATATTGCTACCCTCTTTCATTGTCTCACTGAGTAGAGTTATTATGTTTACATTCTGGGGCCATCTCTCTCTGCAATTCTGCTTCAGTGGGTATGTTTTTCCATTTGCTTTCTCTTTACAGGTTGTACTCTTTGAGTCTCTAGTCATTTCAGTCTAGGAGTGGGTGCTATTCCAAGTCAGGACCTCTCGCCTGGAGGCGCTGTCGCCTCCCAGGAGACACGTGGCAATGTCTGGAGCTGCTTCCGGTTGCTACAACTGGGTGAAAGGAGATGCTACTGGCATCTAGTGGGTAGAGGCCAGGGATGCTGCTCAATAATGCACAGGATGCCCCCCCAAGCCTCACAACGAACAAAAATCTGACCCCAAATGTCACTATTGCCGAGGCTGATAAACTCTGAGCTAGGAATCCCAGCTGCTCTATGTGTTGGCGAGTGGCTGGGTCCTAAGGCAGAAAGCCCCGGCAGCTCAGAAGCACTGTGGCCACTTCTTTTCCCTCAACAGTATCAGACAACCCTCTGCCCAGGGTCTTCTCTAAGGCTCTTGTCTGCATCTTGTCTCTGGAGGTTGAGGGGCTCACCACTGCTGGGGGTTTAGAAGGGCTGTGGGCTGAAGAGAAGATGCCCAAGCAGGGTAGGTCAGACCCAAGGAGACCCCTTCCATCAATTCTTCACCACAGTGGGGATGCTGTGCTACCCTGGTATGATCACCCACCCCAGGAATATCAGTGGCCTGGCTAGTTTCCTTGCAGCAAATGGGGCAGGCAAGGACCCCCCCCACACACACACACACAAAGCAAAATCAGGGAGAGAGGTAAGAGCAGAAATTAATTCTTTCTGCCAATTCTCTCACTGCCCCTTGGGCACCCTGGTTCTAGCTTAATGAAGCAGCCTCCCACCTGTCACTCCCAAGAGAGATGTAATTCCACTTCCAACATCCTTCAGTCACCCCAGGTAGCTCTGTGGGTTTTTTTATGGGGTGCTATCCCCTCTCTTCCAGCCTTCCCTTCTGCTTCCATAGTTGTCTATGGCTGTTCTTGACGTTTCATAAGAAACTCGCTACTTAAAAAATTACTAACTGTAGGTGCCTTGTGAATACTATGATATTGAAATATTTCTATAAATTACATTCTTCATTAACAGATGATATAATAGATTCTTATAAATATATTTTAATGATGTGGGATATATTTATGAGTTGTTATTTTCCCCTGCTTCAGATGCAAAATTATTTTTCTCTTGACTCTGACAGTTACCATACACATAAATATCTAAATGAGAAGAAAAACTAAATGTTCTTCCCTCTTTTCAGTTTCTACTGAATACTGTTTAACGTCACACGTCCTTCTTTTATCTCAGGGAACAGAATCTCATTCCTAGCCACTAGTAACATGAATCAAAGCAGTCTTTCATGACATTTAAATAAATGAATTTTCCTTTACACACACAAGGACAATATGGATGATCTATTAAAACTAGGTATTTATCACAGTGATATATTCCTGTTATCACACTGCCATTATTTAGCCATTGATTCAGGAAAAGGAAACTGCTTAGGATATCAAGGTAACGTGATGGCAATGTAAAGGAAGAAGAAGCTTACGGAAATTCAAAGATGGGTTTCATGGCCTACTCTCTATTTTACAGTTAGAAATTACTTGCGTGGCTTATAATCAAACTTAAAACTCAGACATTAATGACACTTTTTCATGAGGAAGCAGTTTTTCACATATATGGGTAATATACAATGCAAATATGCATTTCAGAAAAAAATTAAAAGTAAGCTTAAACACTTTTTCTTGAAATTAGGTGTGTATATATTCAAATGGCTAAGGGAAAACTTACTTTATTTTTTTCCACCTAAATATCTATTTATCTATCTATCCATCTACCCACCAATCATTTACTTTGGTGGTTTGGTATATAATAATTTTCCATAAAATGCCTGGTAAGAACAACTGGTAAACTATAGCCAATTATTTACCAAGCTCTAGAAATAATAACTGTGGATACAAATATTTTCACAACTTCCACTGTATCATAAGCACTGCTGAGGAGAAAAGAAACCCAAAGTTGATGAAAGTGGCACACAGATCATCTCAGAGTAAATGCAAGAGTAACCAGGAGAGCTGTTAAGATTTTATTCAAATCAATGTAATGTAGTTCTACAAAGTGTATTTTAGGACAAAAACAAGTAAAGAAAGAATGCAAAACTTGTGCATTCTCCAGATAACACAAACACTAACCAAGATAAAACAACTGTCTCCCAATTCAAGTTTTCCATTCTGGTCCTCTGTTTCAGGGGCCAGCCAACCACTACTCTCAAGCCAAATCTGGCCCACCACTGTTTTTGTAAATAAAGTTTCATTGGAACACAAGTACATCCACTTGCTGGTAAACTGTCTATGGCTGCTTTCACACTGCAGGTGTCAGGGTTCAGGCCACCTGACCCACAAACCCTAAAACGTTTACTGTCTGGACCTTTACAGAAAGTGCTTGCTTGCTGAATGCTGTCATAGGTGCAAATATACAAATGCACGTGGAAGAGGCCGCCATGCTCTCCACTGCTCCGCCTCTAGTGGTGGTTGGAATGTTCTCCCTACTTCAGCAAGGCTGTCTTGGAGCCTTCCCTGCATCTCTGATATGATGAATCTTATTATCAAGTGCTCTCTTTCGCCGTGGGCTGGAAAGAACACTCTTCCCCGACACTGGAGCTGCTTACAACAGCTTCCAAATGATCTGACACTTTCGTTCTTGACTTATTCTAAAATTGTGTGCAAAAATATTCCCTTTGTGTTAAGCTTGCACAAGCAGTGATTTATACATTTGTTGGAGAAATAAGAACCTTGATTAGAATCAATAATATCAAAATAAATATAAATAAATAAAAAGAATCAATAATCTCAAATAGCTGTCATTAATTTAAAGTGCTTCCAACAAAGCTTTAGAACAGAGTTTTGTAAAGGGATATGGTCTTAATTTATTAGGGAAGTGGGGTGAACGCATACTGAAAGGTATTGATGTTTTTGTTTTTTCTCCAAGATACTGGTAGCATACGATTGATTTACAATATCATTCGTGTTGTTGTGGTTCTAAGCATTTTCTTTCTTTTTTTTTTTTTTTTGCGGTACGCGGGACTCTCACTGCTGTGGCCTCTCCCGTTGTGGAGCACAGGCTCCGGACGCGCAGGCTCAGAGGCCATGGCTCACGGGCCCAGCCGCTCCACGGCATGTGGGATCCTCCGGGACCGGGGCACGAACCCCTGTCCCCGCATTGGCAGGCAGACTCTCAACCACTGTGCCACCAGGGAAGCCCCGGCTCTAAGCATTTTTTAGTTGCCATTGTTACTTCTCCTGCAACCTACGAGTTATTTAGGACTGCATTTTTAAATTCCCAAGTGCGTGGGGTTTTACTAACTATTTTTTTATTACTGATTTCCAATGTATTGCTTTGTGGTCATTCTCTATATTTGGGGTACAAGTTTTTGTATTTATATTATACCAGACTTCTTAATGTCATTACTTAAACCTTCTATCTACTTTCTAATATTCTGTTATCTTGATCTATCAGTTTCTCATAAAAGCATGTTAGAATCTTAAACTGCTGGTGAATGTGTTCATTTCTCTTAGTAATTCTGTCACTTTTCTTTCTGGAGCTCAAGGTGCATACAATTTCATATTGTAATATCTTTTTGGTAGATTTGCCCTTTTGCGTTTATTATATACCATCTAATTTTACTAAAACAATCTCTATATTAAATTCTATAATGTGGGGTATTAGTATTTCTAAACTTTCTTTTTATTAGTATTCTCCTTGATTTTTTTTAGCTGTGTCATCTTTATATAGCTGGATTTTTAGTAGGTAAATGCATTTATACTGATGATAATTACTGATATACTGACACATATTCCCACCATTTTATATTGTATTTTCTATACTGCCATCCTTTTCCTTTCTTTTCTTTTCTCTCTCCTTCTACTTATTTTTTTATTTGAACTTCATTTCCTTTTATTTCTTCTCAATTTTGGTTATTTATCTTACTTTATATTTATAGTGGTTATTTTCATATACTATATACTAATTTGTCTAATAAAATCTGAAGTTACTCAGTAATTGAATGCTTCATCAAAACACTTGATTACTATCTTGTTACTGTTGCCAGAGCTTTTATTTTCAATGCACAATGCTATTTTTACATTTAGCATTTAATTAAATTAGTTGGTATTATTCCATCCATTTCTGTACACACTGTTTCTTGAACCCCAACTCTTCTCTCTTACCTTCTCACTTATCTTCTTACTGAAGAACATCCTTGAATAGTTCTTAAAATGGTAGCTCTATAGTCTTTGCATACAAAGTTTACCTGTGAAAAAATGCCTGTCTTTGATGCTTACTCTTTTTTTCTTTTTTTGTGGCTGCATTGGGTCTTTGTTGCTGCGTGTGGGCTTTCTGTAGTTGCGGCCAGCGGGGGCTACTCTTCGCTGCGGTGCGTGGGCCTCTCGTTGCGGTGGCTTCTCCTGTTGCGGAGCACAGGCTCTAGGCACGCGGGCTTCAGTAGTTGTGGCATGCGGGCTCAGGAGATGTGACTCACGGGCTCTAGAGCACAGGCTCAGTAGTCGTGGTGCACGGGCTTAGTCGCTCTGTGGCATGTGGGATCTTCCCGGACCAGGGCCTGAACCCATGTCCCCTGCATTGGCAGGTGGATTCTTAACCACTGTGCCACCAGGGAGGTCCCCTGATGCTTACTTTTGAATGTGAAGATGGCAAGTGCTTTCCTTCTAACCTGGATTACTGTGCAAGAGAAGTCCACTGTTACCTGAATTGTCATTTCCTTGTAGGTTTCACCGTGGTACCTTAAGAATTCCTCTTCATTCTCAATGGTTTACAACTAACTATTATATGCCATGGAACAGACTTACATTTATTCACCTTTTCAGTTCACAGAGAGCATTTTTCATGTGAAGATTTTAATTATTTTAATTATTTTTATATATTATATATATATATAATATATTTTATATAGTAATTATTTTGAATATTACTTCATCTAACTCTATCCATTCTCCAGCCATTTGTCTCTTAAGAAACTCCTAATAAAATAATATTAAAGCATCTTAATCTGGTCCTCAAATCTCACAGCTACAGGACTTCCCTGGTGGTGCAGTGGATAAGATTCCACACTCTCAGTGCAGGGGGCCCAGGTTCAATCCCTGGTCAGGAAACTAGATCCCACATATATGCTGCAACTAAGAGTTCACGTACTACAACTAAGAAGCCAGCGAGCTGAAACTAAGGAGCCCGCCTGCCGCAATTAAGACATGGTGCAACCAAATAAATAAATAAATAAATAAATTTTTAAAGGTGACTAAAAAAAATCTCACAGCTACTCTTTTATATTTTTATATTTCTTAAAAAAAATATTTTTCCTGCTATCCTGTTTGTTCTAACGTTGTAACAACATCTAATTACCAATTTCTCTTTGAGTATGTGTAGTAAGAGTTTATCTCCAAAACAGGATTTTGGGGTTTTTTTTAATGCTCATAATTGCTCAATTTTTCTGGGATTTCTAACTTTTTATATATATTTCTCACTATCTTTATAACTTTCCTGTCCTTTTAGAAAGGATGTTGTTTACTCACTTAAGCATCTTAAATACATAAATTTTAAACTCAGACTGTTCTAGAATACTCTTTTCAAGTTACTTAATTTTTTAAATGTTGACTTTATTGATTGTAATCAATTCTTATAATGGGTTTCTACACGGGTTTTGGAATTTTGGATTGTGGCTCATTTACAGTGTTGATTTCTGTATTTTCTCCTTTCTATTCCTTTCTCCTTCCCTGTTTCCCTTTCTCCCCTTTCCCTCCAGGCTTATGCCTTGTGTGTAATGATTTCATCGCTGGTTGAACTCTCAATCCCCCTATGATGGTTAATTTTACGTGTCAACTTGACTGGACCATGGTGCCCAGACATTTAGTCAAACACTTCTCTGTATGTTTTAGTGAGGGTGTTTTAGGATGAGATTAACGTTTTCATTGGTGGACTTTGAAAAAAGCAGACTGCCCTCCATAATGTGTGTGGGCCTCATCCAATCAGTTGAAGGCCTGCACAGAACAGAAGGACTGGCCTCCCTTGAGCAAGGAGGAATTCTGCCAGCAGACGACCTTCAGACTTAAAGCCAACATCAGCTCTTCTCTGGATCTCCACCTGCTGGACTACCTGCGGATTTGGGATTTGCCAGCCTGCATAATCATGGGAGCCAATTCCTTATAATAAATCTCTCTCTCTCCCTCTTTCTCTCTATCTCTGTCTCTTTCTCTCTGTCTCTCTCTATACACACACACAACTTTAACTGTTGGTTAAGTTTCTCTGGAGTGTAATGACTAATATACACACCCCAAACCCTATCCAGATGAGATATAATGATGGCATTTCAGGGTCTCTGCTTTGTGAAAGAGAAATTCAGCTAGAACAGATCTTGTCCCTGAATGACTGGATGACTTGGTCCAATCATTGGTCTTGAGGCTATATCTGTGTCCTTCAGCCCCTCTAAACCCACAGTTGGCTAAAAGTCATAGCGTCAGGCAGTGGTCAGTCTCTTCACTGGAGTAGGGAGGAGAATCTCACCTAAGCTCCGAACATGTCAAAGTGAACCTGGGTCCATGAATACTGTGACAGGAAATTCACAAGCCACATCTGCTAATGAATACCAAGTATGAATATGTCTGCTTTCTTTCTGTGATAATCAAGAATGGAAAAGAGTGATAACTTCTATGAAAAATATATATATATATAAATATATATATATATATATATATTTTGTGTGTGTGTGTGTGTGTGTGTGTGTGTGTGTGTGTGTGTGGTATGCGGGCCTCTCACTGCTGTGGCCTCTCCCGTTGCGGAGCACAGGCTCCGGACGTGCAGGCTCAGCGGCCATGGCTCATGGGCCCAGCCGCTCCACGGCATGTGGGATCTTCCCAGACCGGGGCACGAACCCGTGTCCCCTGCATCGGCAGGCGGACTCTCAACCACTGCGCCACCAGGGAAGCCCCTGAAAATATATTTTGGAGAAAAGGAAATTCATCTATAAGATCCAGAAGAAGAACATTCTGATCTTTTTTTTTTTTTTGGTATGAAAGAAGTTTTGTAATTGACTGACAGCATCAATGGGCATCATGAAGTCATGGTTTCTACAAAAACAACTTGCCACATAGGCTGAGGTTAAAAGACAATGTGATAGAAATAGACTTAGAGACAGAGAAAACAAACTTATGGTTACTGAAGGGGAAGCGGGGAGGGATGAATTAGGAGTTGGGGATTAACAGATACACACTACTAAATACAAAACAGATAAACAACAAGGACCTACTGTATAGCACAGGGAGCTATATTCAATATCTTGTAATAATGCATAATGGAAAAGAATATGAAAAAGAACAGATATATGTATGTATAAATGAGTCACCTTGGGCTTCCCTGGTGGTGCAGTGGTTGGGAGTCCGCCTGCCAATGCAGCGGACACGGGTTTGAGCCCTCGTCTGAGAAGATCCCACGTGCCACAGAGCAACTAAGCCCACGTGCCACAACTACTGAGCCCGCGTGCCACAACTACTGAGCCCGTGTGCCACAATTACTGAAGCCCACACGCCTAGAGCCTGTGCCCTACAACAAGAGCAGCCACTGCAATGAGAAGCCCATGCACCACAACAAAGAGTAGCCCCCGCTCGCCACAACTAGAGAAAGCCTGTGCTCAGCAACAAAGACCCAATACAGCCAAAAATAAAAAATAAATAAAATAAATTTATTTTTAAAAAATGAGTCATCTTGCTATACACCTCAAACTAAAACAACATTGTAAACCAACCATACTTCAATTAAAAAGGAAAAAAAAATAAATTGAGAAAAAATAAATTACATGTAAAAAAGATTGGGCTTCCCTGGTGGTGCAGTGGTTAAGAATCCGCCTGCCAATGCAGGGGACATGGGTTCGAGCCCTGGTCCGGGAAGATCCCACATGCCGCGGAGCAACTAAGCCCGTGTGCCACAACTACCGAGTCTGTGCTCTAGAGCCTGCGAGCCACAACTACTGAGCCCACGTGCCACAACTACTGAAGCCCGCGCGCCTAGAGCCTGTGCTCCGCAACAAGAGAAGCCACTGCAATGAGAAGCCCGCGCACTGCAACGAAGAGTAGCCCCTGCTCACCGCAACTAGAGAAAGCCTGCACGCAGCAATGAAGATCCAAGGCAGCCAAAAAAATTTTTTTAATAAAAAATAAAAATAAATAAAAAGATGATGTGGTAAGCTACAGGGAGACGGTGTTCTTATAGAACACCCCTCTACCTGGCTGCCTCTTGTCCCTCTTTCAGATCTCAGATTAAACATTTCTTTGCTTTTGCCTTGTTTAGACCTCACCCCTCCTCCCAATCACAACTACCAATAACTGGCTTAATTTCACTTCCACTTGATCCTAAGACACCCAGGGTTTACCCCACTGGCACATCCCAGAGGGTATTGTTATAGCTTGCTTATTATCCGTGTCACTCATAATAATATGTGAATCTTTTAAGGGCTGGAACCTCTTCTGTCTTAGGAATAATTGAGTTGGCTGTGCCTAGACTCGAGATTTGCACATAATTAGCCCCCAATTAGTATTTCTTGGAGCCGACTGGCTTCTCTTCATTCCGAATAGCCTTGCTATTCCTGAGCATTTACGGTCTAAGCACAAAGCTATTCCCATGAGACTGTGTGTTTTACAACAAACATTTGATTCGCTGAGACACTGTCATTTTTGGTGCACGGCGACGCTGTTGTCTTTCTCTGCACACCCCTCAGCATTCTCCTAGGTGGGGTTAGCTCCCCTCAGCCTTCCATGCTGTTCTACCCCAGCCTACGGAGGTTGACTGTTTATGATTTTTCCCCTATACTTTCCTACAGAGGGTGATGCAAATCCAAGAAGACTTCCAGCTTAAAAAAAAGTCTTAGCCTTTTTGAATATGACGTGGCTCTGGAACAAATTAGAAATTTTACCAGCACTTAAGGAAAAGGCCATTTCATCTCAGTGGAACTCTGAACACATGATTACAGAAAAGCGGATTTAAAACATAAGCACTCTGTGAAAACTTCTTTCACACATCCTCCACTCAGGAAGTCAGCACAGGGCCCAGAGCAGGAGGGAGGGGTCTGATGTGATTGCAGAAAGGTTTGAACTGCTCACAGCACCCGCCTCCTCATGGGCAGGAAGGGCCCAGAGAGCCTCCGTAGGAAATGGAACCTCAAGGAGGCAAAATCATCGCTCTTACCTCAAACACATTAGGCCAGGCCATTACACAATAACTGAAATGAGTTCTAGGAGAAAGCTGCCCCACGCCCTCAGGTCTTCACCAATTAACCTTTGGAAAACTCTTCAAAATGCAAACTGTCATTTAAAAAGGCATTAGGGAGGATGATGTAATGCAGAACAGTCCTTACATAACCAGCACCTGAAAAGACTCGTGACATAAAAAAGGGAGAAAGGGAGACTCAATTCCAGGCGAAAATTTCTCTTCTCCCTCAGACTCAAGTGTGTCGAGGTTCTCTACTTTTTCAAAAGGGTGGGTGAGAGGGAAATAAAGGCATCATCACATAGACATCCGAATATCTCAAGGAAAACAATAGATTCTCAAAATAAATTGTAATAGATATTTTTCAGTACTAAATTTGCAGTGACTTATCAAATAACCCACAGGAGTACAGATTTGTGTTAACGTTCCTATAAGCATTCTGAGACCTAAGCCACAGAAGGAAGTTGCTTTCAAATATTTTACTACGAGGTTTCCATCTAAAGGGGCAAAGCCTAGTTGAAACAATGATGGTATCAGCAGGGAAGGGAGATCAGGGGTTGGCGAATAAGATAAGAAAATAGTAAAAGCTTTAATGCAACACTGATTTGCATTTTCTCAGTGCAATTCTCATTGGCTTCCTCTAAGTGGAAATTGCAGATCTTTGTTTTACCGAGTACAACTTAATTAAGCAAACCTAAGGCAAGTAGGACCCAGGGCCCTGGGAGGAGGGTATACAGAACTTCTCTCTTCCCCCATCTGCCTTGACAAACGGCAACCTTTCCAATGATCCCTGGTATCAGAGCCCTTGGCTGGTTTGCACACACACCAAAGAGTCCACAACATCATAGAGATAACATCAAAAGTCCTTTTCTTTGGAGCCTCTAGCCAAAGTGAGGGGGTCCTGTTGCCAGGAAGAGGGCACCTTTTGAGCATGGGAGCATCTGGGCTGGTGTCCCAGGCTCATGACAGGACCTGAATGGTGACAGGGAAAAGCCGGTTCTGGTGAAGCCACTGGCCAAACACAGGAGGCCCCCTCACCTTGGGGACAGTGACAGGACAAGTGGGGATGAAGTGAAAGGCTGTGACTTGGTTTGGACTCTCTTCCCTGATCACAGAAAGCGAACCGTGGGCACAAACGCACGCAGGGGCACGGGTGTCAGAAGCAGCCCCAAAGCGGCCGGCTGCTGCAGCCTAGCTGCTGTGAGGCATCTGGAAACACGCCGGGCTTGTACGGCGTTTCCCTGAAGCCTGCGGAACATGTGACTTTCTTGGCTGAACGGTAAGCAATCAGCCTTCTCTGTGCTCATCTGAATACCATAGAGTCAGGGAATTTAGATCTCCATCTATTTACTCTTCCTTTTGTGGCTACCTAGTCACCCTCAACTAAAATAAGAGCAAAAACAATGAGATACCCACTGCCAAATGGCACCTCCGCTCATGAATAGACAAAATCCCTTAGCACCTACTTAATGTTTGTCTGCAAATATTAGCTACCCCACCCTGGTTTAAGATGCTCGAGAAGGCTGAGCTCTGCTAACACCATTAATTCGCTCATTACATACATCTTCATCAGGAGGAGAGAGGTAAATCCCAGACCAGCCAGGGATGGCATTCAAAATGCCAAATGAGTGGGTTTCCCAGCAATAAGCATTGAACGTTTTTAAGTGTTTTTCTCTTCCAATACTACCGACGTTATTTAATTCAAAGTCAATGTGCTATTCCCTGTGCCCACGTCAACAATACTAACTTTTAAAATCCCTTAACATAAACATATTATAGCTTTGGTTGAGGGTTTAGCCATCTGCAGCTGAGTTTCTGGCCGTAGTTACAGGCTGTTCCCTTGCAAACCCAGTGACGTGTGAATGTCCCCTCTCCACTGAATGCTGTAAAGTTGTGGTCTCCGTAGCCCTGCTTCTCCCCCCACCCCCTTAATCTCCCCTTAAATGCCTGTTGCTGTCTCTACTCCAGAATTTGCACTTTGGGTCCTTGAGCAGAGGTCTGTGCTGCTCCCTGTGTGTGGAGGACACAATTTCTACATGTTAAGAGTTTACCCGCCCCCTCACCCACCTCTAATGCCGCCTCCTCCATGTAGGCCTCTCTGATATGCCAACCCCCAGGATTCTTTACAAGTCCTCCCAAAGACACTTATCACTTTCTCCTTGACATTTATCTATCTGTATTGAAACCTTAGTCCTCCAGTTCTCCTTAAAAGCAGGGAATGAGACTTCCTTGTGATTCTAAACTCACTTCTTGCCTCAGCTGAAATAGGCATTCAATCACAAAGTGTTGCATTCTGATTACTGACTCGCCCTGCCAAAGCAGGAGTGCCTCTGGGGAGTATGATCTATTTACCTTCAAGGGCAGAATATGAGGTCATTCTTCAGCACTGCAAACCAGAAATTCCACGGAGAGAAATAAGTTATTTTTCATTGAGCATCGGAGTCTCCAAATCCAATTGTCATGGGAAAGATAATGTACTGTTATCTGCACATGCTGTTTATCAGATGGTTTTCCTGGGACAAAAAGAGATGGGGAAGACCAAGCAAGGACTGGCTCTTACAAGGGAAGAGAGATCAAAAAGAAATAGGTCAGAAATGCAGATGGAAGGGTCCAAAACAAAGATAAGTCACTCCTGCCACACTTTTTCCCAGGCCCAGCTCTGCAGGTGACAGGAGCATTCTCAGAAGGTTACTGCCTTGAGGTCGTTCCGTGTCTCTTCTCACCAGCCACTGCACATGTGTCCTCCTGAGAGTGAGCTACCATCGGGCGCTGACTATGATACCGCCCGTCTATAGGCTGTGGTCTCTGTACTGGGTGGGTCACCTCTGCAAAAGTTGGGTATTCCTCAGCCTTTTGTTTCAATGGGAGACCTCCAGGAGTGTATTTGATTTCAGTTACTAAATTTGTTCTTCTTTCCTTCTAAATTGGATTTCCAGACCCATTGTAACTAGGCCGAGAATCCATTCCACCTTAACTGTCCATATGGTCATGAAGATAATTTGGACGTCAAATAACTGCATGTTTTAGGCATGGCGGGGGCGGGGAGAATGAACAAAACAACCCAAACTCTACCTTGGGCTAAATTTCTCAAAGAGCCCAGCGGATTTGTTTATAATACAGGTGCATCAAAGACAGACAGACACATGCTGGTGCACCAGAGAAAAGGCAGGAGCAGGCACAAACTGGGTAACAGTATGTGCAAATGGCCAGCGAAATGCACAATTATCCAATGTGTTTGCACAAACAAGGAGCAGATTATGTAAGCTACTGGGGGTTTTTCCTGCTGAGCAGATGCAAATAGCATATTTTTAAATTTTCCACTGTGTTTCTCCATTCACGGGAGGCTTTGATTTAATAGCTGTAATGAGAGATGGAAGCTTCTCAAAGTTCAGTGACCCGTTTCACTTTTGGACAATTTGGGCAAAGAGAAGTAATTCTATAAAAGGATCTCAGCTGCACGCATGGCAGAAGCGAGCCCATCTACATAAGGTGCATAACAGAGTCACCTTGAAGTAATTAAATGTTACAGAGAAACACAACCTAAGTGCAGATTTAACACCTTTTTCAAGCTCCAGTGCTGGGGAAGGAGCACGGGCATCCTGAGCAGGGCAGGCTCTCAGTGCGTAAAAGGTGAGACCTGTTTGGCAATGACCCTCCTTCCAAAGCAAGGGAATCGGAGCCTGAGGCTTTGCAGCTTGGTTCCCCAGCAAACCTCTCTCTGCCCACCGTGCAACTACTCGCATCTTCCTTTTCTCACTTATCAAATGGAAACAGTAATACCAGTGACAGGGATGTTGTAGAGAGAAAAATTAAAAGACACAATACATGAAAAGATCTTTGAAAAACTAACACTAGAAGTAAAGCACCTTTTTTTTTTAACATCTTTACTGGAGTATAACTGCTTTGCAATGGTGTGTTAGTTTCTGCTTTATAACAAAGTGAATCAGCTATACATATACATATATCCCCACGTCTCCTCCCTCTTGCGTCTCCCTCCCTCCCACCCTCCCTCTCCCACCCCTCTAGGTGGTCACAAAGCACCGAGCTGGTCTCCCAATGCTATGAGGCTGCTTCCCACTAGCTATCTATTTTACATTTGGTAGTGTATATACCAAACTATATACTCTCTCACTCTCTATATACTCTCTCACTCATGAGAGAGTCCATGTCACTCTCTCACTTTGTCTCAGCTTACCCTTACCCCTCCCCGTGTCCTCAAGTCCATCCTCTACGACGTCTGCGTCTTTATTCCCGTCCTGCCCCTAGGTTCATCAGAACCTTTTTTTTTTTTTTTTAGTTTCCATATATATGTGTTAGCATACAGTATTTGTTTTTGTCCTTCTGACTTACTTCACTCTGTACGACAGACTCTAGGTCCATCCACCTCACTACAAACAACTCAATTTCGTTTCTTTTTATGGCTGAGTAACATTCCATTGTATACATGTGCCGCATCTTCTTTATCCATTCATCTCTCGATGGACACTTAGGTTGCTTCCATGTCCTGAAAGCACCTTATTTTAAGGCAAGTTGCTGTTTATCCAAAATTTGCTTTTGCACATCATAGCTGCTCGAGTAACACCAGATGCTTCTGTCGGTGACCCCTAACCTCCTGGTTGCTACATGCACGGGATTCTGTATAGTCCTCATCCATCTCGCCTCTACAGCTTTCTCATGGACGTTATTAGCCCTTGTCTGAAAAACCTCTCTTGGTTCAACTTGTACTCTGTTGCTTTCTTCCAATTCAAATCCAAATTACAACTGCATGCAGCGTCTTGCAGGGGCTTGTCGCCCAGGAGTACTGTCCCTGGCTCATCTCCTCTGCTTGCGTTTGTCCCTGCCTCCGGATCTTGACCTCCATCACCTCTGAACCCCAAACTATATGTCAACAACCTTCTGGGTGTCTCCACCTGAAGCCCCTTTCCTTAGCGTCTCCGTAAAACCCAACGATCACGTCTCCAGCCCCTGCCCCTACAGGCGTCCCTGTTAGACTCCACAGTCCCTTGTCATTAGCTACAAAGAACCACCACTGTTCACCCTTTCTCTTCATCGCCTGCTCTCAATAAGCTGATCCCAAGTCACCTAACCTTGGACGTGTTTGTGGAATCATTCACTTCAGCCACATACAAAGAAGATTCTTTTCATACCTTCATCAAATTACTGCAAATAACCACTCTGTTGATTTCCATGACCTCCAGACTTCACTCCTTCCAATCTACCTTCCCCACAGCTGCAAACTGATCTTTCTAAAGCTGAACTCTTGTCGGCAGTACTTCACACCGCCCCTTCCCCACACCAGCCGCCTCCTGGAGAAGCCAGCGGTACTTCGTGCCCCCTGCGGACCTCCCACGGCCTTGGTGTAACTGACTGACAGAGAGCTTCAGCTCTAGAATCTATCACCACACTCGCAGCGAGGTCCCACGGGCTGCTCCCCGCCAACGATTAAGCATGATGGAAACGCTAACCCAGAGCCATTTCTGGGAGACATGAGACTCCTGTGTTGGCTGCAGGATTCCCCTGGCTTAGCTGAACCTTCCTGAGAGCTCACGGCTGTCCAGGATTCTTCTAGCCAGCCTTCTCTCTCTTTCATTTCAGGTCAGACTTTACCGTGCTCAGAGCCCTCTTCCAGCCTTCTCCAGCTCCTTTCTCACTTCCCTTCACACAGGTATTTTCCCTAATAAGACCCTTGAGAGTTTAATGCTGCCTTGACGTCTACTTCTCAGGACACTCGGACTAACACACATCACAAATATTTATATTTCTGTTTTGTGAATCCCCATTTGTACCATGGACTGACAACATGCGTTTTTACATGTTTCAGTTCCCTCTGTCGTCACCACTGTTCTCTTCTGGATCAGTTTTTGCTCACAGATAGGGCATCCCTTTCCTTTAGCTAAATTAGGTGCCTCTCCTTGGTAATTACCTATCATACCATGTACTATTCTCTATTCCCTATTGTAATTGTGTGTTTGCCATGTATTTCCACCATTAGGACGTGAGCTTTTCAAAGGCAACAGTCAGATGCATAGTCTATACCTAAAGTCTAGTACAAGGTATCACTACACATTCAGTGGCTGGCACTGTCTCACATTCAGATTTCTTCTAGTTTGCTACTGCCGTATAAGAAACCTTCCAAAACTTAGTGGCTTGAAACAGCAACTACTGTATTTTATGCATGATTCTACATGTCAGGAATTCAAGCAGAGGTCAGAGGATACGTCCTGTCTCTGTTCTGTGATATCTGGGGCTTCAGCTGGGGTCACAGGTGCGGGCTCTTGGTTCTTCTCCATGTAGTATCTATTAGGGTCGCAATGGCTCCTTTACTTGCGTGCCTAGTGTCTGGACTGAGATGGCTGAAATACCTGAGTCTGACCAGCATATATATATATACATATATATCTCCTTGCAGCTACCTGGGGCTTCTTCATAGCATGTTAGCCTCAGAACAGTCAAACTTCCTACACGAGTTTCTTACAGAGGAAGGAAAACCAGACCTCCAGGTAGAAGCTGCAGAGAGTCTTTTAACCAAGTCTCAGAAGTCCTTGAATGTCCCTTCTGCTGTATTCTACTGATCAAAGGGGCACAGGCCAGCCCACATTCAAGGGGACAGGGGTAGAGACACCATCTCTTTTTTTTTTTTTTTTTTTTGTGGTACGCGGGCCTCTCACTGTTGTGGCCTCTCCCATTGCGGAGCACAGGCTCCGGACGCGCAGGCTCAGCGGCCATGGCTCACGGGCCCAGCCGCTCCACGGCATGTGGGATCTTCCTGGACCGGGGCACGAACCTGCGTCCCCTGCATCAGCAGGCAGACCCTCAACCACTGCGCCACCAGGGAAGCCCGAGACACCTTCTCTTAACGGGGAGATGCCATGCATACACACAGACAGCAAAATTGATGGTGGTCATGTGGAAGACAAGCTCCCTCAAGATTCCATCTTAAAGGACACATTCGGAAAGACCTCCTTTCTGAGACATCCCATCTAAACTGCACAGTCCCCACTAGCGATTCTGTCACAGTGTTTATTCCCTTCAACACAGTTATCAGTCTGAGATTTCTTGTCTATATGTCTAATTGTTCACTGACTACCCTTCTGCTAGAATATAAGCCCCATAGAGACAAGCTCACCATGGTATTCCGAGCTCCAGACACAGGGCATGGAGTGGAATAGATGCTAGTTTTTAAGTGTGCAAACTAGAGAGAGACTCTCTCGTTTAACAGATCCATAGGGATTAATTTTGCCTCCCAAATTAGACAAAGTTTCTATACAACGAGACTATGCCTTCTGAACCCCTCTCAGTGCCAAAGACAATACAGGGTTCACATGTGTCAATAAACCTTTGTTGAATAATAATAACAATCTTGGTCCTCATTCAAAAGGTCACTGGAGGCCCATTTTTCAAGTATTTTTGGTGGAAACCATCTTATATCAGAAAGGCCACTGGAGAAGACCACAGGCGCTAAAACTCACACCCCTCACACTTGTTCCTTCTGCTTCGTAACGAAGGGCCACGTAGCAGAAAGTTTCCTACCGTGGGAGTTGACCTCCCTAAGGTCCAGCTGGAGGGGGGAAGAATGAAAAGGCAAAGGGCAGTCAACCCTGCACAAGTCACTGCTCTCCTCTGAGCCAATCATCTCTTCTCTAAAATGTAGCTCTTGAACCCAAAGAGCTGTATTAACTGAGACAATCCATATGAAGATGGATGGTTTGTAACTGTGGTTACAAAGTGGCAGTGTACCTAATTCTTCAAGTCTACACTTTATGTATGAGACATGCCTTACGTCTAAGGGAATTGATAACTTTTGCCTTTTATTTTCAGACAAAGAGGAAACGAAAGGACGTGGGAAAGGACCCCAGGAAACACAGTGCTCCAATTCCATGTGAAATAGCAGAAGTGAAAAATGCTTCCACTTAGATGCTTTGAGTTGGCTTAAAAGTGATTCATAATTGGCCCTGGGAGACAGCACGGTCATACTGTTATCAGTACATTAAGGCCATCAAAACAAGGCAGGGCTGACCTCTGTTAATTTTCTAAACTACACTGACGAAGAAAGGTTATAGAGAAAGAACTGGTATTTGTAAGCAAGCTAATACATCATAAACACTGACAATATTATAACTCTGGGAACCATGAAGACAAATAAAAAACAGATACCAAGACTTAATGCAAGTTAATAACGCTGCTCTCACTGGCCTTTCAGAAGAATATTAACAAAGATGTTTCAAATACCAGTAACCTCTAGTTGCGTGTACTGAAGGGAGATGATCTGGTTTATAAATCACACATGTCACTGGCTTATTCTATTTTTCTTCCTCCTACTACCAAGCTTTTGATCCAGTCACCAAATCATGAAAAGTTGTCCCAAATAGGAACCAGAGGACAGGAGAATTATAAAATAAAAGTAGTTCCTTTTCACACGCAAGATTCTCTTGCCAATTTGTGGATAGCTAGAAGAGAGATGAAATATGTCTGAGATCATATTTAGATTACACTGAGTTAAGCTCTCACTCACCTGTCTGTAGTGATAGTTGCAAGTTACGTTGTTGCAAATAAAACGCGTGGTATCAAGAAGGTAAAGCCCACGTGAAGGAAAATTACATACTTGAAGAAAAGGAAAGAGGGCACACTCGGATGATTTGCGGGGGCAGAGCGTACAAGGTGTGGAACTTGGTGTAAAATCATACTATTATTTTAAAGTATCCCTTTAGTTAGATAATTCAAGTGTATAATTTTTTATTGCATTGAAACTACACAAAGGCCAATTTTTCAGTTTAGGTAATGCTATAGACAGCGGGTCAGCAAACTTCTTCTCTTAAGGGCTTAATAGTAAATATTTTCCCCTGCTATTGTAGCATAAAAGCAACCATAGATGATATGTCAGTAAATGGATGAGGCCATAGTCTAATAAGATTTTAGTTAAAAGAACAGATGGGGGCTTCCCTGGTGGCGCCGTGGTTAAGAATCCACCTGCCAATGCAGGGGACACGGGTTCGAGCCCTGGTCAGGGAAGATCCCACATGCCGCGGAGAAACTAAGCCCCTGCACCACAGCTACTGAGCCTGCGCTCTAGAGCCCGCGAGCCACAACTACTGAAGCCCGTGCACCTAGAGCCCGTGCTCTTCAACAAGAGAGGCCACCGCGATGAGAAGCCCGCACACCGCAACGAAAAGGGCCCCCACTCGCTGAAACTAAAAGAAAGCTCGAGTGCAGCAATGAAGACACGACGCGGCCATAAATAAATACATAAGTTTATTAAAAAAACAAGAACAAAAAAACAGATGGTGGGCCAAATGTGGCCCATTTGTGGTTATTTGCTGCCCCTGTAATAGAACATCATAAATCCAAAACAGAGACAGCTCTAGAAGTGAAAAAAATAAACTAAGGTGCATGTGCACAGCCTAAGAAAAAGTCACTCAAAGTGTTAAGTTTGGCTGTATTTTTTAGTAGCTACCCAAGACAGACACCTGTGTCCTGCTGTCCCTCCATAGTCACCCCCACTCTCTAACCCCTGGCAACCACTGATCTGTTCTCCATCACTACAGCTTGTCTTTTTGAGAATGTCAAATAAATGGAATCATACAGCATGTAATTCTTTGAAACTGACTTTCTCCCTCATGCAGGATTATGTCTTTAAAATTCATCCAGATTGTTTCACATATCGATAGTTTGTTTCATTTTATCGCTGAGTAGTAAACAATCATATCCAAATAGCTTTTTTTTTTTTTTAATCCATTTACCTGTTTAAGGATATTTGGGCTGTCTCTAGCTTTTGACTAACACAAATAAAGCTTCTGTGAACATTCGGCCAGAGAATTTTATGGAAATGTAAGTTTTCGCTTCTCTAGGGTAGCTACCAAGGAGTGGTATTGCTGTGTTGTAATAGTAAGGGTACATTTTACTTTATACAAAACTGCCAATCCTTTATCCACTATAGAGGTTTTCTAATCATTGCACTTATTATTTTTCCATATTGGGAAGTAACATCCAGCCAGGGAAGCTCGCATATGTACTGGCTGAGCGACCTTCTTGAGCAAACCCTTCAGGCTCTAACACTGTCACCTACTTTTAAAAATGGGGACGACCATGGTTCTTTTCTCACATGGTTCACGTAAGTTAATGAGATGTCGGTGCTAAAGCATTTAGGCCAGAGCCCACACTAGGGGCTCTCAACCAGGGCCATCCCACCTTCAGGGACCTTGGCACCACCTAGAGGTATTTTCCGTTGTCACAACTGAGGGAGGTCCTATCGGCCGCTGATGGGTAGAGACCACACACGCTGCTAAACATCCTGCAGTGCACAGGACGGCCCCTCCAACAAAGAATTATCCAGGCCCAAATGACTTCAAGGTTGAGAGACCCTGGTCTACATACAGAAAACACTCAGCAAACACCTATCACCACCATCATCATCCTTAGAGAGGATACTGATTCAAACTCAGCGTATCATGCAAGTGACTCAAAAACTCAAGGCAAGTAAACCCCTCAGAAAGAGTAATTCTGTATTAGCCTAAAACCAAGGAAGTGAATATGTAATCAAAATAAATCATCACTGATTTTTTTTCTTAAAATTTCTTAAGAAAATGTTAATGTCCAAAGATCTTCTGAAGCTCCCCTGGAAACCCTGCTATTTCTAGAGTACTAGCATGATTATCATCCATGCTAAAAATAATAAAAAAGCAAATATTTCCACATTTTTCACCACACAAAAAAATTATCTTTCGGAATCTTAAAATCCACCGTAAATGTTGCTCATCATCCATTGAAATCAGTTCAGTTCAGACACACTTTCTTTATGAGTGTGAGAGGATTACTATAGATTTAACCTAGGATGAAGCTGGGATAACAAAAGGAAAGTACTAAAATAGTCCTGTCACTGAGCGTGACCTCAACAAGTCTTGGATCCCCTCAGACCCTTTTCCCCCAGCCTTACTGTCTTGGTAGATGTGAACAAGTGGAGTGCAACACTATGGAACTCATTTGAGCCTGACCAGCAGGTGGTTTGACTCAGCTGCGTGACTCTGGGCCTCCTAGACCTGTGGTCTCATCGCCTGCAAACGGACCCAATGCACCATCAAGGCCCCTCCCAGGCCAAATGTGCTTTGGGGAGGTTCCATCGCCGGTCACTGGTATGACAGCCCTTGGGAAGGGGCTGGGGAGAGGCTTCCAGCCACGCCTCCACTTCTCCTGCAAGTCCCAAAGCAGCCTAGAGCAGCAAGCCATCTCAGGGTTCTGCCAACCTGGGCCGATCAGGTGAGCGGAGGGGTGGCAGAGTGGTGAGTTTGTTTATTTAATGTTTTAAACACATGGAGAATTTATTCAGAGTGCATCGAGCAGCCTTTGCAAGAATGTCAACATGACTTTATCTGCATGCATTTGTTTTCTTTTTTCCTGGTTTGCTGTCTGTGACAGCTTTATTAAGATGTAAGTCGCATATCCATATATGTCACTCATTGACAGTGTACAATTCAGTGGTTTTTAGCACATTCACAGAGTTGTGCCGCCATTGCCACAATCAACTGGAAAGCACTTCACCACCAGCAATAAACCCCGTACTCCCCCTCGTTGGCCCATACCCCCTCACACCAAGTTTAGCTCCGTGAATAACCGGTCAAAGTAAATTTCACAAACCCTTCAAAAGCTGCTCTCTGTCTATTTTTCCTTTTGAACATCATTGACCATTTTTTTCTTCTGGTTTCTGACTGGCAACATTTACTGCAAGGTGAGGACTATAGGTGAGGAAAGTAACTGGCCTCCAGTACAAAAGTCATCAAGAAAATTGATACTGTGGGGCTTCCCTGATGGCGCAGTGCTTGAGAATCTGCCTGCCGATGCAGGGGACACGGGTTCCAGCCCCAGTCCAGGAGGATCCCACATGCCGCGGAGCAACTAGGCCCGTAAGCCACAGTAACTGAGCCTGTGCGTCTGGAGCCTGTGCTCCGCAACAAGAGAGTCCACAGCAGTGAGAGGTCCTCGCACCACGATGAAGAGTGGCCCCCACTCGCTGCAACCAGAGAAAGCCCTCGCACAGAAACGAAGACCCAACACAGCCCAAAATAAATAAATAATTTTTTTTAAAAAAAAAAAAGAAAATTGATACTGTAATGCAATACTTAAAAAATTTAAATGAACACAAAAGCTCTTGAATTGTAAGCTAGAATCCCCTAATCCTTTCTGTGATAAAATGTTATTTACAAAAACACAGGTGGCCAGCCCACGGGCCATAGTTTACCAACTTGATGTCTGAAAATACCGCATTATAATGTGACATATCTTGATGATAAAGGGTTTTTGGGGGCGGGGGGTAAATTTTGTGCTTTAGATAAGTGCCTGGCTCTCCTCACCCGTGTCCCAGCCCAGATACTGTTTTCATTTTCTCCCCTTCATTTCGCCCTTTCCTTTATAGACTAGTGTAAACACGAAAACAATTTTTGAAAGGCTGACAGAAGGAAGGAAATTAGATGATTCACAAACTGGGTCAGCAGCCTGGGAAGAATGGAGGCCTTCATGGTAAACAGTGGGAAGAACTCAACTCTAGAAATGACAAGGAAGCACACAGAGTTTCTGTAGCAACGGCGCCCTACAGGGGCACGTTACCGAAACTCATGGTGCACAATGAATTTACTAAAACGACCTTAGGGAAAAGGTAAGTCGAGGGATAGTGAAACTTGCTGATGCTAATTTATTAAGTTAGTAAAAAATTTGAAGGGACATAAAACACAGAGTCATCTAATAGGGCTCTGGAAGTGAGCCACCTGATAAAATGTAACCCAGCAGGGAATGATTTCAGGAATAAAACCCAGAGGTGCTCAGGAAAAAGAGCCAATGATCAATGGCCCTAAGAAGCCATTGGTTTGGTAAGATGCGAAGCAGAAAGGTGTTTGCCTACGTTAGTGAAAGGATATGGAAAAATTCAAAGAGACACCGGGCTGTGCATTCGGTGCCTAACGAACTCCCTCCTCACATGGTGAGTCCACCACCGCCATAACCCCCTACAGTGGGTGCTTTTGTAAACATTCTCGTACTTTTGATTAAGGAGCCCAAGATGGGGAGACAGATGTCCTGAACACAGCCATGTTTTTAAAAAAGAGGTTCAGTGAGGTCAATTCAGTCCAACGACAGGGGCTCTGAAAGACACACACAGACGAAACGTCCCATTCGGGTCTTGACACTCAAGAGGGCAGAGGAACAGTGAGGATTATTTTATCACAGGTAGGAGGTTTCCGCAGAGAAAAGGGCGGTGGTAAACTGGGATCTCGCACGCTCACTGGCGATGAGACGCTAGAGTCAGATGACGAAGGGCGAGCACTGGAACGGAGAGGAAAAGGAAAGGCTTCCGGCCCAAGGCGCGATCAGTGGGAGGTGCCCACGTCGGCCGGCGAGCAGGGGCTCGGGGTTGCGCCGCTGGGGACGTGAGTGGGTACAGACAGCGCAGCCGGAGAGCAGCATGGGGGCGGGGCTCCTCCCAGCTCCGAGGCAGACCGCCTCAGGATGCGCACACGGCTCCGCGGGAGAGGAGCACGGGCTGGACCCACTTCATGTGCCTATCTGTGGGTTTTGTCTGCGCCCAGCTGCACTTTCTACTCTGCTGCCCTCTCTATGCTCTGCGAGTCTGACCTCCCCGGGCTGCATCTGCGGGTTCCTGCGCCTCGGGTTTCTAGTTCAGGAATGGGCAGCCCCGGGACAGGAAGAGGAAGAGCACCAATGAGGCTGACCCGTGAGCATTTACAGCACAATGGAGAGTCCCCCAAATGACTTGGGGAGCGCCTACGACCTGGTCCACACCCTCGGTCAGTCCCTGAGGCTTCTGCCTTCCGTGCTTTGGTGCTGCAGCAGCAAGACCTTGCAGCTTTATCAGCACACGCCAAGACTGGCAACATTGGGGTTACACCTGCCATGTCTCCACGGAGACAGTGTAACTATGTCCATTTTACAGATGAGGCTCCTATGATGAAGTACAGCCCTTTCATGACAAGCCATGGACGGTCTCCTTCCCTTTCAGGGTTCCGGTGTTGTTTACTGTGGTAAGATACATGTAAAATACGCCACGTTAACCATCCTTAAGCGTACAGTTCAGTGGCGATATTCATTCACGCAATTTTTCAACCATCCCCCCCATCCATGTCTAGAACTTTTTCATCTTTCCAGACTGAAACTCTGTGCCCATTAAACACTAACTCTGCAACCCTCCTCCCCTGGTTGCCACCCTTCTACTTTCTGCCTCCGTGAAGCTGACAACGCCAAGTACTTCGCAGAAGCGGAGTCACACGGTAGTTGTCCCCATGTGTCTGGCTTATTCACTGAATGTAACGTCCTCGAGGTTCACGCACATTACAGCAGGTGTCAGAACTTCTGAGACTGACTACACTCCATTATGTGTATGTATCACATCTTATCCATTCGTCCACTGATGGACATTTGGGTTAAATCCACGTTTCGGTTATTGTGAATAATGCTGCCATGAACATCATTAATATACAATATCTGAGTCCCAGTTTTCAACCCTGTGGGATAAGAACTTAGCATTGCTGGGTCATATGGTAATCCTGTATTGAGTTTTTGAGGATCTCCATTTGACTTTTGTTCTTTTACTCAACAACAAAAAATAAAAGGTTAAAACCCTTGACCAACATATCCATTATTATGTAATTTTAATAAATAGATACTAAACCTGCAAGAACTTCCAGTGAAACCATTTACAGAGCTTTAAAAAAAAAAAAACAGCACTTAGGGAGGGTAATAATCCAATTCCTGGCACCTGGCTGATTACATAACTGTTGTCAATGCAGTAATGTGACAACAGATACATCATCATTCTTTTGAAACTAAAGTAGTTTCAGAAACATCTTGCTAAACTTTATTTCTGGTGAAGGAGTCAGTTTTATACTACTATTTTTAGGGATATAATTGTGTGGGGAAAAAATCCTTATTTTGAAAATGAAAGCCCTGCCACACCTACACACAGAGACAAGATGGGAGAGAGACTAAACTCCATCATTCCTGCGATCTTTTAGCCCACACCTGCACTGAAATAACCTCCGCCCAATCCGGAGCTTCTCTTTAAGGCTTTTCTCCCTCATTAAATCTAATAGAATATCAGGGATAACTGTGCTTCTGCCTCACAAATAAGAAGGAAGCCATTTATCATCTGGCAAGACAGGTGCAGAATCTCCCAGGCGGCGACTCCTACTCCAAGCAGGGGTCACAACGAAATGTCATCTGCACACCCCTGTCTAGTAACCACGTTGGTGTGGAGATGCGTCTTGAAAAGAGATGATAACGCCGGGAGCGCACAGCCTGTCTGATCCTTCGTCAAGACCCACAGATCCCTTCCAGGAAACTCGGCGCTTCTCCCGCAAACATCTACTCTGAAGTCCACTCTGGTGTCCAGATCTCCGTGATGGCAGGGGCCCTGGGGAGACCGACGCACTCATCTGCATGTGTTTAGAGGCAGGGTTTAACTAACACCAAGACTATCCAATCTGCAAGTGCCATCGGACACACTGCCCTGGACCCGGCCTGTAATCAAATGACTTCCAAGACAAAAACACATGGCAGCCCTTTTTGAAACACAGCCAAATCCACTGCACCAAACCCAATTCTGGTTCAAACATCATATGAAAAAGTTATGCTTAATTTTTAATTTTAGGGGAAACTTGCTGACCATTTTTAGAAAGTTTTTTTTTCAGAAATCTTTTCTCCTTAAGAAGTGGAGGATGACTTTTAGACACACTTACTCAGTAGTTCTGAGGTTTTAAGATGTCAAAAGTCACCTGCTATGTGCTGGTTGAAAATGCAGATTCCCAAGCTCCACCTCCGGAAGGTTCTGCGCACTAGGAATCTGCATTTGTAAGTCTGATGGAGCTCGTGTGTTGGTTTACTATCACCAATTACCACAAACGGGATGGTTTAAAACGTGAATTCATCCTTTGACAGTTCTGGAGGTCAGAAGTCTGACCAGAGCCTCACGGGGCTAAATTCCAGGTGTGGACAGGGCAGTGATCCTTCTGGAGGCCCTAGGGGAGAATGTGCTTCTTTCCTCTTCAACTAGATTTTAGAGGCTCTGGTATGCCCTAGCTGATCGTTCTCTCCCTCCGTCTCCAAAGCAGGCAACGCTGTGGCTCTCTGACCTCGCTTCCATAGATACAGGAGATATATACATATCCTACCTCAGCTAGGAAAGGCTGTCTCTCTCACCCCGCACCCCTCTTACACTCCTCTTCTGTAGTCAGATCTCTCTTCCGCCTTCCTCCTCCTATACGGATCCTTGTGATGACATCGGACCCACCCTAGATAATCCAGGATTGTCTCTTCCTCTCAAGTTCCCTAAGCTTAATCGCATCTGCAAAGTCCCTCGTGCCCTGTAAAGCAGTATATTCACAGGCTCCCGGGATTAGGGTGTGGATATCTTTTGTGCGGAGAGACTGGGCATTATTCTGCCTAGCACAAGTGATCTGCAGACCACACTTGGAAGAAAAACCCCAAGGAGCGGTGTTTCCTCCATTTCTCTAGTGACCCACAATAGTCGCAAGCCAATGCTCCTCAGGTGGGGAAGGGGCTGGTGTTTCTGCCCTGGGAGCATCTGGCAATGTCTGGAAGGAGTGGTGAATGACTATGTGGGTGGTGATGGGAAAGAAAGAGAGCCTGTGGGTAGAAAAGCAAGATGGTGGCCCACGGGTCTAAATAACTAGAGAGCAAGCGTGTTATTTTCTACAAGTTCTCTCCTCCCTGGGGCAGTTTTAATAGAAAGTACATGCAGTGCAGGGTCAGGTGAACCTGGGTTTGTGTCCCTGCTCTGCTGTTCCTCTGGGCGTGATAGGGAGATTGCGTTATTAACTCTGAACCTCAGTTCCCTCATCTGTATAGTGAGAAGAGTCACACGTTCTTCAGAGAGGTGAGCTTGGCCCTGGGATGTGATGTGGCTAACACGCCCTTCACCTGGCTCGTTCCCCAACTGTTAATTGTTTCAGGCCTGTTCAGGTGGCCTCTCCCAGAAGGCAGGCACTTTGCATTACTTAATTCTGCCTAGAAACCGCCCAGACCTACGTATGTCTGGACACTTACATCTAACCAATACTGGTCAGATCAAAAGGTACACGAGCGAAGAAGCAGCTTTCACTGGACATACGCCCAAATGTTGCTCAAATGTGAGACCTCAACGACAGCTGGGGAAAGGATTACGAAAAGTTACTGAAGTGTACAGAAATGTGCATATTACCCGCCCCATCCTCAAACCACTGCATACAAGTGACTATCGTGGCGCACGTGAATGGCAGATGTTCAACCAAAGAAAGGAATCCCCTTGTGAAAAATAAATAAGAGACAATGAAATGATTCTGCACACTTTCTAGATGGAGAGGAGACCTGGCAGAGCATTGCAGGTGGGGTCAGACGTGGTAAGGATGGCCTTGCAGAGCAGAAGGGGCCCAGGCGCGAGCCTCCGCTACTGAGTCTTGCTGGAACAAAACCCATTCCGGCTGAGGCTCCGTGTGTATCCCGCGAGGTCCTGTCTGTGGAAAGGAGCACCAGAAGGTGAGCACCCCGAACTGGAATCCAGCCGGGCTCTGGGAGACCCTGCTGCGGGGGCCAGCTGCCCAGCTCACGCCTGCACCACAGGGCACAGCAGAGCACACGAGCACCGTCCTCATCCCTGGGCGTGCGTGTGAGGAACACACCGGCAGCCGTGAAGGGAAGGGTCCCCATGGAAGTGCGTAATCGCTGACATTTCAGCTCCCACTGCCAGCAAGCGAGGCACTGACTGCCAACAGCTTATCAAGGTTAGAGGGGAGAACTGTGCCTTCTCCTAGCCACAAACAACACGGGTGTGGTTTTCCTCTCCTTCTTGCCAACACCGAGGAAAGGCTTTAAAAAGCAAACAAACAAAAACCACATTGGACCCTTTTTCATCTGCGACAGCCCCACAATACACAATACGGTTGAACGTAAAGGCCACATATCTATCAGGTTTTCAACGTGAGAAGGCATCCTTCCATAATATAGCTTTTTTTTTACTTAAAAAAATTTTTTTTAACTTTAATTAATTAATTAATTTTTGCCTGCGTTGGGTCTTCGTTGCCGTGAGCAAGCTTTCTCTAGTTGTGGCGAGTGGGGGCTACTCTTCGTTGAGGTGCTCAGGCTTCTCATTGCGGTGGTTTCTCATGTTGCAGAGCAAAAGCTCTAGGCGCACAGGCTTCAGTAGTTGCAGCACGCAGGCTCAGGAGTTGTGGCTCGTGGGCTCTAGAGTGCAGGCTCAGTATTTGTGGCGCACGGGCTTACTTGTCCTGCAGCGTGTGGGATCTTCCCGGACCAGGGCTCGAACCTGTGTCCCCTGCATTGGCAGGCGGATTCTTATCCACTGTGCCACCAGGGAAGCCCCATAGCGTAGCTTCTACGTCAGACCAACTGCTAGGTCATTGTGTAAGAATCATGCCAAGGACTGAAAGGATTGCAAAATGGAGCGCTAGACTGCTTCTTCCACATCACTGCAAATCTATCTCTATCGCATGCTTTCAGATACCAGGTGATGTGTCCCACATTTTTAACTCTGTTATGATTGACAAATGGGTAAACGGGGCCACTCTGCATCCATTTATAGCAAAGATACCAAAAATTAAGAGTAGAAATTGTTAGCCTGGCTTTAAAATTAGCAAATTGATTTTTGTGTCTTGTGGTCTGTGAATGTGTTTCAAGGCTTCAAAGGGAAGAGTAAAGTATTAAGGGGGAAAAAATGTTCAGTTTAGATCTATATAAATATCATCATCTATATTCATTTAGTTCCTTAAACTTTTTGAAGGTCTTTTATCATCATTATCTTATTGACCATTCCATATTCCTTTTTTTTTTTATAAAGAAAACATTTACATATATTTTTATGAGCTGAATTGTGTCCCTCTCAAATTCATAGGTTGAAGTCCTAATCCCCAGGACCTCAGAATTTATTTGGAGACAGGGCTTTAAAGAGGTAATTAAGTTAAAATGGGGTCAGGAGAGCAGACCGTAATCAAATAAGACTGGCGTCCTTTTAAGAAGAAGAGATTAGCACACAGACACGATGGACGGCCATGTGAGGACACAGGGAGGAGACGGCTGTCTACGTGCCACGGAGAGAGGCCTCGGGAGGAACCAACCGTGCCAATACGTTGATCTCAGATTTCCAGCCTCCAGAACTGTGAGAAGTAAATTTCTGTTTAAACTACCCAGTCTGTGGTGCTTTACTATGGCAGGCTAACCCGTCAACTACTGGATTTGGGGGCGCTTCAGAACCTCCCGTTACTGAGGGCCTCCTATGCGTCTGGCCCGGGACGGCGGGTTTTATCTTCATCCCTCAGTATATTCTCTGAGCAAACACAAGCAATACCCGTTAGCAGCCCCAGTTTATGAACGAGTGCACTAAGGCTCACGGTGATGAATCTGCCCAAGGTGACACTGCAGGAGGCAGCCAGACCTCCACTCCAACACACCCCCAACCAAGTCTCCTCCTTCTCCAGGACCCAGTGACTTTAATGAATGACGTGTGCCCCGGTGACGCCAGGAGCGAGCTGAGAGCCGTGTCACACCCATCTAGGAAGGGCCCACCCTCAGCTCTGTGGTGACAATGCATGGATCACCCTGAAAGGGAAGTGGGGCTGGGACTTTGCCAGCCTGCCCAGTCAACCACAGCAGAACGGGTGTGGAAGACCTCGGATGAGAGAGAACACAAACCCAGTTCTCTTCCCGTCCCCCGTTCCACCACATCTCCCTGTGCCGGATTCCATTAGCCTCACGTCTGTATTTGTTCGCTACTGCCGCACAACAAACTATATAATGTTCGGGATGTTATCTGGAGTGTCCAGAAAGGATCCATTTCCAGGAGCACTCAGGTTGCTGCCTGAATTCAAGTTGCTTTGGTTGTAGGACCGAGGTTCCCATTTCCTCGCTGGCTGTCAACCAGAGATCACTCTCTGCTCCCAGAGGCCCCCCCCCACCCCATACTCTCCCTCACACGGCCCCTCCATTCTTCAAACTGCCAACAGCGCCTTGAGTCCCTGTTACACTGCAAATCTGACTACCCCTTCTGCTACCAGCTGGAAAGACATCCCTGCTCTTAAAGGGCTTGTGTGCTTAGATTAAGCCTGCCCCGCCCCAGTAATCTCTGTTTTGCCAAGAAGGCAACATATTAAGAAAGTGATATGTGATCACATAACAGATGTCCTCACACTCAATGGGAAAGGGATTATCTGAGGTTGCGGGTCATCCTTAGGAGACTGCCTGCTGCAGTACATCACAAATACCTGCTGTTCTTTCCCATCTCTTCCTTCCGTGCCACAGTGCCCCTCGAACTGACCTCTCTGCCTTCTAACCAGGCCTCCAACCTTCCGTCTTCCACAAGGGAGAGACAGTGATTTGTTCTCAAACCCAGATGCAGGGCACAGTCCCCACCCGTGAAGAACTCTGTGAAGAAATGCAGTCAGCGAGTGAGCTGCACCCTAGGTAGAGGAACACAGCCATCTGGAGGTGATCTCCTGGGGACGAGTTTGGGGGAAAAGTACCCGGACCTCCCTCTCCTCTCTGCCACCCTCTGTCTCCTGCCAGGGCTCACTGCTGGGCCACTTTAGGTGGGACCCAACCAGAAGCCCAAGGGCATGCTTCCAGTCGATAGTGGTCCACGGCGGTCAGCCCCTGGGGCGGAGAGGAGATGAGAAGAGTGCAGAGTGTCTTTGGAGGGGTAAAAAGACCAGCACAGCCCTAACCTTCAAGTCTGGAAATGTGCCCAAGTGGATGGTTGGGCTCCCCACTGTCAGGTCTCTTACACATTTAAAATGCATCATTGATAAATAATGCCATTTGCGGCAACATGGGTAGACCTCGAGATGATCATACTGAGTGAAGTGAGTCAGAAAGAGAAAGACAAATACCGTATGATGTCACTTATTTGTGGAATCTAAAATATGACACAAATGAACTTATCTACGAAACAGAAACAGACTCACAGACATAGAAAACAGACTTGTGCTTACTAAAGGGGAAAGGGAGTGGGGGAGGGATAAATTAGGAGTTTGGGATTAACATATACACACTACTATATATAAAAGACATAAAAAACAAGTACCTACTGTATTGCACAGGGAACTCTACTCAATATTTTGTAATAACCTATATGGGAAAAGAATCTGAAAAAAGAATATATATATATAGACACATGTGTCTATATACATATATATCGGAATCACTTTGCTGTACACCAGAAACTAACACAACATTGTAAATCAGCTATACTTCAATTTAAAAATTAAATTCATCAGTGATGAAGCACTGCTGATTTGCCAGGTTCTTTACTTCACGAACCTCCAGGTTGCTAACCAACCCGATACTGAGAATCCAGTCTCCCTCTGGGCTGCCTTGGCCGAGGCTGCCCAGAAGTGGGGTGGCACCGTCCTGCTCCCTGCTGGGTGGGCAACCCCCTTCTTACGTCCTAACCGCTGGGCCTCCAGACATTCTGGGACAGGAGACCCAGTCAGCCACATGCGTCATCTTTCCTACAGAGCTTTTCTATTGTGGGCTACGTGTACTTGTGGCACAGTTATCAGTCAGATATAACCCTGGTTTCTGTCTAAATACCATCTCTTTATGCCTCCTTAATAAAAAAGCTCTTGAAGTCTGCAGACCCTCATCCCAACCCTGAATGAGAATCACCTTTTCCCCAGAAGGGTAGGTGCTCCATCCATCTCACACCCTCTTTTATCCCCTATCTGTTGCACAGTTCCTGACCCTCATTCAACATTTACTGGGAGGAAATCAGCACAGAAAGTTACATGTCCATGCTGGTGAAATAAATGCGCTGGACAAAATCAAGGGGAGAACCCTGATAACCCTGATAAGATTTGCACATGATCTGGCTGGAAGGACAGGTACCCTAGGTCTTGCTGGTGAAGATAAATAAAGCATCTCTCGACTCTGGGGCCGTGCGCTTGTAACGTGCCTATATCCACACTAGTTGCAAACACGCTCCGGCGGCCGACTCCCAAAGAGCAGGTGGCAGGCGATGCTGACGTTGAGTTCTCTGCGCAGCAACACGCAATGCACTGTCAGGTTTATATTGCAGTGTCAACGTGTGAAACTGTGGTCATGTTGACTTAGTACAAGTTCAGGCAGCTAACTGCTCTTAGGTGTTGCCCGCATACTGACAGTGGCACACGGTGGTAGGCCGACTGTTGGAGAGTGCGTTGCTGGCACCTGCCTGCTCAGACAGAGCAGGCTGGAAACCTTGGCCCCATGGGCACTCAGGCCAGATCAGCTTGTGTAGTAGGAGCTGTCCGAGCACTGCGGAGGGAGCAGCCCTCCCCAAATCTGGGCTGAGGAGTTTCTGCACACCATGCTTTGTAATAAGAACCGGACCCGAGGACCCGGCCCATCAGCGCGCGATTGTGTTGCTGCTGAATGGTGACAACTCGAGCAAAGGATGCAAAGCTTTCGCCTCATGTGCTCATTGGTCGCACGCCTTATTTAAAAGTCAATCACTTGGGTTCTGTGCTTCTTAGATGAGTACTTATCTTCAACATCTCCACCAACTTCCTTTCTCCTTTCGGGTCACGTCCCTGCGCAATGAGGTGTTTTTCTGGGGCCCGCAAGAGGCTCAGAGGCACACTTCCAGCCAGATGTCAGTCGGAAGGATGGGAAGAGGATGTCTTAAGGTGCAGAGCCGGCTCTGTGATTGAGAGACCAGGCAGCTCCTTCAGCAGCCCCGGAGCTTGAATCTGTTTTGCATTTACTGAACGATGTTCAAGGCAGTGCAGACTCCCACCAGTGGCCAAGCTGCAGGGTTTCTTTTCAACCCAGCGATTAGGTCTTGCGTCTCCACAGGGCAGCAATGTTAGTGCAGCCCTTGGTTTTAGGGAAGTAAATACCTTTCTCTATCCGCACGGAAGGCACCATGAGTCTTCTTTGTTCAGCCAATGCCGCTAACGACACGTAATAATTATTAATGTCCCAAATGGCATCTTATTTCGTTATTTTCCTATAAGCTTGATTACGAATGACCGTAAATGACCCATCACCCAGGTTCACTTGGCACTCATATAAAACGCCTGCTTCGCCTCCAACCCGTCTCCCGCACAAAAACAAGCTTTAAGAATGAGATGGAATTTCCAGGTTTTGTCCAAAAACACAGCCTGTGTTTCCAGGCACCACTTCATAGTTTTGCAGCATCCGGTTGGACAAATTTCTAACTTGAAGGAATGTGGGCTCTCCCTGGCTTTGAATCTGGGGTCTTGTTCAGCAACTGTGACCTTCTGCTCTCATCTTGATGATCCTGTGGTCGTCTATAAGCTGCTTCTTGTTCTTGATCTCACTGGACCCTCATTGATGCCTTTTCCTATTCTTACGAGGAAACTAAAGGCAGAATGTGTCACCATGTGGGGAGGGACTTCCAGTGCTGGGAGGAGAGGGGCAGACTCCAGCTGTGATCTCCCCTCTCACCCTGCCCGACCCTGCCTCGAAGCCCCTAATTACAGCTAGTCTTGCGCCTCATTTTTTAAATCATTCCCAGCCATTCAATCTTTGTTGAGTGAATAAATGTACACATGAAGAAAATAAATGGTAGTAGCAGAGCCTTGCTCTCGGTCACCCCTCCTGCTATAATCTCAGCATGTATTTATTGTTACTGAGATATAATTGACACACAGCACCATGTAAGTTTACAATGTACAATGTGTTGATCTGATACATTTACAAAGCGCAAAGTGATTACTGCCATAGTATTAGCTACCATCTCCAGCCCTTCATATAGTTAGCATTTCTTTTTTGTTCTGAGAACACTCAGGATCTATTATTCTCTTAGCAACATTCAAGTATATGGTACAGTATTATTAGCTTACAATCACCATGCTGTACGTTAATTAGGTCCCCAAACTTGTTAATCTTCTAACTGCAAGTTTGTATCCTTTGACCAACATCTCCCCATTTCTCCCACCCCCAGCCCCTGGCAGCCACCACTCTACTCTGTTTTTTCTGGGTTTGTCTTTGTAGATTCCACATATAAGTGAGATCATACAGTGCTTGTCTTTCTCTGGCTTATTTTACTTAGCGTAATGCAAGCTGTTGCAAATGGCAGGATTTCCTTCTTTCTAATGGCTGAACATTTACACACACACACACACACACACACACACACCCTTTCCTTATCCTTTCACCCATGGCAGACACTTAGGTTGTTTCCATAGCTTAGTTATTGTGAATAATGCTGCAATGAACATGGAGGTACAGATGTCTCTTCAAGATACTGATTTCAATTTCTTTGGATATATACCTGGGAGTGGGATTGCTGGATCATATGGTAGCTCTATTTTTCATTTTTTGAGGAACCTCCATACTATTTTCCGTAGTGGCTGCACCAGTTTACATTCCCACCAACAGTGCACAAGGGTTCCCCTTTTTCCACACCCTCGCCAATGTTTGTTATTTCTTCTACCTCATTCTTTGAGTAGCCATTTCACTGTATTTTATCCTCTAGGGTTTTTATTTCCCACTTGAGTTTGTTTTCCCTCCATTTTTTTTTCTATCTAATTTTGGATGTCCAAACTAAGCTGCAAACCAAGATAGCAGGAATCATCTTTTGGTAAATCACTCTTCTCCCCCTGAGGACTGAGCCTGTAGTAGGTTTACCCTACAGTTGAGACAATGACTGTTGTTTTATTTGATGTTCCAAAGCATGCTACATTTTCAGACTGTGAGTTTCTTGAAGGCACGAAAGGTGTCTTGTGTATCTTCTTATCTTCAAAGCCTTGCTCAGAGCCTAGTGCAGGGTGGATTCTCAAATGTGTATTGGTTAAAGTGGGAATAATTTTATATTATTATTTTTTATATTTATATTATTATTTTTTATTAAATATATACAATTTAATAAATATAAATATAAATTATTAAATATATTTATATTATTAATTTTATATTATTATTATTAATTTTATATACTAAAATAGACACCGTTCATTCCCTTAATAACTATGGAATAAGAACCAACTATGCTTCAGGCAATGGGGACCTTGCCGTGCAGACAGTGCACTGCTCACTTGGAATTTAAATTCTAATAGGGCAGACAGACAAAACGAACGAACAACAAACACGTGAAAAGGGTGATTTCATATAGTGATAGGTACCCTGAAGAAAATAAAACCAGGGAGTGTGATAAAGAAGGGGACAGATATCAATAGACAGACAAAGGGTCATGGACAGATTCTCCAAGGAGGTGACACTTGAACTGAGAGAACTGAATGATTTAAAAAGAGTCAGTCATGTTAAGACCTAGGAAGCAAAGTCTTCCAGAGACAGTAGAAGGAGTAGCAAGTGAAAAGGCCCTGTGGTAACAATGGCCTGGCACCATGAAGATGTAGGAGGAAGACCAGCATGGCTGGGGTACAATTTGGGGCTTAGAGGAGATAGGAAATGAAGTCCAAGAAGTAGCAGAGCCCCTGGGCCAGCAACCTTGTAAACTGACAGTGTTGAACAGGAGAAGAGAGGACCCCTTCCACGAACAGCAGCCGGAATAGGGAGTTGGGGTGTACTCTCTGAGGCTACCGACAAAAGTAAGGGAATTATATAATGGCCTTTGGATGTCACTGCCAATAACAATACCATGGTGTTCATCCAGGACCCTCACGCCCACCATACATCCATTCATCCAGGACAGCTTCCCTGTCCCTGGCAAGGGGAAGTCTCTATCATGTGGAGTTATCAGTCTACTGGGGAAGGCGTGTCATCATCATTTATAGCACGGGCTGCCTCCCTGAATCCTGCCTTGTACGTGCAATCCGAGAAGAGAAGATTCAGTTATACCAAGAAGAGAAATACCCAACCACACCTCATTTTCTCTATTTGAGCAAATCACTTACATAAGCTATAACAGAAACTCAGAATAGAAAGATGCCTGGAACTGCCCAGATCTGGAACTTCCAAGATAAAAAAGCAAGCTTACTAAATAGGTAAATAAATAAATGAACGAGGTGTGATTTCACAAATATCAGACTGGCAAAGACATGACAAGTGTGATAAAAGCAAGAATATGAGGAAATGGGAACCTGAACGCTTGCTGGGTGGAAAGGAGAATTGGTACAACCCTTTTAGAGGCAATTTTGCAAAATCTAATAAAGTTCAAGATGGGTATAGTCCACAACCCAGCAATCCTTCTTCTTCTAGTCACATGCCCTAAAGCAGTTCTCCCAGGCACCCACCAAGAGGGAGGGACATAGACGTTTACTGTCATTGCTTATTACAGCAAACAACAAATCAAGCAAAAAAATCTAAGATCTAGCAATAGGGAAACTGACACAGTATGATGCTTTCATAGAGTGAAATGGCTCATGGCAATTAAAACAAAGAAACCAGAGTTACTCGTGTAAACGCGGGTAAACTTGGAAACACTACGTTGAATGAAAAAAAACAAGTTGGAAAGTCTTTGATAAAATAGACCATTTGTATGAATTTTTAGAAATTCAGAACAATCCACATGCTGTGAAAATCTCAGAAAGATCATTTAAATGGCACTGACCGACTCTGGGAGGGAGGGAGGGGAGGAGTGATGGCTACAGAACCATATCTGTAACACTGGGTTTCTTTTAAAATGCTCTAAAGCAAAATGACAAAATGTAAAGATTGCATTAAATCTTTTTGCTGGGCACCCTTCAGATACCATTTCATAAATGAGATTCTGGACCCTGGTCCTGTTGGCAATCATAATTCAACTCAGCGGCGGAGAGATGTGGGGGAAACTGGAGCGGTCACTGCTGCTTACTACTGCAGGAACTCTGGGTGCTAGAAAATAAAGGCGACAGCAACTGCATTGCTGAAGGGACAATACAACTCTTCATAATGAACAGTGTTCACATAGTATTAAAAATTTCCTGTTTTTCCTAAAGAATTGGGACTTCAAGCTCTACCCAAGTAACCTCATGTTTGTCTTTTTAAAAAATAATGAATTGTCTAGTAACCTGAGAATGCATATCCTACTGTTTTATCTGAAGTCTTATTAACAACAGTGGTTCTGTATTATTCATAAGAAGAAACATAGAAATCTCTTGAACAGAAATGTGGGTTGCAGTTTCTGAAAAAGAGAAAAATGTTAGGGAACAAACAAGCAAAAACAGACCTGGATTAGTTAGTAAGGAATTTGCTCACTGTTGTTTAAAGAATATTATGTAATGGCATTGCTGAACCTGAGTAAGCTCTTATTATCACAGATGGTAAGAAAATTTCTCTCTTCCGTTTCCCCAAATGACCCTGAAATTGTAAATATGGTAATACTGAGTTTCAAAATTGGTAAAATAAAATTGAAATGTGCAGTAACAAGGGGAAACAAGGAGCGTCTATAGTTATTATTTATGTTTTCTAAACATATCATTAGCAGGAGTGACACTTCTAATAACAAGGTTTCTATTCACCCCCGCTGGGATAATAAATTAAAATATTCACTGCTAGTTCTATAATTATTTATCAGAGATTTTGCAGAGTGCCTGGACTGATCTCATTTGGGGGATGATCTGCAATCATTATAAACCAACTCAACACAAATGATGGGGAAAGTAAGTCCTAAAGCATTTCATATGTAGCTTCTGCCTTTCTCTTGCTTCCTGTCTTCAGAATATTCTTTCAGCCCGTCAACACCGTATGGTAACATTATTTGCTTGGCGTCCCATCGTCCTCCTCCAAATATTTGTTCATGAATAAAAAGAAAGAAGAAAAACAAACTGGTTCTGCAAGTACCTCCAGATCACCCAAATTCATCCTGAGGAGACGTGGCCGTGAACCTCACTGACCAGAGATCCAAAGGATTGGAGGGGAAAAACCCAGGAATTTAGATGAGCATATGAAAATATATTACTTAAAAGTGCCCCTACCAGTTTTCTTTTGTTGACATAGATGCTCCGCAGTGAGAATTCCCATTGTTCTATCGGGTAATGAACACTGATAGAGACTCATCATTGCTTAATCACAGAACAAGGACACTACTCCTTGGGATACTGAGGGTTTACCTGAGTGAAACAAGTTAACCCTTTGAAGACTACAAGTGCCACTTATAAATGTGCCCCCAATTCCTTAACCTCATACAAGGTTAATTCTCTGAGGTGCTGGTGCACAGAAATACCTGATTGAAGAACTGCCTTATTTAGTGCCTTAGGAAATTCTCAATTTTTTAACTAACTGATTCACTATGATGATATTTAAAACCAGGTAAGTATCATATGTAGCTTACTATAATTCTAAACTTTGGCATGAAGACCTGAAAGTCTGGTTAAAAGGGGGCTCCCTTTTGGTTTCGTAGTTTGCAACTGGAACATTTCTCTTTTGAACACCACCAGAGCAGAAAATTCCACATTTTCCCAACAAGCATGGAAAACTAAATACAGAGATTTCTAGCTATCCACTTTGCATCACTTATTCATCCATTTGACTGTAAACGTTTGAGTGCCTCCTCTGTGGCCGGCTGAGCAGTAAAGGCTGTAAACTGCGCAGGCAGCAAAATCTGATAGGCTGCTATCAAAAAGCATGGATGTTGGTGGAGAAAACACAATGGCTCAGAGAAAGGGAGACGGAGAGTACCGAGTGGGTGAGAAGTTTTATACAGATGGAGGACGCAGTGCGGGGAACTGAAGAGAAATAGGGCAGTGGGTCCTGGAGATACAGGGGTAGTAGGAAGAGTGCCCAGACAGAGGCTCCAAGACAGAGCCTGCTGCAGGACCAGCAAGAAGCCACTGCAGCTGAGAGGTGGGACGGGAGGGTGGGGGAATCATGGGAGGGGAAATCAGAGTGGAAGCAGGGGCCGCGGTGCAAAGCCTTGCAGGTCAGCGTAGGAACGACATGGAAGCTGTTAGAACATGTTGAGGAAAGGGTGGACGCGAAGTAACTTATGCTCTGAAAGAATCACTCAATATACAAGGAGAAAAAGGGGAACTTGACAGGGAAGGAATCCACAGACAGCCCCTTATCCAAGCCGGTCAAGGTCGACATCACAGAATGCTGAGTGAACACCACGTATCCTTGTTATGGTGTGGAGGGCCCTTCGCCTCTCGATGTTCTGGCCCAAGCCCCCAAACCCAACCTAATTGTGAGAAAACAGCAGACAAATCCAAATGGAGGGTCTTTCCACAGAATACCTGACCAGCTCTCCTCGAAACTGTCACGAAAGACAAGGAAAGAACACAAAATGCTCACAGCTCAGGAGAGAGTAGGAGACATGATGACTAAATGCAATACGGGATCCTGGATAGGATCCTGGGGCAGAGGAAGTTCATATGTGGAAAAACCTGGGACGTCCAAGTACAGTCTCTAAAATTGCTAACGTGGTATTGTATCCATGTTAATTTCTTAGTTTTGACAAATGTACTGTCATGAAAGATGTTAACATTAGGGAAAGTTGGGCAAAGGATATAATGGGAACTCTCTGTGGTATCTGCAATTTTTCTAAACTTTTTTATTCTAAAATAAAAAGGGTTTTTGTTAAAAAAAAAAAAGAGAGAGAGATACTCTGGCCATTTTACAGAGCCAAGTACGACAGCAAGAGGACTACTTAGATGTGGGCAGTGACCTAAAGGAGGTTGGGAGAAGTGGAGGTGATGGCAAGTGGGATGGTTTGGGACACATTTTGAGGGAAAAGCCCATGGAATTTGTTGATGGGCTGGAGGTCAGAAATGAGAGGGAAAGAGGAGTCAAGGCTGATTCAAAGCCCGGGGCCTGAGCCACAGGAAGCACGCAGGTGCCAGTGAGTGAGATGGGCCAGACAGCGCGTGGAGCAGGGTTCAAGGAAAAACCAAGAGTTCATTTTGGACGTCTGAAGTCTGAGATGCCTGTTAACAGTCTGACCAGAGAGGCAAAGTCAGTATATTGGAATGAATGAGTTTAGGGCTCCAAAGAGATCAGAGTTTGAGGTACAAATGGGGCATCATCAACAACAGGTATATAACCCCCCATGAAAGTGACAACAAGCCCATACAGACTGAATGACTGGGTGTTCTGGAGGGAAAGAGGAAAGGAGGGAGGGAGGGAGGACAGAGGCACAGGGGAGGGAGGCGGGGAGGGAGGGGGGATGGAGGGGGGGAGGGAGGACAGGGGCACAGGGCAGGGAGGGAGGGAGGGAGACAGGGAGGGAGGACAGGGCAGGGAGGGGGGAGGGAGGGAGGTCAGCAGGCAGTCCGGTCCATCACCAGATAAAACTCCTGTAACCTATCTAAGGGCTATCACAAATCAAAAGGATTTTTTTTTTTTTTTTTTTTTTTTTTTTTTGCAGTACGTGGGCCTCTCACTGTTGTGGCCTCTCCCGTTGCGGAGCACAGGCTCCGGACGCGCAGGCTCAGTGGCCGTGGCTCACGGGCCCAGCTGCTCCACGGCACGTGGGATCTTCCCGGACCAGGGCATGAACCCGCGTCCCCTGCATCGGCAGGCGGACTCTCAACCACTGCGCCCCCAGGGAAACCGCAAAAGGATTTTTGATGGAGCCTTCGCAGCCAGGATGGTGAACAGCCAGTGCAGTTGGGGTGGGAGTTTGTCGTGGAATGGTATAAGTGTGCATGTGTGTGTATATACACAGTATAACACACACATACACATATGTATTTCACTCTGCACACTGTCTTTCCTTAAGAATAGGTACCTTCTGAACCCTTGTACACTGCTGCTGGGAATGTAAATTGGTGCAGTCACTGTGGAAAACAGTACGAAGGTTTCTCAAAAAACTAAAAACAGAACTACCCTATGACCCAGCAATTCCGCTCCTGGGTATATATCAAAAAAAACCCCAAAACATTAATTCAAAAAGATACATGCACCCCAATGTTCATACCAGCATTATTTACAATAGCTTCTAGATACGGAAGCACCCTAAGTGTCCATCAACAGAGGAATGGATAAAAAAGATGTGGTATATAAACACAACGGAATACTACTTGGCCATAAAAAATAACCAAATAATGCCATTTTCAGCAACATGGATGGACTTGGAGGGTATTATGCCAAGTGAAATAATAAGTCAGACCAAAAAAGACAAATACTGTATGATATGACTCATATATGGAATCTAAAAATCACAACAAACTAATGAATATAACAAAAAAGAAGCCGAATCATAGATACAGAGAACAACCTAGTGGTTACCAGTGGGGAGACAGGAGGGGGAAGGGGCAATACAGGTGTAGGGGATTCAGAGGTACAAACTATTACGTATAAAATAAGCTACAACGATATATTATACAGCACGGGGAATATAGCCAATATTTTATAATAACTATAAATGGAGAATAACCTTTAAAAACTGTGAATCACTCTACTGTACACCTGTAACTTATATAATGTTGTACATAAGCTGTACTTCAATTAAAAATAAATAGGTCACTTTCCAAGGTACTTGGGGATTCCTGAGATTTTTCATTATCAGCCACATCCATTCATTTACAACCCACTTGCATAGCAAAACCCAGGTAACAAAGGGGAAATTTTCTATGCCAAAGGGCTTAATCTGGACATAACTACCACTGACAAGGGGTAATGACAGGGGTTGGATATCCAGGAAAACTCTTTTGGCTTAAGAAAATAATAAGCTCAATAAGTCAAACCTACCCCCAAAGGCAAAGTTCACAGGATTTAGTATGGTCAATGAGAACTTTTTCCCCTTTCCATTCAAGCCTAACACAGCATTCATGAGTCCTGTAGAGAGAGTTCTATATCATCGTTTAGGAGGCTGGAGAGTCCCAAGCCACAGTCCCCATAAGATTGACTTACGGGGAGATTTGACTGCAATGAAATCTGAGGGTACATGATTCATGTTACTGTTTTAAGTGGGTCTTTTTCAAACTCTTAAATCATACAGAAACAAGAGGGGTACTTTATTCCACTTATACTTTTCTATGCTTCATCTGCTTATTTTTATACAGTTCTTCTCAGCTATTTCCCTAAGCTTTCAGAACTAATTTGAATGGAAACTTTCTGCTGGTGAGAGCATGTCACATCTTCACCATGAAGATTTCCATCATCTCTCCTTCCTGTCGGGTACCATTTTCCTCTGTATAGTGAGGCATGAATTCAAGAAGCCGCAAATAGTGATTCAGGTGTTGTCGTTTTTAAAGGATACTGTCAAATAAACAAATCTGGACTTAGGAAGGAGAGACTTTCTTAGAAAGGATTATTGCAAGGGAGGGAGGAAGGGGACTGTTGCCATCAGGGAGAGTGACTACTGCAAGAAGGAAAATACTCTGACCCTAAGGACTGCAGCGCCTCAAGGTTAGGGAGCAAGGGGGTTTCTATTATAAGAAGGAAGGAGCCGGGCTGGAAAGAACCAGGTGTGGTGAAGTGGATGAAAGGGTGGCCTGACTGGACAGTAGATCAGAGAATGGTTTACCTGGAGGCCAGCCTGTCCTCAGGAGGGGCTGCCTGCAGGCTCAGGCTGAGGGTGGGACTTGGAGGAAGGAGAGAAGCTGAACCCAAGTTTGGTTCACAAGTGTCTTAGTCTGTTTTGGCAGCTGTAACAAAATGGCACCTTAATCATTTCACAGTACATACCTGTATCAAATCATCACCTTAAACTTACACAATGTTACATGTCAGTTACATCTCAGTAAAGTGGGGAAAAAATACCAGAGACTTGGGTAGCTCATAAACAGTGGAAATTTAGCTCTCACAGTTCTGGAGGCGGGAAGTCTGAGATCAAGGTGTCAGCATGGTCAGGTAGGAGCCCTCTTCCTGGTTCACAGCTGTTATCCTCACAGGGTGGAAGGGGTGAGGCAGCTCTCTGAGGTCTCTTTTATAAGAGCACTAATCCCATTCAAGAAGGCTCTACCTTCAGGGCTTCCCTGGTGGCGTAGTGGTTGAGACTCCGCCTGCCGATGCAGGGGACGCGGGTTCGTGCCCCGGTCTGGGAAGATCCCACGTGCTGCGGAGCGGCTGGGCCCGTGAGCCATGGCCGCTGAGCCCGGGTGTCCGGAGCCTGTGCTCCACAACAGGAGAGGCCACAGCAGTAAGAGGCCCGCGTAACACACACACACAAAAAAAAAAAAAAAAAAAAAGAAGGCTCTACCTTCATGACCTCATCACTTCCCAAAGGCCCCCACCTCCTAATGTCACCCCTTTAGGGATTAGGATTTCTATACATGAACTTGGGGAGGGGGACACCAACATTCAGACCATACCAATGTGCATTTTGTCCCAACTGATCAGTGGAGACAAGCAGTTTGGCTAATCATTTGAGAGGCAAAGAATGGGAATTTGGAAGGACTGTGTCTGGCCTTGTCCTAGGTAAACAGGGGAAGCAGGGGTGGGGGGCCATCGGTGAGTCCTAGGTGAACAAGGGGGACACTTGTGAATCCTACGTGAGTAATACAGGGATTGCTTCCTTACCATCAGCGATTTTCCAGAACACAGAGCGTGGAGATATTTCTTTTTTTTTTTTTTTTAAGTGGATTTTTTTTACAATTAATTAATTTATTTATTTATTTTTGGCTGTGTTGGGTCTTCGTTTCTGTGCATGGGCTTTCTCTAGCTGCGGCAAGCGGGGGCCACTCTTCGTTGTGGTGCGTGGGCCTCTCACTGTTGTGGCCTCTCCCGTTGCGGAGCACAGGCTCCAGACACACAGGCTCAGTAGTTGTGGCTCACGGGCCCAGTTGCTCTGCGGCATGTGGGATCCTCCCAGCCCAGGGCTCAAACCCGTGTCCCCTGCATTGGCAGGCAGACTCTCAACCACTGCGCCACCGGGGAAGCCCCGAGATATTTCTTAACCATCACTATTTTTCAGGCTCAGGGCTTGAGTAAAGTATGATATTGTCAGTACAAATGAAAGAAAATTCAAAAATATATAATCAAAGGACAAGGCAGGGCCCTTCGATGTGACACACTGAGGATCTAAGCAACCAGGAAAGCTTGCTTCCCCAGGAAAAACACACAAATAAGACAAACCCATGTTGTAATTCCCTGAAATCAAATAACTGCTGTTCTGTCAGGAGAATGAGAAATCATGTGGCTGGAAATTTCACTAACGGTCTAGATGACTGTGAAAATGTCAAGCTTCCCCCACCATTTAGAGCTTCCTGGAGACTAAAATGTAGAGGAATATCAAATATTTGAGCCACATAAGCTTTATGATGATCTCGGAGACCAGATCTGAGGAGACAACTATGGAGGTGAAATTCGCCCCTTGTCTTTCCACCATTGTAGAGTCATTTCCTTTTATTCTTCGTTTAAAAAAATTTTTTAATGTTCCCCTTTAAAAGGTCAGTGCTTGTGGGAAGGACCTCAAGGTGGGTGCTGATCAGAAATCAGCAGGATTCAGATAGGCATGAAGTTGTAGAGAGAATGGGGAGGCAGCCAAGACAAGCTTCCCTTTTGTAAATTCCCCCTGGCGCCAGCCCTGAAACCAAGGAGAAGTCCACCCTTCTGATTTCGTTCACCTTAATGATAAGTGGACAGAGGGGTTTTTATTTTGATTTGGCTTATGTGAAGGACCATCCCCTTTCCAAGGCTCACCTGCCTTCCCTCCACCATCTCCTTGGGGAACTGTGCCCTTCACCCCTCCACAGGCTGCTGGCTTCATCGGAACCTGTTCTCTGGGTGTTAATACAGTTTACCATCTCAATGGAATCCGTACTGGGTACTGTTTTTCTTTAAATGTGTTCTTTACACATTATAGTGGCTGACTTTACAAAAAGCCTACTTTTATAGAAGGACCAAGACATATATTTTCTTTCTTTTTTTTTTTTTTCTTTTGTCTGCGTTGGGTCTTTGTTGCTGCGTGCGGGCTTCTCATTGCAGTGGCTTCTCTCATTGCGGAGCATGGGCTCCAGGTGCACAGGCTCAGCAGTTGTGGATCACGGGCTCTAGAGTGCAGGCTCAGTAGTTGTGGCGCACGGGCTTAGTTGCTCCACAGCATGTGGGAACTTCCCAGATCAGGGATCAAACGCATGTCCCGTGCATTGGCAGGTGGATTCTTAACCACTGCGCCACCAGGGAAGCCCAAATCATATATTTTCAATGCAAGAAAACTTCATAAACAAAAAAATAACACTGACGTTACAATTATTAGGACTTTAGTGAGTCACTGTAACAATAATAATTTGGATGGCTCATATCGATTAAAAAGTAATGGCAGGGACGTCCCTGGTGGCGCAGTGGATAAGACTCCATGCTCCCAATGCAGGGGCCCTGGGTTCAATCCCTGGTCAGGGAACTAGATCCCACATACATGCTGCAACTAAGAGTTCACATGCCACAGCTAAGGAGACCTGGAGCCACAACTAAGGAGCCCACCTGCCTCAACTAAGACCCAGTGCAACCAAATAAATAAATAAGTAAATAAAGTAGTGGCATGTGTGTAGAAAATAGTGCAATTTAGAGTTTACGTTGCTCATTGAGAATGTAGAAATAAAAACACCCACGACCAAAATATATAAGTAGGATTGTAATTTTCAATATAACTTTGCTACTTATGCTGCCTGTTTGAATTATGTATAATTTTATTTAGTTGCACATTAAATCTATCACAGAGAAATCAAACAATCCCCTTATCTTTGTTATTAAAAGCTCTTATACAGCTGAGAGATGACCCTATTAAATAAGAGAAAAATCAAGGAGAAACTTGGCATCCAATTTCTAAAGGAAGTCGAACTACACCAGAGGTTACTGACTGTGGACTCTCTAACCACGTAGCAAAAGAAGCCATGTCCTAAGGCTTTCTGACAATCCTAATTTGGATTAACATTGCTTAATCAATGCCAGTTGGATTCTAGAGCCTGGGCCTCTGTGTCCAAGAATCTAATTCAATGAATGCTGTAAGTAAAGGTGTTTAAGCTTCATTTGGACCCACTTAAGTTATAACACTATTAGATAAGCTACATAAATTTTTCAGAGAACACACAGAATCTACTTGCAGTGAATAGCATTTTTAGTAAAGAAATTATAAGGATTCCTCAAGAAAAAGATGGTGAACAGGTGCTCACAAGCAATCGGAATAAAAAATGTTCACAAGTCATATCCAGTAAGTCAAATGCCACTTGTGCCAGTTTTACACACAGTTGCAGCAAAGATTCAAGGAAGACGGTGGGAGAGGTGGCTTGAAAAGACTGCTCCTTGAGAATTCCGTACATTATTCTCCCAGCTGAAGTCTACAAGCGGGATTCCCTGGAGCTGGAGCTAGTTAACATTTATTTATATTAGTGATATTTACTGTGGCAAAACCTACAGAGGTTGCGAGAGTCACAAGTATTGTAGAGAAAGCACCATCAGACTATTTTCATCTAAAGGTTTGTTCAAGATTTTTTTAAGTGAAAACATGAGATTCTAATGCATGTTATAAATATAGGGCATGCAGTCTCCTTAGATGAATGACACCTTATCAAGTTAACTCTCCATTAACCTCAAGAAGATTATCTATAATTCAGTTCAACACAATTATTGAATATCACAAGGCACTGTGCTAACTGCTGCAGATAAAAGAATAAAGTAGCATTAGCATCCCCGCTGTCTGAGTACTCACAGCCTAATGGAAAGACAAATACATAAGCAACCAATTAAAATGAAATACGATAAATGCTACTCACAGAAGAATAAGAAAACAAGTTTTGTTTGCTTCACCAGAGGCTGAGGAAGATATCAGAAAGTTAAAGCCAAAGTGACATTTGAGTTGGGCATATAGTCTCCCGGGTTTAAAAAAAAAATGGGGATGGATATTCCCGGCTGAAAGAGCAGAATAATTAAGGCACAAGGTATGGGAGTTGAGGATGTGCCCTGGGCACCACGATGAATCCAGCGCAGGTAGGCAGGTATAGCACACAACACATGGAGGAGAATACAGGGCAGGAGCTGGGAAGCCAAGGGTGGGACAAGGACGTAAAGACTCCCCCAAAGTGTATCCTCGTGGAGTGCTTTACCGGGATCTGTGTTTTACGGCCCACAGCTCAGTGTGGATGATGGTGAGAATGAGGAAATGCTGACCGCACGGAGACCGCCTGGGGGACGAAACAATAAGGAGGAACGTCTAGGCAAGAGCGGTGCAGAGTACAAGGCAGGACGATCTGGAGATTTAGAGACTGAACTGAGGCGCGTGATGACCAAATGGAGGCGTGAATTCGGGAAGCAGGAGCCCAAAGACCGAAGCTCCTCGTTTAGGCAACTGGAGACTGTCACTACCCACTGAGCTACAGAATGCTGGAGGAGATGCATGTGGGGAGGACCCTGGTGGGGACAGGTCATGTCATCTTCAGGGCACACTGACCTTGAGTGGGACATGGGACATCCAGGTGGATATATATGACCAGAGGCAACTGGGAAAGGACTCAGAAGAGGACCAGAGATGGAAAATAGACTTGAACACTATCATCACGTGGACTTTGATAAAGATCCAGCAGTTCTTTTAACACATCCCCTAGAAGAAGGGTAATTCAAGAAGCCCCAGGCAAGGTGTGAACCCGGTTTGGAAAGTGTCCTCCTCCTTCTCTCCTTCTTATGGTCCCCAAATCCCAGTTACTACCTCTCTCTTCCAGGAGAAATGTTTGCATGTCCCTGACTGGATTTTGGCATTTCTTTGCAATTCCACTGCAAAGTACTGGTCATTTTATTCAAAGCTGCTTCTCAGCTCATGAACTGAACCTCTCCCCACTGACAGACACTCACAGACCTCCTTAGTTCTGATCTGCATCCCCCGGTCCCGACTTTGTATTTAATGGGGTGCAATTTGTACAACAGCTTCCAAGAGGAACATACAACAGTAATAAGAGGAGAGAGCCCAAGGCGGCACACAGGGAAACATCAACATTTTAATGCAGAGAAGAAAAGCTAGGGAAGGGGGCAGAGAGAGAAGCTCTGCGGAGACACATGAGATGATAAGAATCTGTGGCCAGAGAACATTTCCAAGATATTGGCGTTGGCTGCTTGGAGCCAGGTGAACTGGGGTTCTCCTCTGCAACTCCTTTTTGCAATGGGAACCATCTCTTTATCGTTGTCTGGAGCTCTGGCATGCACTACTTATTATTTTCCGAATATCTATTTGCCTTTTTTTTTTTCTTACTGACAGAATCCCTTATTTACATAGACCAGCAATACTTCGAACTAACAGTCTCATTGTCATAACCTCCCTTGTAGCTGAAGGAGGTAGGAAGAAGGTGGGATGCAACACAGTTCTGGATAATGAGATACAGGGACAAGTCCCTGAGTCAGGAATCCATGTGTGAATCAAAAGATGAAACTTCACAGAATCTTGGCTTCCTCCTCCTCTGCTTGAATGTGAACATGATATTGTAGGAACAGCGTCCGTGTTCTGACCATGAGACTGAAATCAACATGCAAAGAATGGCACAGCGAAAGGATAAAAGGATCATGGGTCCCTGATGGCATCTTTAAGCCACTGCCTCAGCTTTAAACATCCTACTTCTAGACTTACTGCTTTGTGAAGGAAATGAAAACCTTTTGTGTTTCAGCTATTGCTAGCTGCCCTTTTCTTGTTACTTGCGGCCTTAAGCAATCCCAATTTATGTCTGAAGAAAGTGTACGGCCACGGCAATGGGAATCAGAAAGGAAGTAAGAGCTGTTGGTATGAAGGAAGTCAGAGGTGTGAGGTTAGACCGTTCGAAGCGTCATCATATGAAGTTTGTATTCCACAGGAGGAAGGCAAGAGGTGAAGACACAGGACCACTGAGATCCCACAACTCCAGATAACGCTGTGAACACTGTATTATGTAAGTGGCACCCATAGTAGCATATACTTAGAAAAGGTTCTTCAAGCAATGTAATACATTTTTATTCTAGAACCTGCCTCAGTTACCCTAAGCTGAATTACAATGGAGATTTAGGCAGTCTTTACTAAAGCATTAGGTAAGCATCACCAAGCAACATGAGTGGGGCTTGTGACTCTACCTGCATAAGCAGATTCCAATGTATTGTCCAAGGTTGGAAAGCAAAGCTTTCGAATTTTGAGAGTGACCTGTTTGGAGACTCTCTCTCTCTCCCACCTTCTTTCCATAACCTCAATCCTCCCAGTCTTTCTCTTTTGAGCATGATTAAGCCTTCAGCCCTCCTAGAGAACTGCTAGCTCTCTTCCATGGAAAGGAACTCTTAGCTTTGGGTCAGTTTTGTGTCTCAAGCTTGGCTTTAGTTGGTGCCTCCAAGGTCCCTCTGCAGGCTTTGCAAGGCTCTGCTGTGGCACCAAATGTGGGCAGAGGAGAACGTAGGGCCTTCTCCTCCAACAATCTCCTGGATCAGTTCCTCCGTGATTAACACTGACAGCATGCTCACGTCCCTCCCCCATTTGTTAACTTTCTATCCAAATCGTGGCTTGTTCTCTTATCCAAGAAGGCATATTTGTCCCAGGAATATAATTTTGACAATACTCTTGATTCCAAGTGATCTCTTCTGATAAAAGAAGAGGAAGGTCTTAGTGCCTCTCACCATGTACTCGAGTACCAGTAATATAGGGAACATTCATTGAATGTCAGACTGTCGTCTCTTCTTACCCATGAAATCACAGCTGATTTCACCATTTATTATTGATGATATTTCACCCAATATTAGGTTCATGTGATATTAAATACAGGACAAGTTAGCACTATGGTAACATTTTATTTGATTAAAACACTAAACCTTATTTATGTAATTTAGTGAATGTTAATTCACCTGATGTCAAACTGTAACTTCACCTAGAGGGGATCTACTTAAGTAAATATTCTTTATATTTTTTTCTTAAACAATGCAGGTCTTGCTTTGATTCCTAGTTTTGGAAAATATGTATAATTACCACTTTGAAAATTCACAACTCTAGGGATTCAATGTGGCAATGGGGCTTAAGAAAGATAAGTTAGGAGAGAGCCACAGAGATGAGAAGGTGCACAGCCCCGTCTATTTCTGGGCAGGAAACGAGCAGAAACGTAGACTGCCTGGTGAATATTATAATCATAATGAAACATAAAACTGAGCCCCCAGCTTCTCTTCATAACATGAAGAGTGACTCTAAGTCTGACTCTTACTTTTTACTATTATTTTCTGGGTCTCAGATTCACATAACTTTAAAAATATGGTTATTAGATTTTTTTTCCCAAACTGCAAAAGTACGCTCATGGAAAAAAAGATAATAATACCAAAAAAAAAAAAAAAAGAAGAAGAAGCCAACATCCTCCTCTCTCCCCACCTAATTTTATAACACTCCCTGGTAACAGTTTTATGTGCCTTGTGCCAAGCTTTTCTCAATGCATATATTGTATACAAACAGAATTCTATTCCTTTCCATAAAAGCAGCTTATGAAATGTACAGCGAAATGCATTTTAATTTTTATAACACTGGAAATCTTATAAATAACTCCTGATTTTTACGTTCCGAAAAGTCAACTTTTGGTTTGCAAAATATGGATTGCATAGTTACAGGGGACAAAGGAAAGTACCATCAATATTTGAACCACCAATATTTGTGTTATACATTAAAATGCAATTGGCGGTGCATTTCTAAGAGATTCAATTCTGTCTTACACCACACAAATACCCAGGAGAGTATTTCTAATACCCTTAAATAGCTAAATACCCTAGATCCTTCCAGAAGAGCACAGGTAACCAAATATGCCCACTAATCAATGCTCAACTAACAGGTGAATGAAATTCTATTTGGTGGTTGGTTGATTGAAAAATATCTGAACTGGATAATTTGAGTATGTTTGAATGTTTCTACCTGCCTTCTTTCAAATATCATTGAAATATTCTTAAGTTAAAACAGCTGCCTGGTTTTCATGCCCACCCCCCCCAGGCAAAGCCTGCATAGAATAACTATTTCCCATTGTTTAAAGCATTTGAATTTTTAAAAATCCTCTTCTTCTCCTTCAGCGTTTTCTTCAAAAGTGAAGGGAAGTGTCCTCAACCAGTAATCTTGAGGGGGCAGGTCATGTTGAATTTACTTTGTATTCCCTTCATTCATACCCTTAAATGTAATTGGTTGGCTCTAATGCATAAGTTCAGTAATATTCATATAGTGATAATTTTTTTACTAAATTCCCCCAACATAATAAGCCAGGAAGAAAGCCCTCTAATACCCTGTTTTTTTCTTTTTTCGTGGAAAAGTTACAAAGGCAAGAACAGGAAAGATTTAATAACTGGTCATTCTAAAAGATCATTGAAAATGTGATTTTAGGGTATCACAAGATTTTTACAAAGGAAAAGAAATACAGAACTTGCTCTTTAATGACTCATGGCTTTCTTTTAAATGGAAAGAATGAAATTCTACTGAGATTCATTTTTTCGAGATCCCATTCCTTTCAGCATATATATCTGGCCAAAAATAACTCAGAAGCAGTGACCTTTCAATCTCTTGGAGCTCTGAGCAATGTCTTAGAATCTCTTAAGAACGTCAGGGCTGCTAGGGCCTCACAAGCAGAGCTGACCTCTGGCAGGGCAGAGTCTTTTCAAAGATTAGAGGAGCTGTGCCTCTGAAGTGGGTATATCCTAAGACCACTGGGTCAGTTAGCTGTGGCTGCATAACAAATGTCCCCAATCTCAGTGTGTTAAAGCAACAATGACATATTACTTGACTGTGGGGGGTGACTGGGTACTTCTGCTGGTCTTGCCCAAGCTCGTTCATGCAGCAGCAGTTATGAGCTGAATGTCCTGAGGGCCTTACTCAACCGTCTGAAGCTTTTGTGACGATGCTAGGATGGTGGGGATGGCTGGCCTCCCTCTCCATGTGGTTTCTCATGCCTAGACTCCTCAGAAAGAGTGGTCTCAGGATTCTAAGAGTATAAGAGTGGAAGCTGAAGAATGTCTGGAGGTCTTGGCTGGAAGGTTCACAGTGTCTCATTCTGCTAGTCAAAAGAAAACTACCTGACTTGAAGGGGTGGCAAAAGAGACCCTACCTCTTGATAAAGGAGTTGCAAAGAATCCGAGGCCATTTCAATTCATTTTCAAAAAATTAAAAATCCCTCACACCTCCACCCAGCCCAGTCCCATCCAAGCCTGGACAAAAAAAAATGATGATGAACTAAGAGCCTCCATCACCTTCCAGGACTTCAATACAACCAGCCTAAAGTAGGATTTTCTACGGCACAGTCTTCCAAGTGAAGTGGCAGAAGCAAACACAATGCAGTGCAATACGATACACCACAACTGTAAACAACGAAGGAAAAGTTTAAAAGGCATATTTATTTGGAGTAGGAACCACAGTCGGACAACATAATTCTACAGAGCTTTACATTTATAGAAATCATTTGTGAAGTTTGGTGATTCCTCACATGATATCTACCGGTAAAAAACAAAACAAAACGAAAAAACAACTGTTTATAAATGCAGGAGATATCTTCAATGAATCCCTTCATATCACTAATTCCCAATTGATAAATGACAAGCTACAGACAGTTGGTTTGTATATTTCTATACTTACAAGAAGAGTTCATAATGGCTCATTACAGCCTCCCCATCAATAAACGGAGTCAATATAACCCACCTCACAGGATCTGCTTGATAATTAGATATGTTACTATATGCCAATTTCACTGAACAGTGTCTGGAACATGAGTAATCTATAACATTTAGTGTAATAATAACTATTATGAACGTCACCAAAAGAGTTTATTTTTTCAGTAGTAGTAAATTTTGTATTTAATCTCAGAAATCAGAAAAACAATTCATTTTTGCTTTTCTCTAAGATATAATAACAAAGGTTGATGTACGTAGGGTATCACACACAAACACACACACACACACACACACACACACACAGGGGCAATCTGAGCTGCCTCAACCAAAACCTTTGGAGTGAAGGAGATGCAGCCTGCCTTTGGAGTCACTTAATTTAATATATACATTGCTTGCCTTATGCCAGGGGCTGTTCTAGGGAGTTTATAGACAGTGATTCATTTGCTCCCCAGAACAAACTTATAAAGTGGGTCCTTTCATTATCTACACTTTAAAGACAAAGAAATCAAGGCACAGAAAGGTCCACGCCAGTAAATGGAAGAGCTGTGACAGCAGCACAGATGGTTCTGCCATGAGAACCCACTCTCTGGCCTGGATTCCCACTCTACATCCTGGCTGACCAACTCCTCATTCGAAGCTCCGCATGGCTATGTAGCTAGCAAGGTATGCTCTCGGTTGAATTAAAATTCCGTGAGAACTAAGGTACTGGAGAACGCTATGTGTGACACGGGCCTAAAAACTAGCAATTGAGGGATGAAAAACAATTATAAACAACTGTGAGGGGGCTTCCCTGGTGGTGCAGTGGTTAAGAATCCACCTGCCAAGGCAGGGGACACGGGTTTGAGTCCTGGTCCGGGAGGATCCCACATGCTGCGGAGCAACTAAGCCCATGTGCCACAACTACTGAGCCTGCACTCCAGAGCCTGCAAGCCACAACTACTGAGCCCATGCGCTACAACTACTGAAGCCCGCACGTCCAGAGCCTGCGCTCTGAAACAAAGAGAAGCCCGCGCACCGCAATCAAGAGTAGCCCCTGCTCGCTGCAACAAGAGAAAGCCCGCATGCAGCAACGAAGACCCAACGCAGCCAAAAATAAAACAAATTAATTTAAAAAAAAAACTGTGAGGCTTTGTTCTAGATGTTCAATTGCTGTATTGTAAAACATGTATCAGAAAGCCCGAGGGGGAGGGGAGAGTTGAAGGGCACTGGGGTTCAGGACTATAACTTCAAATTCATCTGCCCTTAGACTCAAATTTGGCCGAGAGGGACAATGCATTCTGTACTCATATAACTGTCCAATTCTTGCTTCTGAACCCAAACACGCTGGTGACAAGAGGCGGTGCTCTGAGGATCGGTGTCTTCCCATGTGAAATAAGAACAAAGAAAGAATGGAGGAGTGCAATTCCTCAATTATTCTGAAAACAGGACATGCTTCATGTGTGGTTATTAACATTTCTCTGCAAAATGCTGAGAAATACACGGTGATGGAAACTCTGCTTTGGTTTAAATTAAAATTGAAGATGAATCACAGAAGCTAAGGTTTACTAGGCCCCCTCTTCTCGGCCTTTACATTTATTCTTCAGTTCCCTGCAGTTACAAAAACCTCTGCAGCAAATGGCATTCCTTCTCCCATGAAGCCAAAAAAGTGCTGCAGTTCTTGGCGGCAAGCGGCTCACTTCCAAGAGAAAGAAACTCCTCAAAAGAGACAGTGTCTGGCGCTAAGAATTTAGCCCACAATCCTCAATTCAAACAGCATTCAGAAAAGTAAAGAGGGCCCCTTCTTCTGTCTTATTGTCATGAAATTTAGAAGTAAAGTTAATTTGAGAGTCTGGCTGAGCTGCTGGTAACCTCCACCCACATCTCAGTGGAACGATAAAAGGCACACTCTTGCTAAAATGAGTTTATGCCTTAAGGTCATTTTAATCCCAGCGGTCTATTCCAAAGAGCAGAACATTCTTTAAAAGCTTTATATTGTGATTAGATGATTGGGGTTTTAGGGTTTAAGTGGTACTTTTCCTTCTGCAGAGATCTGCAAAAATTGAATAACTTTTCAACAAATATTTGCCTGCAATGAGAAAGCTTTTCCTTTTTCTTAGTGTGACCACAACCTTGACCATATGATCATTAGACCCGGCTGTTTTCAGACAGCTTGGCTTACCCAGGCAAGCAAATGCAATGAAAATGCCTTTATCCAAAAATACACATTTTCTAAGGCAAGTTTTGAGCACAAGCTAATTTCACCAATTCACTTAGGGAGAATCAGCCGCACGAGATGAAATTATTAAGAGCATCTCCTAGTACAGGGGCATACTTTCAGGAGACTGAATCTCCTTGGGGAGACAGTCTAGGCTCCTGGCTCACAATTTTGTGTCAGGACAGCCTCAAAGGTTACGCAGTGCAGCCCACGATTTTTTCCAACAACACAGGTAAGTCTTAACTTCTGTCTCTGACAATATGGAAACTAAACTTGAGATGTTGTCACGACAGAGCATGTAAAAATGCCACATAAAATATAACCCACATTCTTTTCAATGTTTAGTTTTACTCAGGAAACAAAAACAGTAAGGACATCCCCCAGGGACTCAAAAATGACAAGGACATTGCAAACAAAGTCCTGAGTAAGCGTCTGTGAGCACCTCCAGAGCCAGGAGAGATGCTGGCATCCAGTTAGAACGCAGAGCCCCGTGGAGGGCTGGGGCCCGTGGGGAGGGGCAGTGGGTACACTCAGAGACACGCACCCTCTGGCACCCACTGTGGGCTCTGGTGTGGAAAAGGGCTGGCACGAGTATTAATAAGTGAAGGTCTCTCCTTTTACTGGCTGAGAATTCAAATCATGATGTCCTGTGTGGTCTGGTGACACCATGCTAAGATTTTTTTTTTTTTTTGTGATACGCGGGCCTCTCACTGTTGTGGCCTCTCCCGTTGCGGAGCACAGGCTCTGGACGCACAGGCTCAGTGGCCATGGCTCACGGGCCCAGCCGCTCCGCGGCATGTGGGATCTTCCCGGACCGGGGCACGAACACGCGTCCCCTGCATCGGCAGGTGGACTCCCAAGCACTGCGCCACCAGGGAAGCCCTAAGATTGTTTTTTCAAGTGGTCCTGTGATGCCAGGATGCCACACATGGAATCAATTTTTCAAGTCTTTGCTCAAAAGTCAGCTCGTCAGCGAGGCCCTCCCTGTTACAGGATGAAATGTGCGCTCCCCGGAGCTCCTTTTCCCCGTAGCCCTCGCAGCCTTCCAGCAATAAGTTATGTATGTTACTCAACTGTTGGGTTGTTTGCCCATCTCCACCAACAAGACTGGAATTTCTAGGAGGACCGGGGCTCTGTGCCTGCCTGAAGGAGGTGCCCCGAGTGGTCTCTGTTACGACTAGCACCCGCACGTACCGGATAATCACGGGTCGGGACGCATCTGAGTGACACTGCCGCGCCTGTCTGGGCAACGGGGTTAGATACCCGCACTTTCCTGAACTCACTGAGACTTTTCCAGTGAGCGCTGGGGCTGGCGGGTAGATCTGAACTCGGCTATAGCAAAGTGAAATAAAGACACTGCACGCTTGTGTGAGCACAAAAAGGAAACGTGAGGTGGGCGGGAGCAGGGGGGTCTCGAGGAGTGAGGAAAAGCGCAGCGTGGGCGGGTGCGGGAAACGCAGACAGAACACCTCACAGGCCTAGCCCGGGCCCAGGATGGAAGGCACAGCCACACAGGAGCCTGACGTGTCTGAAAGGTGGCGACGCCACAGTGGGCATGAGATGAACAAAAGGTTTTAATTATCCTTCCGAGAGAGTCAGGTATTGACAAAGAATGCCTGAGTAATGCAGAACTAGAGCAGGGCCTGGCATGGTGGGATTTTTCCCCCAACTGAAATGCAAACGTCAGCTACTCATCAACCAAGTTTGCTATCTTTCTTCCACAGGGGCCCCAGAGAGCAGCTAAGATGTAGTGGCCAAGCCCAACAGTCTCCAACAGACTCCAATCCCTGTGCTCAGAACACAGAGCTCCGTCTACGAGCCCACGATTCAGCGTGCTCTGAGCTTTCCAGGAATTGCAGAAAAAAGTGAAGGACTGGCAACGCAAACACCCTCGTGATTGTGATTAATTTTTCACGGTCTGACACTGACCAGGCATTCTTCCTCATCCACATTTCCTCCTTCTTCATGTGCAAGGTCTGGCTTCCCCTTTTACTGCTTCATTAGTACGCTGGTTGCCGCTCTCCACAGGTGTCTGGTAACTAAATTCTTTCCAAGGATTGTCTTCCCTGTATTTTACACATGTGAAAGACATTCCCTGTCGAATTTTCGTCCGTCTGAAGTCTTTCTGAGAGAATCAAAGCAAAGATTTGACACTTGCCTTGCTTGCTGTTTTTGCTTTTTATTTTGAACACTCCATTTATTTCAACTAACCACAGACACAAAAAGTGCCTTTCCCCCACTGCTTGTCATCCATTTCTTATCTCATCTTCTTTGCGATGCAGTACCATTTAAAAAAAAAAATCTATTTTACTTTTTAAATCGCTTTCAAGGAGAGCTGTTACAAAGTAAATGCAAATCTGGAATTCCTCAGTATACACTGGAGGCTTTCCCTTTCCATTTTATGCCTTGATGAATTAACATATAAAGAAATCCCTTTGGAAATACATTTATCAAATTTAGTACCACAAAATATGAGATGCAGTGTTTAGCAAAGCGCCTCAGTACCTGTAATCATGAGCCACTGTTTCGTGCTCCAAGACAAAGAATCTATTTTCCTGGACTGTATAACATAAAAGAGCTCTTTTCAATTCATACTTGATATGCACACCATTCGATGTACATTCTGCCTGAAGAGAAGCGGGCTGTGATTCAGTGTCGCCAAACCCCGTGCATACAAATGACCAGGAGCAGCTTCGTGACAATCGGGGTTAGAGACACCATCTTTCTGGGGTTACAGAGGGTGGGGTCCAAGAGCGGTGGCTTGTTGAGGAAATGAAGAAAGCTCTCAGAGAACACTACCTCATGTGGAATGCAGAGCTACAGCTGGCCAAGACAGAAGCACCTGGAGGTTTGGTTGGGTGTTTTACTCCAAGGTAGGGATCTGTATTCTCTTCAGGGCTCAGAGGAGGTTACTGTGGTAGGCTGAATAAGGGACCCCCAAAATATGCATATCATGATCTCCAGATCCTGTGGATATGTTATGTGACACAGCAAAAGGAACTCTGCAGATGTGACTGAGTTGAGAACCTAGAGATGGGGAGTGGAGCAGGGATCACCTCGGTGGGCCCAACGTCACCACAAGGGTCCTGACAGGAGGGCAGCAGAAGGGAGATTTGATTCCAGAAAAGGAGTATCAGAGAGATATAGCATGAGAAAGATCCAGCCAGCCACTGCTGGCTTTGAGGATGGAGGAAGGGGCCACAAGCCAAGGAACACAAGCGGTCTCTCGAAGCTGGAAAAGGCAAGGAAACAGATTCTCCATTAGAGAATGATCCAGAAGAAACAGCCCCAATGACACCTCGATGTTAGCTTAGTGCAGCAGTGAGGGTGCTCAGAGAAACAGGACCAGTGGGAGATTTACAATGGGGGACTGGCTGACATGATTCTGGAGGCCGAGAAGCCCCATGATCTGCAACCTGCAAACCGGAGACCCAGGAGAGCCAGCGCTACAACTTGGTCTGAGTCCAAAGGCCTGAGAACCAGGAGAGCCGTTGGTGTAAATCCCAGTCTGAGGGCAGAGGCAAAGATGAGCTGAGACGTCCCAGCTCGCATAGTAAGGCAGGAAGAAACAGGGATGAACTCCTCCCTCCTACACTTTTTGTTCCATTCAGGCCTTCAACATATTCATGATATCCACCCACCCTGGGGAAAGCCATCTGCTTGACTTTGAGTTCACGGGTTCAAATACTAATCTCATTAGGAAACACCCTCCCAGGCACAGCCAGAAGTAACATCCGGACACCCCATGGCCAGTGAAGTTGACACAGAAAATAAACCTTCACACACAGTGAGACCAACTCTGGACTTGTGACTCCAGAACTGTAAGATAAGATGTTTCTGTGGTTTTAAGCCACTAAGTTTGTGGTAGTTTGTTACAGCAGCAATCAAAGCGATGTCTCGGCATCACGGCAGCCTGGCTGTTAGGAGCTGCGGGCAGGAAGCAGGCTGCCTTGATGTGGACCCATTCTGCCACTTACTAGCTTTTGGCCTTAGGCAAGTTTCCCAAACTGTTATCCTGAAAGAGGATAATATGGGTATAGCTCTGTCTAGTTTGGAGTTCCTCAGAAGCAGACCGTAAAACAAGGATTCACATGCAAGAGTTACTTGGGAGGTCCAGAGGATATCCATGGGGGTGGGGAAGAGATACACGGAAGGGAAAAGCAAGCACAAGTTGTATCATTAAGCCATCCACCACCTGGGCTCCTGACACTTAATCCCTCAGGGAAGCTCTGGTAAATGGTGCAACACCTCCTTCAGAATTACCCCAATTTCCCCCTTGCCCTACCACCCTCTTCCCCACCCCCCAGGAGTGAGAGACTGAGGTATTTAACGCAAATCCCTGAAAATCATTGGTTGATGACTGTTCCTCTAGGTGCTAATTCCCCATTGCCTCCTACCTAGAGGATGGCCAGAATGGCCTTCGGTCTATCTGGTTCAAAAAAAAAAAGGGAGAGAGAGAGAGAAAGAGCACAGAGATGCAGATGGTGGCAGCTGGCTGTTAGACAAGTAGGTGGAAGGGATACAGGAGGGGGCTGAGTGTCTGCTGCAGCCTTTCATGTGGTGGTTGGAGGATTCATTCCATGGTTCCATCTTTCCCTCACTCAGAGCCTAGCTCACAGTAGGCGTTTAATAAAGGTTAGTTATCATAACTGCTAGGTCCCTTTTCTCTGTGTTCCCAAGGCACCCCAACTGTGGTACTTAGCAACCTGTGCTGTAAATACCTGGTAGCTTCATGTTGCCCTGATTCAACTGTAAGCAGCTGGAGGGCAGCAGATAGAACTTCTTGATTCATTATACAAATGCTCAGTGGGACATGGTAGGAGCTTTATAAATGTCTGTTGAGTGGCTGCTGCATGAATAGTATGTGAAAACCCAAAGCACTTGGCAATAGGAAGAAAGGACATTTAAGAGTGAAGCACGGGCCACAAAGAGTTACCATGTGACCCAGCAACTCTGCTCCTAGGTGTATACCCAAAAATGCTGAAAACAGTGATTCCATGAACAAGGCACGGATGTCCACTGTCACCACGTATATTCAACATAGTTTAGGAAATCCTAGCCATAGCAATCAGAGAAGAAAAAGAAATAAAAGGAATCCAAATTGGAAAAGAAGAAGTAAAACTCTCACTGTTTACAGATGACATGATACTATATATAGAAAATCCTAAAGATACTACCAGAAAACTGCTCGAGCTCCTCAGTGAATGTGGTAAAGTTGCAGGATACAAAATTAATACACAGAAATCTCTTGCGTTTCTATACACTAACAATGAAAGATCAGAAGGAGAAATCAAGAAAACAATCCCATTTACCACCACATCAAAAAGAACAAAATACCGGGCTTCCCTGGTGGCGCAGTGGTTGGGAGTCCGCCTGCCGATGCAGGGGACACGGGTTCGTGCCCCAGTCCGGGAGGATCCCACATGTCACGGAACGGCTGGGCCCGTGGGCCATGGCCGCTGGGCCTGCACATCCAGAGCCTGTGCTCCGCGGCGGGAGAGGCCACAGCGGTGAGAGGCCCGCGTACCGCAAAAAAAAAAAGAACAAAATACCTAGGAATAAACCTACCTAAGGAGACAAAAGACCTCTACTCTGAAAACTATAAGATGCTGATGAAAGAAATCAGAGATGACAAAAACAGATGGAAGGATATACCATGTTCTTGGATTAGAAGAATCAATATTATCAAAATGACTATATTACCCAAGGCAATCTACAGATTCAATGCAATCTCTAGCAAATTACCAATAGCATTTTTCACAGAACTAGAAAAAAAAAATTCTAAATTTTACATGGAAACAAAAAAGACCCCAAATAGCAAAAGCAATCCTGAGAAAGAAAAACAGAGCTGGAAGAATCAGACTCCCTGACCTCAGACTATATTACAAGGCTACAGTAATCAAAACAATATGGCACTGACACAAAAACAGAAATATAGATAAATGGAAGAGGATGGAAAGCCCAGAAATGAACTCATGAACCTATGGTCAACTAATCTATAACAAAAAAGGCAAGAATATATAATGGAGAAAAGACAGTCTCTTCAATAAGTGGTGCTGGGAAAACTGGACAGCTACATGTAAAAGAATGAAATTAGAACACTCTCTAACACCATACACAAAAATAAACTCAAAATGGATCAAAGACCTAAATGTAAGGCCAGATGATATAAAACTAGAGGAAAACATAGGCAGAACACTCTTTTACATTAATCGAAGCAATATCTTTTTTGATCCACCCTCTAGACTAATGAAAATAAAAAAATAAATAAACAAATGGGACCTAATTAAACTTAAAAGCTTCTGCACAGCAAATGAAACTATAAACAAATCGAAAAGACAAACTACAGAATGGGAGAAAATATGTGCAAATGAAGTGACCAACAAGGGATTAATCTCCAAAATATACAAACTGCTCATGTAGCTCTATGTAAAAAAAACAAACAACCCAATCAAAAAATGGGCAGAAGATCTAAACAGACATTTTTCCAAAGAAGACATACAGATGGCCAAAAGCACCTGAAAAGATGCTCAACATCACTAGTTATCAGAGAAATGCAAATCAAAACTACTATGAGGTATCGCCTCACACGGGTCAGAATGGTCATAATCAAAGTGTCTACAAACAATAAATGCTGGAGAGGATGTGGAGAAAAGAGAGTCCTCCTACACTGTTGGTGGGAATGTAAATTGGTAAAATCACTATAGAGAACAGAATGGAGATTCCTTAAAAAACTAAAAATTAGAACTACCAAATGATCCAGCAATCCCACTCCTGGGCATATATCCAGAGAAAACCATAATCCAAAAGGACACATGCACCACAATGTTCACTGTAGCACTGTTTACAATAGGCAGGTCATGGAAGCAACCTAAATGTCCATCAACAGAGGAAAGGATAAAGAAGATGTGGTACATATATACAATGCAATATTACTCAGCCATTAAAAAAGGAATTAAATAATACTATTTGCAGCAACATGGATGGACCTAGAAATTATACTTAGTGAAGTAAGTCAGACAGAGAAAGACAAATATATGATATCACTTACATGTGGAATCTAAAAAAATGGTACAAATGAACTTATCTAGAAAACAGAAACAGAGTCACAGATGTAGAAAACAAATTTACAGTTACTGGGGGAAAAGTGGGGGAGGGATAAATTGGGAGATTGGGATTGACATACACACACTACTATATATAAAATGAATAATTAACAAGGACCTACTGTATAGCACAGGGAACTCTACTTAATACTCTGTAATGACCTATATGGGAAAAGAATCTAAGAAAGAGTAGATCTATGTATATGTATAACTGATTCACTTTGCTGTACACCTGAAACTAACACAACACTGTAAATCAACTGTACCCCAATAAAATTTTTTTAAAAAACAGTGACTCCAGCAGATACTTGTACACAAATATTCACTGCAGAATTATTCACAATAGATGGGAACAGCCAAAAGATTTACAAAGAGATGAATAGGTAAACAAAATGTGGTCCATTCACACAAAAGAATATTAGTTGGCCATAAAAAGGAATGAAGCACTGATATACACTACGACATGACTGAACCTCGAAAGCACTGTGGTAAGTGAAAGAAGCCAGTAACAAAAAATGCACATGCTGTATGAGTCCATTTATATGAAATATCCACAACAGGTAAATCTAGTGAGATAGAAAGTAGATCAGTGCTTACCAGGGGCTGGGGTGGGAGGTGATGCGGAGTGAAGGCCTAATGGGGACAGGTTTCATTTTTAAGTGATGAAAAGGCTCTGGAATTAGAGGTGAGGACTGCGTAATCCCATGAATGTACTAAATGCCACTGAGCTGTTCACCGTGTAATGATTTAAATGGTCAATTTTTAATTTATGTGTATTCTACATCATTAAAAAAGAAAAAAAGCTCAAGTGAGAAAAACAACACTCTTGATGCCGGGCAACCAGACTACTATCTTCCCATTTCTGGGAGCAGAGCGCCGTGAAAATCTCAGAGTTTAACAAGAAGCAAATTGGGTTTGAATCCGAACTCTCCTCACTACCAGCCAGGCAGCCGTGTTTGAGTGTCATTTTCTGCCAGCTGGAGAGGGCTACATTCCAGGATTGTTCGGAAGCATAGAGGGAGAAACAGATGAACACTCCTCGCACACAGTAGGCTCTTTAATGAATGTGAGCAGCTGGCTGTCCTGACCTGGGTGACTCCCTGCTACGCGGCAGTGTGTCCAGTCCTTCTGCGGCTCAAGACAAAGGCTCACATTCTGCAGAATGTATCTAACACCTGCTGCAGTTTTTGTTGCCCTTTTCCAGGTGCAGGACTCACACGTCAGACACCATCCTTCATTTACGGAGAGCAGTGATAGCCGAGTCTCACTGAAGGGCCACCAATGTAGCAGGAATACTACCCTGGCCGTATTTTCAGACCATGCAACCGGCGGTGAGGCCTCGGCCTCTACTTAACTCACCGGATTGATTTCACAATCCCTGTCTTACAAAGAACGCCAAAACAAGGCCCTAAAAAGAAAGGTGGAATGATGGATAGCACAGGCTTTGTCATCTTCCACAAATGTCAGACGTACTTGGCTGAGTTTATGGTCTTAACAAAGGTCTAGCTACAGTTAAACTTAGTGTATCCCTTTAAACCAACCGGCAAAACCAATGGATTAAGACCGCCCAACCCTCAATGCTGCTTTGCCAGCCTTCCCAGGTCTCCCAGGAAGGCCTGTAAATGTAGAATCTTTGCGGGCCAGTGAGCAGGAAAAGCCCTCCCAGATTCCAGAGTCCTGCCTTTGCTTCCTCCTTAAAATGCAAGCAAAACTCTTGTAATGGGCTCACAGAGGTCAGCCCTCAGCTGTTGTGTGCAGCTCCCATTAAACTTAGATTACTGAAGGCTTTCCCTGTCACTGTCAATTTGCCAGGCTCACTGAGAACAAGCGACATTCCTATTAAATTGAAGAAGCATTTAAGAAATATCAACATGAGGTCTAGATCCCTCCCACTACTGGATCCAGTAGCGGTTCTCAACCTGGGGCCATTCTGCACCCCCCAGGGGACCTTGGGCAATGTCTGGAAACATTTTTGGTTCTCAGGACTGGGGATGGACGTTGCTACTGGCATCCAGTGGGGAGAGGCCAGGGATGCTGGTAAACATCCTACCGTGCCCAGGACAGCCCCCAGCACCAATAATATGGGTCCCAAATGCCACGTCTTCCAAGGTTGAGAAACCTTAACTTGGAGGAGCAGTCCAATGATTGAAACATGTATCTCACTGGCCCCCAAAGGGAAACCCATAAAGCAATCGATTTTTCAAGCACCTATTCATTCCTCATTTATTTGGTCATTCATGAATTTGTTTCTATGCTGAATCTAACTGGGGTTCCCCCATTAAGTTGCTATAGAGCCTCTCTAAGTGTTTCTTCCCTTTTTTCCTCCAAGAGGTTGCCAGGAAGAGAGAAAAGTCTGTTTGTTGTCCATAGGATAATGGACGGCTTAGTCAGGCAGAGCTCCAGCCATGCACTTTGGCTATTATTTTTTCTTTAGAGAGATAAGTCAGATTTACACAGTAAAATATCTAAGCAGGGTTTTTGTTTATTTGTATCATTCTTCAATTTCAGGAGAATGTATGTCCACGTGACATCATCTGACGAAAGAGAAATGAAAGTGAAATCCTTAACTAGGCAATGAATTTGCTCCCCACAGAGGGGCTGAGTCCTTAGAGGCCACGGGTCCAGGGGGGTGTGTCCATTCCAGACTCACAGAGCAGCCAACAGAGCAGCACTTCTCAACCGTGCATGCACCGGGGTCACCTGCAGAGCCTGCTACCAGGCAGACCCCTGGGCCACTGCAAAAGGCCCAGGCAATGAACACTCAAGAAGGAGCAAGGGTCTGTACTAACCCAATAGCAACTGAGCAAGGGTCTGTACTAACCCAATACCAACTGAGCAAGGGTCTGTACTAACCCAATAACAACTGAAGAGACGCGTAGGTCAGGACACATTGTCCACAGAAGCTTCTCATCATCCCAACCAGCCTCCTTTAAGGATGCACTCCAGGCTCTGAATTGCTTCTTCCTGATTCTCCTATTGTTTTTTGTTGCACATCACGTGGAGTGAAAGGGAAATCCGGGGGGGCGGGAGGGGGGAGTTGAGGTTGAGGGCAGGATGGGTGAAGAACGTAGCGCAGGGAGCACGTCTGTCTGTGAAGACAGTTCTAGAGTGTGATGGTTGTTGGTTCGCCCCTTCCATAAGACATCTCCTCAGGCACGGGTGACTTGATTAGAGGTTTGCTGATCCACATGTTCATAAAGCTGGGCACCGGGTGTTGTCTGTGCATCTGTGAAGCGCAATGCTGAAGAGACTGACATTAGTCTGCATTTATACAGAAGTGATCTGTCAACCTCCAAGTAAACAGAATCGGCCCATGTGCTTATCACATTTGGAGCAGGGGGCTGTGAAGTCAACGGTGTGTCCTGGAGGAAGCCGCAGAGGCAATGATTTCTCTACAGGCAGCACACGTCCATTTTATGTGCAATGCTGACTTCTAAACCAGTGACTGAACGATGGGCATATCCACGGCAGACGAACTTAGAGCAAGTAGCACTTGGACCAGGCTTGTCTGTGGTAGCTCAGCAGAACATCCGATCTCGATCTGAGCTCCAAACTTGCAGGATTTATTATTTCTACTCCCTTCAATTGTCAAGGAGTAAATCTACCTATGAGAACAACTGCATAACTGGTAGTTTTACTGAGTAATATAGAATATTCCACACTTCTGAGTTCCACATTTACTAGTCCGTCCTCACAAAGAGAATATGAAGATCAGTTGCCTTAATATTTACGGAGCGTGGAGGAGCTAAAAATGTACCATAGACAGGTTTGGAATGGGCTGCCATTGCCTTCACTTGGTCAACCCAGTTACAAAAGTTCACAGTGACACCAGACTGGATTTAGAGAGTTAATGTTTTTGGTATCCCTCATTCAGTGAGTTTATTATTGAAATATCTACCATTTCTTCACTGTCCATCCTAAATGAGAGACGTGATGGTGCACGGTTTCTTTAAGGAAGGTAAAATAACCAATGTTTTTATGTACTGAATAGTTACTTTAGCTTCTAACCTCTAAGGGCGCCAGCAAAGGCTCTTTGCCCCTGGCTTGGGAGAGGAATGTTTTTCAAACCTGGCTCTGTTAACCCCAGATGCATCCTTTCTGATAACGTGGCAGGCCCAAGACCTGTGGGAATCAACTCAAAGAAGCACCATGGGAAGAGCCCAAACCACGGGTGTGCTCAGCGGTGTAGACTCTCAGTGGGGATGCTGGGCGGGGTGGGAAGTATGAAGGCATCTCAGGGGTAGTAGGACAACCCATTCTTTCATCCACCGTCTCCCACCCACTCCCAACCACTCTCCCTCATCAAGTGAGAAATAATGTGCCCACTCCTTACATTTTTGTTCTCCTTAGATTGCTGTTTCTGTGGCTTGACTTTTGCCAGGTCAAAACAAAAATGAGCGTGGATCAGAGAAAAAACAATTCACTTACGGTGATGGGAAATGTTATCTAGCATTGGACAATAAATGGAATGAAAGCAAAATGAATGGTAATAAATGAAGATGCCTGTGAAATATGCAGACAAGCAGATTCCTCTTTGCTTAGTGTAAGTGGCATATTTCTCCAAAGCCTTTATCTCCGGTGAGCCATACAACAAGAGGCAGCGAGATTAAAGATTTACTCAAGGGCATACAGCCATTAGCTGGGACTAGTGGGAGGAGATGGAACCCAGACCCCTCCTAAACTCCGGGTCCTCATTCGTTTTCCACTGAGCCATGTGATATTCATCTATTTATCTATCTATCCATCAACTTATCTATTTTAGCTAGTATTATATATCACTACCTGGAATAGGCAGAAATGTAAAAAGTACACTTCTTAGAAGTGACGTACCATAAACCAAGTATGCACATGTAGGACCTAAAATGAGACAGAAGCTAGTGTTTCCTGTCTTTTCCTTATATTTGTTCTATAAAGTGAGGCAGATATCCAGCCTGGTTTTAAAAAGAAATCTGACCTTAGTCATCATGCAATATATGAGCACAAAAACTTCAAGAATTTTTAATACTTCTTGACTAGTTGGTACAATTGAATTTATTTCCAATTTGGCCACACCCTAACTTCACTATTTTGGCCAAGTTCCATAAGATCTCCAGCCCTCAACTCCTTATCCGCAAAACAAGGGTGTCACGCTAGGTTAGCCCTAAATACCTTGTCCTGAAATACTTTGAAACTTTAGAGAAGTACAATTTCTATAGCTCTGTATTAGTGTCACTGGACCTTCTCATTTGCAAATGCTTAATGACCTTCACCATCCTCCTGACACTGGTAAAAGCTAAAAGAAGTTGTAAAATAACTTGGAAGTTCCAAAAAGAAGGCAAAGTAGTCATTAGGACCATTATTATATAACTATAACTTAAAAACAGAATCACATAGGGAGAATTTTCTGGGGAATATAATGGTACATAATTTCATAAAAGTATACATCAACTGGCACACAATAAAAACCTAACAATACTTTTCATATAATTTTCTAATTGTTCACCTTTTGCTAAAGAAAAATTATTTTTCATTTGCAATACTCATTCCAAAAAGTGTCACCAAAATTATTTTTATGATCACTTAAAAAATTATGATAAAGATAAATCACTTTGATTTGTTTGAATAAGCCCAATACCTGTGGCAGGTTCTTAAAAAATTGTATATTCACTCTTGCTCCAGAAACTATTTAAGATCCCTTGCTGAGGTCATTGTATTTAAAGGCAAAACCTACCCACTTTAGAAGCCTTAAAGGAGTTCAAAAAGACACTGTCAGATCCCTAGGTGTGAAAAAAATGCCTTGTGCTTAATTCAGGAGCCCTTAACACCGCGCAGCATTTTCTTAAGGCATACAAATCGACCCACACACAGCATTTGTCTCACGACTAACCCCAGTCCCCATCTGCTGCCCCTGTCTCCCTTTTACGTGTATAGACATGGTGCCTGACCTTCGGGCACTTATGCTCTAGTGCAGGAGATAAAATGCATACACGTGAAATAATTAGAGCACAATTAAGAGATCAATGTCATATGACTGTGAGTACAAAGGTTGCAGAGGAAAGAGAGGGTACTGAATGCTTAATTAGCTGAAGAAAGGAGTGGGTCCCTGAGGGAGGTGAGACAAGGCAGCCAAAAGCCATGACTCAAGAATAAATTCAGCTTTTGCAAAAATAACATTGACGTCCGTGAAGAGGAGACTGAATGTGGAAACGGTGGGGAAAGGGACTGGATAAGTTGGTGGAGGTGGGGGGCAGTTCATACTGGACCTTAATAACTGACCTATACTTCTAGAGGCAGACACTGCATTTTTATCTCCACCTTCCAAAAAGTGTAGGATAGTATGTCCCCCATGGAGTGAAACTAGTCCAGTGGGAAATGGGAGATAAACTTCCCCTCCTTTGCCCACTCCATGGACTCCTTCAAGTTGGAGTTCCTGCTCGCAGATCTACCAGGTAAATCCTGCATGCCTTACGAACACATATACAGAGAGAGACGTGCTGTGCTTTGGGGGGCCTTATCATGAAACAGGAGTTAGCATGATTAAACATCACATGCTATTGGTTCACAACTTTTCTTTCCTCACTTTTTCCCCTCATCCTCATGCCCCACACTTTTATCTTCCCCAACCATCACCCTTGAATTGGTACTTTAATATACACCATTAACACAAACTAAAAATATTTTCTTAAATTTGTAAAAATGTGTACCTGGAATGGAAATAAATAGTAACGACTACCCTGTAAAAAAAAAAAAAAAAACAAAAAACCACAATATCTTTCCACCTCTACTCCCCCTTAATAGGGCGGGAAGTCATCCCAGAGTTGAGAATGAATGGATATTGTCTAAAGTCTGAAGTTGATAAACCATGATACTGAGGTTTATTATGTTATTTAAACTATAAAGACCGTTATCAGACCTAATACACAGCCTTAAATTTCTATATAAAGAGCACACACAAAGTGAACAGATCATATGCCAAAACTTGGAACGTAAAGAACATATAACAGAAAGCAATCATAACGTACCATAAAGTGACAGAATTGGGATCAAGTGAATCGGTTCATCAACAAATAGAAATGGGATAAACTCACATACTAAAAGGAAAGAATTTCCATCTTGGACCGAAATTAAGTACGTGCTGTATGTAAGAATGCAACTAAAGCAAGCTTATAGCCATACAAAGGCATGTCAGAAAATGCAAAGAAAAAGGAAGTATGGATCTGGATGTTTATATCTCACAAATTAAAAATAATGGAAACGAAGATGAATCAAAGTTAAAGCACATTAAACAGAGAGGGCACAATCACTGCAATAATCGGACATAAATCACTTTGTGCTTCACGTAGCATCAACGTGCCTCAATAAAAAACCTGCAGGAAATAACAAGAAAAATATCAAATGAAAATGGATAGTGGTGTGAGACTTGAATCCCTGTCTGTCCTGGAGAGACCAAACACTGGTATGTTTCCTTTGGCGCCATCTGTACAGCAGTGGTATCGTACATTGCTCTTCTGGCATTGCACTAGAGTGAGCATTTTCTTTCACTTTGGACCAGCGAGCTCTTACCACCCTCTAGGTACTGACTCCACCACCACCATATTCTGCACCAGCTACAGCTTCCCAAAGGACTACAACGTTGGGGAGAAGCTTACAAACATGCCCACCTGTGCATGTATCTATGTCATGCTGGCTGGCTACGTTTTCTTTACAATGGAAATCCGCACTAAATGATCTTTAAAAGAGTCTCCACAACTTGAAAGGAATTTTCACTTGCTCCTTCTCCTTCAGTATTAGTAAAGCATAGACAGCCATGTTCCATTCTGATACATTTTAAACATAATAGCATGGTACTCTCACCTAAATGGGAAGGAAATCCAAAAAAAGAGGGGATATATGGATACATATAGCTGATTCACTTTGCTGTACAGCAGAAACCAACACAACATTGTAAAGCAACTATATGCCAATAAAAATTAAAAAACAAAAATAAAAATAAAGCATAACAGCATTCTGTTGGAGAAAAGACCAAGAAAACTGCTGCTCAAGGAAGGTGAAGAAAAGCCACATTAGAGAAATCCCATGCCATTCTGAATCTCTGCTCTAGAAGCAGCAGAAACAGTTCAGTCTTGGTATGAGATACCGTACTGAACACCCAGCTACATTTCCTCCAGACTGAAAACCATACATCTCTCTTACTTTTCTCCATAGTCCTTAAAATTAAGCTTTTTAACAACTTCTCACTGAAAGCTTCAGGAGTGGTTCAAAATTATTTTATATATATATAAAATATATATATACAATATATATTAAAAATATATTTATATATATATAATATATATTTTAATATATATATACAATATGTATCAAAACCTAAAGCTGGACACAGAGTTAGAAGGAATATCACTAGCTTAGTTCAAAATTTGCAAAGATGTTCCTTATAACCTCTATGCTTTATATAATTCACTAGTAAATTCTGAAATGAATACTTTTCTAAAAGCAATAGTTGTATGTTTTATCATTTACTTACTTTTTGAGTGCAAACTAGCATTTGCTTTCTTAAGCCAATCTAACTGGAAATGTATCAAGGAATTAAAGGGGATACTAAAATATAATTTAAAAGAAATTATTATCTCCAGATACAGGAAAAATAGAGGCACAAGGATGTGGTGACCAGAACTTGAGGGGTGAAGGGGTCTCTGAAAATAATGCCACAGACCAGTGGCTTAGTTCCTTTATAATACACAAATATCCCAGATTAGAAAAAACAGAGACCAGCATTATCCAAATACCAACCTCCAAAGACCTCCACATTATGACCTCAAACACATTTTAAGTTTGTCACATGGTTCCCCTTTTATTGCACTTATCTCCAGGAAAACCAGACTTTTGCCCCATATGTCCCTTATGTTATTAATGTTTCATTCCCAGGCTGACAAAATCCTATCCAAATTTCAAAATCACCCCAAATGTTTCCTCTTCGATTCACTATTCCCCTGATGCTTTTAAGTGTGTAAGACACTCTCCCTCTTTTAAACACATATAGGGCTTTTATCTGTCATGGGAAATTTGCCTTATGTTATGGTTGTTCGGGAAGTCATATTCCCCATTAACCTATATCATAAGGTTAGGGACAGTTTCACACACATCTGTGTGACATGGAGTAGTCAGTGTACACTGACTACATTGAATCAAACAAAACTGAAAGAAATGGACCTTTTTATCTTAAAATAGCTCTTCAAAATAGAAGAAAACATAATGAAAAAGCCCCAAATTACACAGTACTTGAAGCTGAGTAGTTCTGCTAAGTGGTATTTTTAGGAGTCCGAAATGCTCTGGCTGTACACACATGAAAGACAGGATTGTAAATGGTTGCCATGCCTCACAGAGAGACACCAGTAGGTGATTCTCACTTCTTGGGTTTTTTGTTGTTGTTTTCTCAGAATATAGAAACAAGTTCATAATTTGCATAACAGAGGTCAGCTCCTTTTTTTTTTAATTTGATTTTATTTATTTTTTTATACAGCAGGTTCTTACTAGTCATCTATTTTATACTTATTAGTGTATATGTGTCAATCCCAATCTCCCAATTCATCCAACCATCACCACCCACGCCCACTTTCCCCCCTTGGTGTCCATACGTTTTTCCTCTACATCTGTGTCTCTATTTCTGCCCTGCACACCAGTTCATCTGTACCATTTTTCTAGGTTCCACATATATGCATTAATATACGATATTTGTTTTTCTCTTCCTGACTTAATTCACTCTGTATGACAGTCTCTAGATCCATCCACGTCTCTACAAATGACCCAATTTTGTTCCTTTTTATGGCTGAGTAATATTGCATCGTATATAGGTACCACATCTTCTTTATCCATTCGTCTGTCGATGGGCATTTAGGTTACTTCCATGACCTGGCAATTGTAAATAGTGCTCCAATGAACATTGTGGTACATGACTCATTTTGAATTATGGTTTTCTCAGGGTATATGCCCAGTACTGGGATTGCTGGGTCATATGGTAATTCTATTTTTAGTTTTTTAAGGAAGCTCCATACTGGTCTCCACAGTGGCTGTATCAATTTAGATTCCCACCAACAGTGCAAGAGGGTTCCCTTTTCTCCACACCCTCTCCAGCATTTGTTGTTTGTAGATTTTCTGATGATGCCCATGCTAACCGGTGTGAGGTGATACCTCATTGTGGTTTTGATTTGCATTTCTCTAATAATTAGTGATGTTGAGCAGCTTTTCATGTGCTTCTTGGCCATCTGTATGTCCTCTTTGGAGAAATGTCTATTTAGGTCTTCTGCCCATTTTTGGATTCGGTTGTTTGTTTTTTTAATATTGAGCTGCATGAGCTGTTTATATATTTTAGAGTTTAATCCTTTGTCCACTGACTCATTTGCAAATATTTTCTCCCATTCTGAGGGTTGTCTTTTCATCTTGTTTATGGTTTCCTTTCCTGGCCAAAAGCTTTTACGTTTCATTAGGTCCCATTTGTTTATTTTTGTTTTTATTTCCATTACTCTAGGAGGTGGGTCCAAAAAGATCTTGCTGTGATTTATGTCAAAGAGTGTTCTTCCTATGTTTTCCTCTAAGAGTTTTGCAGTGTCCGGTCTTAAATTTAGGTCTCGAATCCATTTTGAGTTTATTGTTGTGTATGGTGTTAGGGAGTATTCTACTTTCATTCCTTTACATGTACCTGTCCTGTTTTCCCAACACCACTTATTGAAAAGACTGTCTTTTCACCATTGTATATCCTTGCCTCCTTTATCATAGATTACTTGACCACAGGTGCATGGGTTTATCTCTGGGCTTTCTATCCTATTCCAGTGATCTGTATTTTTGTTTTTGTCCCACTACCATACTGTCTTGATTACTGTAGCTCTGTAGTATAGTTGGAAGTCAGGGAGTCTGATTCCTGCAGCTCCGTTTTTTTCCTTCAAGACTGCTTTGGCTATTTGGGGTCTTTTGTGTCTCCATACAAAATTAAAGATTTTTTGTTCTAGTTCTGTAAAATGTGCCGTTGGTAATCTGATAGGGATTGCATTGAATCTGTAGATTGCTTTGGGTAGTATAGTCATTTTCACAATATTGATTCTTCCAATCCAAGAACATGGTATATCTCTCCATCTGTTGGTATCATCTTTAATTTCTTTCATCAGTGTCTTATAGTTTTCTGCATACAGGTCTTTTGTCTCCCCAAGTAGGTTTATTCCTAGGTATTTTATTCTTTTTGTTGCAATGGTAAATGGAAGTGTTTCCTTCAGATTTTTCATCATTAGTGTATAGGAATGCAAGAGATTTCTGTACATTAATTTTGTATCCTGCTACTTTACCAAATCCATTGATTAGCTCTAGTAGTTTTCTGGTGGCATCTTTAGGATTCTCTGTGTATAGTATCATGTCATCTGCAAACAGTGACAGTTTTACTTCTTCTTTTCTAATTTGTATTCCTTTTATTTCTTTTCCTTCTCTGATTACCATGGCTAGGACTTCCAAAACTATGGTGAAAGAGGACTTCCAAAACTATGCTGAATAACACTGGTGAAAGAGAACATCCTGACAAGGATGTCCTGATCTTAGAGGAAATGCTCATCTTCTTCCTGATCTTAGAGGAAATGCTTTCAGTTTTTCACCATTGAGAATGATGTTTGCTGTGGGTTTGTCGTATATGGCCTTTATTACGTTGAGGGAGGTTCCCTCTATGCCCAGTTTCTGGAGAGTTTTTATCATAAATGGATGTTGAATTTTGTCAAAATTTTGTCAAAAGCTTTTTCTGCATCTATTGAGATGATCATATGGTTGGTTTTTTTTGTTTATTGGTTTTTGTTCTTTTTGCGTTACGCGGACCTCTCACTGTTGTGGTCTCTCCCGTTGCGGAGCACACGCTCTGGATGCGCAGGCTCAGCGGCCATGGCTCACGAGCACAGCCGCTCCGCGGCATGTGGGATCTTCCCGGACCGGGGCATGAACCCGTGTCCCCTGCATCAGCAGGTGGACTCTCAACCACTGCGCCACCACGGAAGCCCGATCATATGGTTTTTATTCTTCAATTTGTTAATATGGTGTATCACATAGATTGATTTGCGTATATTGAAGAATCCTTGCATCCTGGGATAAATCCCACTTGATCATGGTGTATGATCCTTTTAATGTGTTGTTGGATTCTGTTTGGTAGTATTTTGTTGAGCATCTTTGCATCTATATTCATCAGTGATATTGGTCTCTTAGTTTCTTTTTTTATAGTATCTTTGTCTGTTTTTGGTATCAGGGTGATGGTGGCTTCATAGAATGTATTTGGGAGTGTTCCTTCCTCTGCAATTTTTTGAAGAGTTTGAGAAGGATGGGTGTTAGCTCTTCTCTAAATGTTTGATAGAATTCACCTGTGAAGCCATCTGGCCCTGGACTTTTGTTGGTTGGAAGATTTTTAATCACAGTTTCAATTTCATTACTTGTGATTGGTCTGTTCATATTTTCTATTTCTTCCTGGTTCATTTTGGAAGGTTATACCTTTCTAAGAATTTGTCCATTTCTTCCCGGTTGTCCATTTTATTGGCATAGACTTGCTTGTAGTAGTCTCTTAGGATGCTTTGTATTTCTGCAGTGCCTGTTGTAACTTCTCCTTTTTCATTTCTAATTTTATTGATTTGAGTACTCTTCCTCTTTTTCTTGATGAGTCTGGCTAATGGTTTATCAATTTTGTTTATCTTCTCAAAGAACCAGCTTTTAGTTTTATTGATCTTTGCTATTGTTTCCTTTGTTTCTATTTCATTTATTTCTGCTCTGATCTTTATGATTTCTTTCCTTCTACTAGCTTTGGGTTTTGTTTGTTCTTCTTTCTCTAGTTCCTTTAGGTGTAAGGTTAGATAATTTACCTGAGATTTTTCTTGTTTCTTGAGGTAGGCTTGTATGGCTATAAACTTGCCTCTTAGAACTGTTTTTGCTGCATCCCATAGGTTTTGGATTGTCGTGTTTTCATTGTCATTTGTCTCTAGGTATTTTCTGATTTTCTCTGTGATTTCTTCAGTGATCTCTTGGTTATTTAGTAATTTACGGTTTAACCTCCATGTGTTTGTGTTTTTTACATTTTTTTCCCCTGTAACTGATTTCTAATCTCATAGCGTTGTGGTCAGAAAAGATGCTTGATATGATTTCAATTTTCTTAAATTTACTGAGGCTTGATTTTTGACCAAAGATGTGATCTACCCTGGAGAATGTTCCATGTGCACTTGACAAGAAAGTGTAATCTGCTGGTTTTGGACGGAATGTCCTATAAATATCAACTAAATCTATCTGGTGTATTGTGTCATTTAAAGCTTGTGTTTCCTTATTAATTTTCTGTTTTGATGATCTGTCCCTTGGTGTAAGTGAAGTGTTGAAGTCCCCCACTATTATTGTGTTACTGTTGATTTCCTCTTGTATAGCTGTTAGCAGGTGCTTTATGTATTGAGATGTGCCTATGTTGGGTGCATATTTACAATTGTTATATCTTCTTCTTGGATTGATCCTTTGATCATTATGTGGTGTCCTTCTTTGTCTCTTGCATTAGCCTTTATTTTAAAGTCTATTTTGTCTGATATGAGAATTGCTACTCCAGCTTTCGATTTCCATTTGCATGGAATATCTTTTTCCATCCCCTCACTTTCAGTCTGTATGTGTCCCTAGGTCTGAAGTGAGTCTCTTGTAGACAGCATATATGGGTCTTGTTTTTGTATCCGTTCAGTGGGCCTGTGTCTTTTGGTTGGAGCATTTAATCCATTCACATTTAAGGTAATTATCGATATGTATGTTCCAATTACCATTTTCTTGATTGTTATGGGTTTGTTTTTGTAGATCCTTTTCATCTCTTGCGTTTCCCACTTTGAGAAGTACCTTTAGCATTTGTTGTAGAGCTGGTTTGGTGCTGCTAAATTCTCTTAGCTTTTGCTTGTCTGTAAAGCTTTTGATTTCTCTGTTGAATCTGAATGAGATCCTTGCTGGGTAGAGTAATCTTGGTTGTAGGTTCTTCCCTTTCATCAGTTTAAATAAATCATGCCACTCCCTTCTGGCTTGTAGAGTTTCTGCTGAGAAATCAGCTGTTAACCTTATAGGAGTTACCTTGTATGCTATTCATTGTTTTTCCCTTGCTGCTTTCAATAATTTTTCTTTGTTTTTAATTTTTGCCAGTTTGATTACTATGTGTCTTGGCTTGTTTCTCTTTGGTTTTATCCTTCCTGGGTCTCTCTGCGCTTCCTGGACTTGGGTGGCTATTTCCTTTCCCATGTTAGGGAAGTTTTTGAGTATAATCTTTTCAAATATTTTCTTGGGTCCTTTCTCTCTCTCTTCTCCTTCTGGGACCCCTATAATGAGAATGTTGTTGCATTTAATATTGTCCCAGAGGTCTCTTAGGCTGTCTTCATTTCCTTTCAGTCTTTTTTCTTTGTTCTGGTCCACGGCAGAGAATTCTGTCTTCCAGGTCACTTATCTGTTCTTCTGCCTCAGTTATTCTGCTATTGATTCCTTCTAGTGTAGTTTTCATTTCAGTTGTTGTATTGTTCATCTCTGTTTGTTTGTTCTTTAATTCTTCTAGGTCTTTGTGAAATATTTCTTGCATCTTCTCGATATTTGCCTCCATCGTTTTTCCGAGGTCCTAGATCATCTTCACTATCATTTTTCTGAATTATTTTTTGGAAGGTTGCCTATCTCCATTTCATGTAGCTGTTTTTCTTGGGTTTCATCTTGTTCCTTCATCTGGTACACCGCCCTCTGCCTTTTCACCTTGTCTATCTTTTGGTGAATGTGGTTTTTGTTCCACAAGCTGCAGGATTGTAGTTCTTTTTGCTTCTGCTGTCTGCCCTCCTTTTGGGAGGGACTGGTGGTGGGTAGAGCTGGCTGTTGCTCTGGTCGGCAGGGCTCAGTAAAACTTTAATCTGCTTGTCTGCTGATGGGTGGGGCTGGGTTCTCCCCTGTATGTCGTTTGGCCTGAGGCGACCCAACACTGGAGCCTACCCAGCTCTTTCGTGGTGCTAATGGTGGACTCTGGGAGGGCTCACGCCAAGGAGTACTTCCCAGAACTTCTGCTGCCAGTGTCCTTGTCCTCACAGTGAGCCACAGCCACCCCCTACCTCTGCGGGAGACACTGCGACACTAGCAGGTAGGTCTGGTTCAGTCTCCCCTGGGGTCACTGCTCCTTCCTCTGGGTCCTGATGCGCACAGTACTTTGTGTGTGCCCTCCAAGAGTGGAGTCTCTGTTTCCTCCAGTCCTGTCGAAGTCCTGCAATTAAATCCCCCTAGCCTTCAAAGCATGATTCTCTAGGAATTCCTCCTCCCATGGCCGGACCCCCAGGTTTGGAAGCCTGACGTGGGGCTCAGAACCTTCACTCCAGTGGGTGGACTTCTGTGGTATAAGTGTTCTCCAGTCTGTGAGTCACCCACCCAGCAGTTACGGGGTTTGATTTGACTGTGACTGTGCCACCCCCCACCGTCTCATTGTGGCTTCTCCTTTCTCTTTGGTTGTGGGTATCTTTTTTGGTGAGTTCCAGTGTCTTCCTGTTGATGATTGTTCAGCAGTTGGTTGTGATGCTGGTGCTCTCGCAAGAGGGAGTGAGAGCACGTCCTTCTACTCCGCCATCTTGAACCAATCTCCCCCCAGCCCCTTTCTAAATTTTGTGTAGACAACACTGTTATGTCTATTTTAAATTAGTTAATGTCTTTATTTAATCTCTGATGTATCCATAATTCTTTCTTAACTGTGATCGAGTTTCTGAGGCGCTTTTCTCCCTGCACAGTTGCAGGTCACTATAGAGAATGGAATTTGGAAGTCAAAAAAAACTCTCTGTCAAGTGTGACTCTAAAGCAATAGAAATTACATAAAACAGTATAAACAAATGGCAACTCAACCACCATGACTAGCAATGCTCTCGTCGACATGATTTCCCAAAACGGTGAAAAATTGTGTGTAAAACTATGAATAAAACAATGTATAGTCTACCATCAAATTACATAAGAGTTGCAATCTGGAAAAATCCAATATATATTAAAATTGTGGGGAAAATTTTTCCTTCACATGTAAAATTGTGTGATTCTACTTTAGACAATTATACATAGTTTTTTTTTTGTTTTTTTTTGTTTTTTTTTTTACTTACTTGGATGTCAAAATGACATCTGGATTATCATGCTGCATTGTTCAAGGGATTTTTCAGGCTCGTCATATCCCCCATTAGATGCAGTAAAACCCTCCAATCATCAAGGCAATAAAAGACTACTCTATAAATATCCAAAAGTATCCTGGGGGCGAACCACCAAGCTCAATGACAATTCATTGCCATGTAATGTGTTAGATATTTTAGTTTGGTGTAAAAACCTTTCTTGGCTGGAACAAACCCTTCAATGACCTGACTCACGTGTAAAGGTTAAAAAGCAGGAGCATGGTGGTCATTTATTTCCAAAGCATTAAACACCCTGGGCTCTGATAAACACGCTTGGTGTGTCACAGTCAATTAGAAAGCCGTCCAGTGTGAATGCGTTTTTGACTTTGAGAAATGCCACTGGCATCTGATAAACAGACAGCGGAGTTATACAATGCCTGTGAGCTCCATCCTCCTTCAGATACCAAATGCAATTCCAACTGCCTGCAAAGGCAAGAGTTCAAAGGAGTTGCCCATTCTTTGGGACTAAAAAGATATTCTATTTTCCTCATGCAGCAGTGTTTCTTGTGACCCCAACACAACCTTGTGTAGCTCAAAGATAAAAAATGGCCACCGCATGTCACAAGTTTCAATGGAATGCTTTCTGTATGGATGAGACAGTGGGTACATATGCATAAGGATGGACAGATGGAACTAAAAGTGTCTTCTTTAGCATGTTAGCAAACTTTAGTTTGACCCATGTTTAGGGAAACCATCCCTGTTATACAGAGTCTACTTGATATTGTGACAGAAAACTAGTACATGGAAAGGGAAGATGCCAACTTATGTGCTATAAAATTATACAGGAAAGAGTTATGAGATCCAAGCTATTTGCATATTTCTAGTGTTATAGTAGAGGGCAGCAATGATGCAAATGAACAAGAAGGAAAGACCATTTTTTAAAGTATCTGGTGAAATTTAAAATTCAACTAGAACAGTTTGTTCTTTGAAAAGATGGAGGTAAAAGTATGGACTGTTATACGTTTCAGCAGTCTTAGATCAGCATTAACAGCACATGTCTGATTAACGTGCTTAACCAGTTTACACAACAGAAAACTAGTAAAATGTATTATGTCAGAATACTGAAAACTGTGTCATATTTTACATGGTCCAGGAGCAGCTTGTTAATAGAGTTGTAGAATGTCTATGTAAAATGCAGAATATATTTTTATGTAAATACTATCCTTTTTTCCTGTCTGACAAGTATAGATATTGATATATTACCAGTATTTGGTGTCTGATATATTACCAGTATTTGGTGTCCTTAGAATAGCTGTTTTTAACTGTAAAGGACAGAATTATCATCTCACTGTAATTTAGAAGTAAATTGGAAGTTTAACTTATTTGTGGTCAATTTAGATAATCTAAATAAAATACCCTTATTTCTTACCTCAATAATAAAAAGTTGGCTTCAGTTTGGCTTTATTGAGTGAGCAGGTGTTTTTGTTTGACTGGAAAATTATCCAATTATCCTTACCATCATGTGACATTACCTTTGAAGACTGTCTAAACATTCTACATTTTTCTCTGTTAACGTGAAATATTGAACAACATTATTAACCAAGTTGACTGAATTGACATTTATAGAGGACAGATACAAATGACAACTGAATAATACACATTTCTTTCAAGGGCATTTGGAATATTCACCAAGACAGACCATGTGCTGGGCCATAAAATAAGTTGAAAGCAAGTGGAATGATACAGATGACGTTTTTCAGACTATGATGGAATTAAAATAGAAATCGATCACGAAACAAGATAAATATAATATCTTCAAATATTTTTAAATCTAGTAACATACATCTAAATAACCCAAAGGCCAGAAAGGAAATGACAACTGTAGTTATAAAATATTTTGAAGTGAATGTTAATGAACATATGTTCATATGTTAATAAAACATATTTTGAAGTGAATGTTAAGGAACATATGTTCATATGTTAATGAAACATACCAGGTCTTGTGGGATTCAGCTAAAACAGTGCTCAGAGGGCACAAAAATGTAGTGTCACTGAACGGACGTGCCTTGTCAATTCTCCCCACCGACGTGCCATTGCATCCTCCTTACCGATGTGCCATTGCATCCTCCTTGTCTGTCTTTTAGGGAAATACTACTGTCCCTTGAATCCAATTAACATAAAAGCACATAATTTTTCTCCCTTATGCATAATATTACGCCCTTCGTACAGACTTCTAACATGCAGCTTGCAGCTATGGAATTGTCTAGCTGTGTTTTGCTATTGTTTGTATATTTCTAGATCTTTACTGTCATTTTATTGTCCTTCAATATAACAAAAGCTGGATTTTGTTTTACTTTCTTTCTTCTTCCACTTGGCTGATTGCTTAAGGAACAAAATCTGACATATAATCGGATTAAAATACCAACACTCACATATCCCATTTTCTTCAGAGGTGCTGAGAAAATCTCTTATATTAACAAAAGTCATTCGTTGTGCATCCCTGTGTATAACTCGCCCACACAGCACTGGAAGTAAAACTCTTAGGACGAGCACAATGAAGGTTATTACTGACTTTCCACCATGTCAGAGGTGCAGATAACGGATGGCATTTATGCAATCCTTCTCCTGCAGAGTTCTAAGTAGTTCAAAGTTCTAATAAAAGCCTTGGTCGCCCACACCATTCCTCACATTTTTTTTTTTTTTTGGGCGATACGCGGGCCTCTCACTGCTGTGGCCTCTCCCGTTGCGGAGCACAGGCTCCGGATGCGCAGGCTCAGCGGCCATGGCTCACGGGCCCAGCCGCTCCACGGCATGTGGGATCTTCCTGGACCGGGGCACGAACCCGTGTCCCCTGCATCGGCAGGCGGACTCTCAACCACTGCGCCACCAGGGAAGCCCCATTCCTCACATTTTTGGTGATAGGACTTGCCTAATGTTTCAGGTGAGCTGACATCCTGAACTTCCACCCATCCAGCCTAAAACCAAACTCAGTAGTTCGCATCCCAGGGGGCCCTAATCTAACTGGGTATAGACTCCATGCAGGCAGCCCAAGCATCCACAAACAAAGCAAGGCTGTTATTGCTATAGGTGAGACCCTGGAGGTCCCTGAGTTCCCTGAGCTCCACCCCAGGCTCTGAAAGGCCCCAAGACTTCTGAGGGGTTTCTCAGGGGGGTCCTGCAGGAGACTAGGGCACGAGGGAATGAACACCACCTCCAGCTGTGCCCAATCAACCAGCTTCATGCGATGCTAGCTCCGGTTTCTACACAGAGCTTTGGAGTAAGACTGTGCCTGAGAACAAGCATTCTACACCCTGCTAGACATCACGGTGCAGAGAGTCCACGGATGTGGCCCGAGGTCATCCAGTTAATTAAACACCCATCCAGGGCCAAGATCCACACTTCCCAACATAGCAGGGTGTCCTTTTCTACCAACAGAGGATCTAAGAAATGCTTCGAGGCTCCTTCTCCACGAACTGTCTCACCAGCACCACTCATTTCCCACCAAGTGGTTGAAATGGGGGGGGCGGGTGGGCCTGGGGACAGTTAAGATACAGTCTTAAGAAAGGACCTGCCCAAATGCAGATATATTACCAACGATGGGCTCTGATTTCAGTGGCTTGCCAACCTGGTCCTTGATGCCCCTGAGGAAGGGCCATGGAGGTAGTGAGGAGGAAACCACACTCCCCATCTCTGAGTCCTCCACAGGAATTCATTCTCCTTCAAGATGCTGAACACACAGGCAGGGCCCTGAGATCTCAGGAAGTGGAGAACTCCGTATGGCCCTTCTGACATGCTTCTCTCACGTCACGCGACAGTGACAAACGAGAGAACTGAAAAGGCCGAGTGTTAAATTACTCCCTGCTCCCCGACACCGCACAGCATGTAACGTGTCTGCGGCAGAACGTCAGTGGAAGTGTGTGTGGTGGCACGTGCGTGTCTGTGTGTGTGTTTAAAATCCTAATTGTATAAACGTATGTACCGATCCTCTACCACTGTTTTCTTTGATACCCAGATAAATAAACGCGCACCCATTTCTGCGGGAACTTCACGTTGCTATCAAATATTTCTTCAGACTCTGAGGCTGAGGCTGACGATCTCTGGGCTGTGGCCCATCACCTCTTACTCTGAGTTCTTGCTTACCTGCTTTCACAGTGTCTGTGACCTTTCACCTACCTGCTGTCATCCCTGGGCCTTCTCCCCTGCCTCCCTCCCCCAGCCCCCTTCTCCTTTCTTAAAGCACCACTAACCCGACCCTACCTTATCCAACACACTTTGCCAAAGACTTGGGAAAAAGAGGGGAATGGTGGCAGAGGATAAAAAAATTACTAAAAACTGAGTATCAGGTACCACATTAAAAGTCCATCACCCTTTATTTTACAGAGAATTCCTTATTAAAATTTCCCATATTTCTGGAGTCTGCTCTTCCTTACTCTATACAAAGATCTTTCATTCATCCAACAAACATTTGTTAGAAGCTTACTTATATACCAGGTCTGGGTCTATGTGCCAGAGATTCAGCAGTAAAGAAAACAAACTCTGCCATTATGAAATTACATTCTCTGTACCCATCCCTTCTTTCCTGAGCCCTGGATCACTGAAGCCCTTGGATCAAAAAGAAACAGTGGAAAATTCATGTTGCCCTAGTACGCTGAGCATTTTCATCTCCCATTGTTTTAACCTCCCCCTTTCAACCTAGGCAAGCAGCTTTACTCTTTATAACCAAAAGAACTATTACGGTGCTTCCCTAAGCAGAAGAGCAGCTTTCATCTTCATATGGATTCTGCCTCCTCTCTAGAATGCAAAAACCGTTCTAGTCAAGTTTTTAAACCAACGTTTCGTTCTCTCTGCATTTGCCGTTTCAAAATTCCACTTAATTGAAACCACTTCTCAACTATAATATCACCGATACATAATGACAACAGTCAGTATAAAATCTACCTCTTCATGAGAACTAAAGGTCCCACAAAATATTTAAATACAAGCACTTAACAATATTTCTGGGAAAAGACACCTAGAGATTTGTATGTATTTGAATCTAGAGTACATAAATTCAGAAGTCTAACTTATAGTATTGAGGCAAAAATATGTTTAAACAGTGATCTCATGCTCGTGAGTCGGTAAAAGCCATTACAATGAGCCAGCAAAGGGAAGAGAAATAATATATATTTCACTCCAGCTCTCTCCCTTTGAATCCTTGCTATCCATATGATACCGTGTCACATGTTTTAGAAAACCGAGATGGAAAAGTGCCTCAGACTCCTTTACTTATATTCCCGTTTCACCTCTCTTCAGAGACTTCATGAAAGAACTCCATTGAAAGAACAGTCATTGTTAAGTTCATTTCTTCACCTCCCACTTCTTGATCTGTTTCCATCTGGCTTTAACTGCAACCACCCCACTGAAAGTGCCTTTGTCAAGACCATGGTTTGCTTTCTGTTCCTTGCTTTACTTGACTGTTCCACAATTCTTGACATTGTTGGCCATTTCCTTCTTTCTGAAACACTTTACTCCCTTGGTTGTCAAGGCAACATACATTTTAGCTTTAGTCTCTTTCATGGGCTCTGATTCCTCTGCCCACCACTTAACGGTTGGGTTCCATCCTCAACTCTCATCTCTCTCATCCTTTCTGAGATGAGAAGGACCTCGTTCACATTTCTGTTACCCCCATAATGTCTACAACTGCCAATGACATGTCTCTAGTCCATCTTTTTCTTAGCCTATAGAATCATATTTTTAACTGCCTACTTGACTTTCTCCACCTGAATGCTTTATTTGCATGTCAACCCCACCACAGTCCAAACTCGATGCATTATTTTTCCTTCCTCCCTACTCTCCTCACCCTCAAGATGCAATTCCCACTCATGGCACCACTATACCCTCATTACCCACAGCAAAAAAATTTCAGAGTCATTCATACCATCTTTCTTCTCCATCACCTTTCCAGTCACTAGCTCCTGTCAATTTTATCATCTTAACACTGTACAACCATCTCTTCCTCGCCATATACATTGCTGTTTTTGTTAAGATCTTCAAAACTTATCATCTAGAGAATATGACGAGTGTTTCCTAATTGGTCTCCCTAAGAATGGACTCATCATTCTAATCTATTTTTCCTCATGTTATGATGTTGATCTCGCTAATGCACAAGCAAGTCCCTCTCCTACTTAAGAGATCACTAGTTATTCCCATTTTGTAATCATAAAAGCTCACACTGATCAGCGTCACATAGAGCCTCCTGCATGATCCACCTCTTATCTATCTTCCCAATCTCCTCTCCCACCCTTCTCCAGGCCTCAGCCATACTGAAAAGCTTATACTACCCTTAAGCATACCATATCATTATCTTTCTCCACACATTTACACATCCTGTTCTCCCTTCCAGATATGCCTTTAGGATACCTTTGCCTACACGGTAGCCCTACTTGTCCTTTGAAGAGTAACTCAAGGATCTCTTCTCCTGGAAGCATTTCATGAACCCCCAGAAAAATGTCAATCCATGCTGCTGTGGGATCTGAGAAATGCCCTGAAAATAGCCTAAGATTTGACTTAATTGTTTGGACATAAGATGAGTCAAACAATTCTAGGGTTCTGATCCTGGAAGCCAAGCATAATGGTGAACAACTATTAGAAAATAAGAAGGATAAGGTTTTAGAAGAAGGGGGAAGATCTATGAGGTTATTTTTTAAAGCAAACTTTTTATTCATGTAGAACACATGTACAGGAAATTGTGTAAGTGTGCAGCTTACATGCCAGAACGACTAACACCGAAGAGACAGACAACACCAACTGCTGGCACGGATGTGCAACAACACTCATATGCTCCTGGAGCATAAATTGTTGCACCATTTGGGGAAACCGTTGGGCAGTATCAAATAAAGCTAAACGCACACTCCCCCTAGAACCCAGCAATTCCATTCCTTGGAATACACCCAATAGATATGCTGACGTAAGCTCACCAGAACACATGCACGGCATGTTCACAGCTGCCTTAATCATTACAACAAAAAGTAGAAATGATCCAAATGTCCATCAATCCTTGAATGGACGAATAAATTGCATTATATTTACACCATGGAATACTACTGGACAATGAGAATGAACAACATACCACATGTAAAAGTGTGGGTGAATCTCAAACATAACATGGAGTGAAAGAACTCATTACAAAGGGAACATACTGCGTGACACACAGAGTACAAAAAGCAGCACAGCTAATCTATACTTTTTTAAAGCAGGATAGCAGTCAGTGACTGGAAAGGAGTGAAACAGGTGATTCTAGGGTGTCAACAGGCTCTATTGCTTCATTTAGTTGCAGATTACTGGTTGTGTTCCGTTTGTGAAAATTCATCAAACTGTACAGTATGTGCATTTTCTGTATACTGAACTGCAGTGAAAGGTTTTTAAGTGTACAGCTTAATGAATTTTCACTAAGTGAACACTCCCATGTAATTAACACCGAGCCATGAAATAGAATATTGCCAGCACCTCAGAAGCCCCCTCATGCTCTGGTCACTATCGATGCCCCCAAAACAAGTTCTATTCTGCCTTCTACCATGGTGGCAGAGACCCCATCTGTACTGTTCAGTGCTGTTTCCTCTATATCTACAAAAAAGACTGGCATGGTGTAGACATTTTAAAGGTACACATTGAACTAGTAAATTACAGGCAAAACTGGGGGAGATATTCGCAACCTTAAGCTTGGCCAAGTCCATTAAATCAAAGGATAAACTAAGGAAAAGAAGCTAAGAAGGAAAGTGTAGTTCCCTGGAGAATGTCTACATTGAGGAGTAGGAAGAAGCAATACTGTAGGATAGTCCGAAAATCAATCAAACCGTATTTTCATTTCATAAAACCCAATTTACTAGTTTCTTACCACCCTACTGATATAGGTTTGGTTTGTATAACTAACCAATTATTGATCAATCAAAAATATTTTGCTTATGAAATCTTTTTGATGACTTATAAGCATCTGTGTATTCACAACACAAGGCTTTGAAATGTATAACTTAAGATCTGCATTGTGTTTCTTTGTTTTTTTTTTTTGTGCTACGCGGACCTCTCACCGTCGTGGCCTCTCCCGTTGCGGAGCACAGGCTCCGGACGCGCAGGCTCAGCGGCCATGACTCACGGACCCAGCCGCTCCGCGGCATGTAGGATCTTCCCGGACCGGGGCACGAACCCGTGTCCCCTGCATCGGCAGGCGGACCCTCAACCACTGCGCCACCAGGGAAGCCCTGCATTGTGTATTTTTTAAATCAACTTGAAAATAGAAAGAATTTCATATTCCTCGCATCCTTTGGATTCAAGCTACCAGTAATTGTGCAAAGATCACCAAATCTATTAAAAATGTATAACATTTGAAAAGCTCATTAGCCACAAAACTGATTTTTCTTTAACTTTCTGGTTCATTAAATCTGATGTTGAGTGTTAACTGTATAGAAAGGAAGAAGCACCAGGACCCACTGTGGGAAGCTGGCTTGCCCGTCCATTCACATCTGCACAAATATCACCTCTCCCGCCTGAACCCCAGGACAGGAAGGGCAGATGTCCAGGCAATAAACCGCCTGTAAATTATTATAAAGTGAAAGTACACACATGGGAGTGGACTTCTGTCTGCGGTAAGTTTCTCTGGCTGCACATCTGCGCCTCTCCAGTGACGGCAGTGTCCACGTTCCCAGGTGCAGCTCTTTCTCCTATCACTCCATTTACATTCGATTTGAATTTCACTTCCAGCAGTATCCCATGCCTTCCTCTGGACTTCCATCACGCCCACGGTTTGAAATAAGTGATAAGATTCATAGGTGTGATTGATGCTGTGCCATGTAATTTAAATCAGTCTGTCATCCCAATTAAATGAAGTTTCCTGACTTGGGGGGTAAGGCGCTGACATACCATGTGGATCACAAAAAGATGGTATGGGATAAGGAGAGAGTGTAAATACTTTTCAAAGTGTTAATTACGGTTATTTTTACAGTTAGAAATATTGCACAATATCCCCAAATGTTGGATTTCCGTGATGATAACAAACTTAGAGCAGTTAAGGAAAAGATCATGGTCAGTCATCCATACAGATGGGTAACTGCACACCACCCACGGACAGTGCTGACATGACAAAGTAACTAAAGGAGGCCGGCAGCTTCTTTTCATTAATCAGCAGAGACAGGGCATGGAGGACGCCCACGCTTGGCAAAGCCCCAACGCACATCTCGATGCCAAGGACTCCATATCACCTTCATCCTCTGGAGACACAAAGACAAGGCCAGGCCCTCCTGACAGGTCACGTGGCCAGAAATCCAGGGCTGCTCCTCAGCGGAGTACCTTCAGGTATTTCCTGGATGGCCTTTTCTCGTCTTTAACTGACTATCTTTTTTTTTTTTTTTTTTTTTTAAAGTAGCACAGGTTTATGGAAATTGGAAATCTCTCAGAAAGTAGAAAAACAGAGATCATAAACATTCACACTGACAGTGTCTGGATGCACTTGATGTTTGCTATGGATATGTTTCCACATGATGGTTACATGGAATATTCAAAGTTACATAAACTTTATAAACCAACAGGTATCATCTTATAAATAATATGCGTTTATTGTTAATTTTTTTAATCTAAAAAAACTTAAAGAAAAAACTGGTCTAAATCAGTATAGATAGAGCTTTCTCTGTGTGTTTCTCTGTTTGCTGACTCTTTCTGAATGTAGATTCATATCCACATTTTTTTGGCAACGTCTCATAGATAAGTCCATTATCACCTAGTTTAGGGGGTAGATTGTGGGCAGAGATGTAAATCAAGCACACAACATGCCACTTGTGGAAGTCCTCCATCCTTGCTTTAAACGACTTTGACCTGTGTCCCAGGATCGTGTTGTAAAAAGGATGACCTCTCTGACCTTCTCAGAGGGGGCTGCGGACACAGAAGTCCAGGTATGAATGTCACTGGTCTCGCTTAGGTTGTGTTCAGAGGATGGGTATCCTAATCAAAGAGCTTGAATCCCAAGGTCAATTTTGCACTGGGTGACAGTTTCATTTGATTGGCAACCCCAGGTAGAGAGCTCCCAACATACATGAAGGGCTATGTCACCTAAAAAAGGAAGGAGGGACCCGGGGCTGCAGATACAGATGGAAATTCCACTGAATTTTTCATGCCTTGTATATAAATGTTCTTTCTCCTTATACTGCATAGATTGTCAACCCATTTTCTTAGGAGTACTTTTTTTAAACTAAAGCAACTTTTCAATTATGTCTTTTTTTTTTTTTTTCCTGTTTTGGACCTCAAAGCAATCTTAACTGTCTCTGATGCCCATTTTAACTGTACCGCTACATTTTTTATTTCCGAGTATTCCTTTCTTATCTCACCTATCTTGTTTTCTCGTGTTATCCTTTGGTTTTTATTTTATCCTATTTTCCCCTCAGGTCTTCACTCTCTGGCCTTTTGCCTTGCATTGTAGTTTGAATTCCAAACAGTTTTCTAGGATTCTTTTCTATTTCCTGACTTGCTTAACATTAGAAATTCACTCTCCTTCTGAGTTTTCAGGGTAATATTGCTTTTAATTCTGCAGTTTTTCCCATAGGCTTTGTTTTGCTTAGTTTTGTTCTTAGTTACTTATCACATGTAAAGGAGACATCCATTTGCGGCTTCTGTCCCCAAAGAGGCTGCATGGATTACACTCATCTTCACTCTATATGCATTTAGAGTACTTTTCAAATTCCATTCTTTTACTTACATCCAGACCAATTGACTGCTATCCACAGCTTCTGGTTTGAATCTCAACGTACAGCAAGTGTTCACTTATCACTTGCCTTCTATGCTGAAAATGAGATCTTCCTGAGTTTCCACCACCAGAGCATCCACGCTCAGCTCCAAAGGCATCTGTGTACAACTAATCCTCCAGGTGCGTTTCCATTTTATTTATGGTGACCATCCACCCCAGGATACTGCATGCAACCACCAGCTCCCACCCGGCCCTCTTCCTGCCAAATATTTCTGAGGTCGGGTGTCCAAACAAAAATATAGGGGGTTACAACAGCTACCTAGAAAAGTTATAATTCAGTCTTTGCTTTGGAGTCTCTGCCTAGCCTCAGAGACAGGAAGTGGCAGAAGAAAGATCTGCCACTACTTTCATGTGAACCAACAGACCTGTGGTGTTCTAGCTAGTTCTCTCAGGTGAAATTACTAGAAATTCTTCAAAACTTATGGCATTAGGTTAGCTGTCGATTTTCAGAGGTAATAGGGTGAGAAGCAGAGCAGAGTCATGGCAGGAATTTTAGCTGGAAATCATTTTCATGTGGAAGGGCTTCCCTGTGATTTAAGCTGAAACCCATTCCTAAAGAATAAGGCACAATGGACATGTTACCATTAAACTATTATTTTAATTCTAAAGTCATTCTCAGAAGACCACTCATCAAGGACTTTTCTTCATTTTCCGAAAGTACTACAGCTTCACCGTTCCGGGCAGATGACATTTTTTCCTAAGTGTGAATGGTCCAAAGATATGCAATTTCACCAGCACCCACAACAAAACTCTTGCAAAGTTCATGATCCATGTGCATTGGGAAATTCCTCTTTGCATCACACCCTAAATCCTCCTCGTGCTATGTGTTAAACCTGCCTCTTTCTCTTGAACTGCATCCACAGAGCAGCTTCACCAGTGCACTGAAATAACAGCACCACTCACTCTGGTTTGTTACAATGGCTCGACCGAAGGCCATCGTGTTCAGTGCTGGGTGATGGCATAATTTACATCAAGAACACTGTTCTCACTTATTGGAGGCCGTAAAGCTTCATTTTAACTACATGATATAAGACCAAGGTAATTATTTATTACAATATCATTATTATGTGAAATTAGCCTTCCTTTACACAATGATTTTATCATTAGTCACTGTAAAAAAAAAAAAAAAAAGACCAAATTTGATGATTACTATACGGGACTGTCTTAGTTCTTGCCAGGGAGTTACACCCTGAGATGGAGACATGCAGGGACCCGAGGCGGCAGCAACATTAAAACCGAGACCTGTGGGAAAGTGAGGGACACAGAAACGTTGAACTGTGAGTCATTACGCCAAGGTCTCTCCACACCCAAAGGGAAACTCTGGAGCTGTATGACCCTTTAGAGTTGTCCTAAACTGAAGTAAAGGGACTGCACATTTCTACCCCCAAACTGTCAATAATTGAGTGGGAGTTGTTCTCAAGGAGCAGAGAAGACGTATGCAAGGTTCCTCCCCTCACCAAGTGCATTCCCTAGAAAGGGATCCAGCTATCAACATCCCAAACGGTGTAGAAATAAGTGCCTCAGTCCTGAAGGGGGATCTGAGAGCACATTAGAGAGTCCTGTATAAGGACAGAGAGCTTCCACAGACTGCTGTGTCAGACGGCTAAGCTAGGCTGTATAACAAACAATCCTGAAATCCTAATGACTGAATAAAACATTTTGTTATTTACTCATGCTCCTTGCCCAACACAACGTAAGCCCTACTCATTAATGTCACTTGAGGACCCAGGTTTACGAAGGCTCAAAAACAGCAGGTATTTTTATGATCACTTAGGTAGAAGGACAGAAACACGACGAATCATGCACTGCCCTGAAAAGACCCAGAAGGGAATCATGTTTCTTCCACTCCATTTTGTTGGCCAAATTATGTCACATGGCCTAAAATCCACCCAGTGTCCAGAAAAGGAGGAGAACCAGAACATCTATGACCTGATAACCACCACCAAGGACTGATCCAGCCTGGGCTCTACAGATGTTAACTGCTCACTGAAATATTGCCATACTTTTTGTGTATCTTTGCACATTTATTCTTTAATTACAACTACAGGAGAAGCAGAAGGAAAAGTACGTTTGAGAAACTCTAATCTCTGGATAATAAAACTGAAGAGGTAAATATTTCCATAAAGCACTCCAATAAAGGAACCATAAGAAAATGCAAAGAAAGCAAGCATGGATGACATTTAAGAAGAGACTTGAGGGACTTCCCTGGTGGCGCAGTGGTTGAGAGTCTGCCTGCCGATGCAGGGGACGCGGGTTCGTGCCCCCGTCCGGGAAGATCCCACATGCCGCGGAGCGGCTGGGCCCGTGAGCCATGGCCGCTGAGCCTGCGCATCCAGAGCCTGTGGATAATATAATGTGAAGCTGTCACATCAGCGACAAGCACACATGATAGGTTGCCTTGAGAGCATGTATTTGTGCTGTGTGCACGTGATGTACCTTGTCTGTGTGTGTATGCAACCTGGGCTGCTCTGCATACCACTTGGAGAGCAACAGCATAATACGGCCAGTGCAGTGATTAGTAAGCACCTTAGGGTTATAATTACGTCTACATATCTACTTCAAAAACTTCAGAGAACTCTTCAACAAATGTGGTTGGGAAAATGAGATATCCACGGGTAAATGAATTAAATCAGACCCTAATTTTACACCACTCACAGAAACTAACTTGAAATGCATTAAGGCCTGAAACTTAAACCCCGGGAAGAAAACATAGGGGAAAAGTTTCATAATATTGGTCCAGGCAATGATTTCTTGGATATGACACCAAAAACACAAGCAACAAAAGCAAAAATAGACAAGAAGGACTACATAAAACTAAAAATCTTCTCCACAGCAAAGGAAAAAAATCAACAAGTAAAAAGTCAACGTAACGAATGGGAGAAAATATTTGCAAACCTATAGCTGATAAGGGGTTAATATCTAAAATATAAAAGAAATTTCTACAACTCAATAGCAAAAAACCAATAAATAAATAACTTGATTTTAAAATGGGCAAAGAACCTGAAAAGACATTTTCTCAAAAAGACATATACATTTTGCTAAGAGACACATGAAAAGATACTCAACATCAACAATCATCAGGTAAATGCAAATCAAAACCACAATGAGGTATCAACTTACACCTGTTAGAATGGCCATCACCAAAAAGACAGGAAATAAGTGTTGCCAAGGACGTAGAGAAAAGGGAATCCTGTGGTGGGAATTAAACTGGCACAGTCACAATGAAAAACAGTTTGGAAGTTACTCAAAAAGCTAAAAACAGAATTACCATATGATCCAGCAATCCCACTTCTGGGTATATATCCCAAAGAACTGAAATCAGGATGTAAAAGAGATATCTATACTCCCATGTCCACTGCAGTATTATTCACAATAGCCAGGATATGGAAACAACCTAAGTGTCCACTGACAGATGAACAGGTAAACAAAATGCCATACATACATACAACGAAGCATTCGGCCTTAGAAGAGAAAGAAATCCTGTCATTTGAAACAACATGGATGGACCTGAAAGACGTTATGATAAATGAAATAAGCCCAGTCACCAAAGTACAAATATTTCATGATTCCACGTAAATGAGGTACCTAGAATAATCAAACACATAGAAGCAGAGAGTCAAATTTTATTTTACTTTGTAAGGAACTATCAGGAAAGTATAAGCTTCTCTAAGTGACGGGGCTAGAGGGAGGGGAAGTGGAGAGTTGCTGTTCAATGGATATAGACTTTCAGTTATACAAGATGAGTGGGTTCTAGATACCTGCTGTACAACTTGGGGCCCGTAGTTAACAATCCTGTATTGTGCACTTAAAGATTTGTGAAGAGCGTAAATCCCATGCTAAGTTGTTAAGTATTCTTATAACATTTTTTAGAAGAAAGAAAATTTTCTTTTTTTTATTGAAGTATAGTTGATTTACAACGTTGTATTAGTTTCTGGTGTACAGCAAAGTGATTCGGTTTCATACATATATTCTTTTTTATATTCTCTTCCATTATGTTTTATTACAGGATTTGAATATAGTTCCCTGTGCTATACAGTAGGACCTTGTTGTTTATCTACTTTATATACAGTTGTTTATGTCTGCTAATCCCAAACTACTAATTTATCCTTCCCTGCTCTTCCCCTTTGGTAACCATAAGTTTGTTTCCTATGTCTGTGAGTCTATTTCTGTTTCATACGTATGTTCACATGTGTCATGTTTTAGATTCCACATATAAGTGATATCATATGGTATTTGTCTTTTTCTGACTTACTTCACTTAACATGATCATCTCTAGGTCCATCTATGTTGTTGCAAATGGCATTATTTCATTCTTTTTTATGGCTGAGTAATATTCCATTACATACATACATACATGTATATATATACACACACCTCATCTTCTTTATCCATTCATCTGTCAATGGACATTTACGTTGTTTCCATGTTTTGGCTATTGTAAATAGTGCTGCTATAAACATATGGGTGAATGTATCTTTTTTAATTATAGTTTTGTCCAGATATATCCCCAGGAGTGGGATTGCTGGGTGGTATGGTAGTTCTATTTTTAGTTTTTTAAGGAACCTCCACACTGTTCTCCATAGTGGCTGCACCAATTTACATTCCCATGAACAGTGCAGGAGGGTTCCCTTTTCTCCACACCCTCTCCAGCATTTATTACTTGTAGACTTTTTAATGATGGCCATTCTGACCGGTATGAGGTGATACCTCATTGTAGTTTTGATTTGTTTTTCTCTAATAATTAGCAATACTGAACATCTTTTCATGTGCCTATTGGCCATTTTTATGCCTTCTTTGAAGAAATGTTTATTTAGGTCTTCTGCCAACATTTTGATTGGGTTGTTTGTTTTTCTGGTATTGAGTTGTATGAGCTGTTTGTATATTTTGGAAATTAAGCCCTTGTCAGTCACACCATTTGCAGATATCTTCTCCCAGTCCATATGTTGTTTTGTTGATCGTTTCCTTTGCTGTGCAAAAGCTGATAAGTTTAAGTAGGTCCCATTTGTTTATTTTTGCTTTTATTTCCATTGCCCTGGGAAACTGACCTAAGAAAACACTGCTCCAATTGATGTCAGAGAATGTTTTGCCTATGTTCTCTTCTAGGAGTTTTATAGTGTCATGTCTTATATTTAAGTAGAGAGAGAATTTCCTATTGCCAATAATAAAAAGAAAATATTTATTTGAAAAACCCAAACAGAAATCTGCTAAGAAAAACTGTTTCAGGATTGGAAAGTCATTAACCGTATACACGTGAACATGACATATGATCCAGGTCTTACTGAGGCATGAACCGATGGAGGTCAGAGTCCTGACACGGCTTTATGTATCTGCAACCCCCTCCACTGCTCTCTCATCCTGGCAGACCACGCTCCCCAGAAACCACAACAGGGAACGTCAGCTTCTGTCACTGCTCGGTCCTCTTATGACTGTAAGTTCTCGGCTGGACTTCCTAATGTTGCTGCTGAGGGCCTCAAATTTCCCCTAACTGTTTTCCCTGTCTGGGCACTCTTACCCCTCTGTGGCCCACTCCTATCCTTCAGCACAGTTCACTTTCCTCATGCTGACTTATTATCACGCACTTCCTCTAGGTGCGCTGGGTGTTATGCAGAAGAAACTCTCTCCATAGGTCACTTGGAGCAGCACATAATCCTGACAGTCCCTTTCCGAAATAAAATATATATGCAAGTAAGTCTACACATACACATTTCAGCAACTTCTTTTTTCCCAAAGCGTATCCTCTGATTCTTCAATTTCTTCCCCCTTGAGGGAGTCAATAAAAGTGGGAGGCTGAAGAAGAGGTATTTCTTTGCTGCTATACTTCATCACAAATTTACTTTTTCCTTGCTCTTTTATAGGAAAGGCTAACTAGAATCGCTAATCATCATGTTAACATTTGCATCAAAGGAACAGTTTAAAGTAATGAGCAATAAAAACATAAATGGACATTTTATTTCTAAGTGAGTTTCCCCGTTGAGTTTTCTGAATTGTTCATTTCCAGAGTCAAATGCCAGCCTGTGTCTCCCAGTCTTACAACGAGAAACGGCAGATAGGAAAAGGACTGGCACACGCTGTAAATGACTAACATACATTAAAGGACTATGCTGAAGATTTAAAGTTAATAGTAGAGGTTTCCAAGTGGTTTTATGTTCAGTATGCAAACCCTACTTCTATAATTTGAGAGTAAGTAACTACTCATTTTGAACGGTGTTTTACAGAGTCCATCTCAAATATAGTTCCACCAAAGTTTGCTGTATTTAAATTGCCTTAACACTGTCTGTGAATTGTGTTCACTTGAGGAGAGCATGTGAGGAGTTTAAAGTATAATGATTTTCTAAAAATACCAATGATTTGCACATTCTTTTCTATCTCAAAGCAATTGGATTGATTATATATTTTTATCCCCTTGTCAGGCATGGAGAAAGTGGTTAGCAAGAACTCTCAAGTCCTATTGTGCTTTTAAAATAAAACGATCAGACCAAAATCTAAATTTATAATTTGGACGACACTGCGTGTGTCCTCAGTGAGACAATGGCATGCATTCTTCCTATAAGCCGGAGGATCACTTGATATTCTCTGCCTTTGCTCATCAGCTTGCATTTCAGCTTTTCGGCAAATGCAACTGTGGCAAACATCCTTAGAGAACAGAATCCATTCCGCAAGCCTGAGTATGTTCATTACCTGTCCATCACTATTACAGCAGCTCCGCACCTGGCCATTTAATCAACAGCACAAAGTCTCACTCACGTATCCCATCACATATCTTGTTAAATTGTTTCTAAAGGTGACCACACACAATGGAAGAGAAAAGAGAAGTATACACATATTTCCCAGTAAATAGTCTGTGAATTGTACTCCTGTAAAAATACAAAAACACCTTTGTCTTTTTTTTTTTTACATCTTTACTGGAGTATAATTGCTTTACAATGGTGTGTTAGTTTCTGCTTTATAACAAAGTAAATCAGTTATACATATACATGTGTTCCCATATCTCTTCCCTCTTGCGTCTCCCTCCCTCCCACCCTCCCTATCCCACCCCTCTAGGTGGTCACAAAGCACAGAGCTGATCTCCCTGTGCTATGCGGCTGCTTCCCACTAGCCATCTATTTTATGTTTGGTAGTGTATATATGTCCATGCCACTCTCTCGCTTTGTCACAGCTTACCCTTCCCCCTCCCCATATCCTCAAGTCCATTCTCTAATAGGTCTGTGTCTTTATTCCTGTTTTACCCCTAGGTTCTTCATGACATTTTCTTTTTCTTAGATTCCATATATATGTGTTAGCATACGGTATTTGTCTTTCTCTTTCTGACTTACTTCACTCTGTATGACAGACTCTAGGTCCATCCACCTCACTACAAATAACTCAATTTCGTTTCTTTTTATGGCTGAGTAATATTCCATTGTATATATGTGCCACATCTTCTTTATCCATTCATCTGTCGATGGACACTTAGGTTGCTTCCATGTCCTGCCTATTGTAAATAGAGCTGCAATGAACATTTTGGTACATGACTCTTTTTGAATTATGGTTTTCTTAGGGTATATGCCCAGTAGTGGGATTGCTTGGTCACCTTTGTCTTTAAATGTTGAGGAAGCTCCGTAGGTTCTTTACGCAGCATGGCTCACAAAAATGTATAACTGAAGCACCACTGTTAACTGAATCTAAAAGGTGAATCAACATAGCTTAGCCATTTGTGAAAAGATAACGTTCCGGTAGAGTCTTTTCCTATAAATTTGGGGGTTTCTTTAGATTCTATAAAAGAGGGATAATAATAACTCTTTCGCAGTATGCAAAATATTTAACTACAAATATGATGTGGGCTCTAACCCACGAGAAGGGGCAGCGACAACTCATTCTGGCCGTGGACCACAGCAAGCCACACCAAGGGGCATCAACCAGCCTTGCCTGGCTCACAGGGCTGGGGGGATTAGGAGATTAAAAAGCAGTGCCCTGGGCTTCCCTGGTGGCACAGTGGTTGAGAGTCCGCCTGCCGATGCAGGGGACACGGGTTCGTGCCCCGGTCCGGGAAGATCCCACATGCTGCAGAGTGGCTGGGCCTGTGAGCCATGGCCACTGAGCCTGCACGTCCGGAGCCTGTGCCCCGCAACGGGAGAGGCCACAACAGTGAGAGGCCCGCGTACCGAAAAAAAAAAAAAAAAGCAGTGCCCTTAGCAGAGTCAGGCATACAGGATACGCTCAGAAAATGTCAGCATTTTCCAAATCAGGTCTGCTGCACAGTAGTGCTTTAATGCAACTGTAGACATAGTTCTGGAGCGCTTCCTGTAAATATTAAACATACTACACATCAAATAGTGACACACAATTATCTCTAAAAATGGGTGTGAAAACCTCAGTGACTGATTCTTCATTCACAGTCCAAAGGTAGGAACGGATAGAAAGTTCCACTCGAGGCACAAACCATAGTCAGAGAGGCAGGAAGAAGCAGAAAAATCGATAGTCGTGAAGGCTTCCAGAGCCATAGGTCACTCACAACAAACAGGGAACGTGGGTGGAGAACTCTTATCTTCCACAACTATAAGGTCCATCTTTAAACACTAAGGAGTTAGCAGAACAGAACTGGATAAAATTTAACAAATGTAACTTGCTCACATTCAACGTGGCTTTACACTAAAAAGAAATTCTTGGGAGAATGGAAATATCCAATTCATTAAACGATTCTTCATTGAGTATCTCCCCAAACCAAATCGTCCTGATATGCTGAAATTCCACTTGATTTTCAGGGATTTAGAGTGAATGTTTTCAGGAACACACGTATCTGTTATACAGAGCACATGTCCACAGTCTCATTTTCCAAAAGGAAATGTCAGGACCTGTGGCTGTCCCAGTTGCTATGGAGACAAGAAAGCTCTTAGATGAAGTTCAGAGTCCAGAGCTCGGGGGATGCACAGCCAGCAGCTGCAGGAGTTAGAACCTTGCTGCCGTGTGGATTCTGCAGCTGCCAGACCAGAGACCTCAAAGAAGGCATGGAGAGGAGGGCAGGGTGGAGAGAGAACTCTTTGTTTTCTACTGAAAATAGGGGGAAAGAAAAACAAGCAAAGGGGGGATGGTTGATCTAAATACAATTACAGTACTGAACGAATCCACCATTGCCCACATTATTTTAGACGATATCAACCGACTAGGAAATTAATTCTAGCATGACTTTAGTCAAAGAACATGATGCGATGAATTCACACAATCTGAATAATTGCAGCTATCAGCTGAAATAACAGCAGGAAGATGAGTAAATAGGCCAGCTATTCTAGGAGATAAATGTGTATTCCTCCATGACTTCTGCATAACTTTTGTAAAAACAGGCAGTAGCATTTTTCTAATTGTTTTGAAACCTTTCTTCAGAGGTTATACATCTGAAATTCAAGGGTTGGCTGAGGATAATCTCCCATGACCAATTACTTTCCACAGCAAAAGGACTTGCTTACATTTCAGAGATCTCTCTTCTCCATGATTATTTAACATTCTAGAGAACGGATGCATGGGTACAAGTGGACCCTTTAAAAGAGCTCATGATGATGGCAGACTTTCTGCCTACACTAAGAGAAATTTTGAAAAATCAACTGTAAAATGATTTATTAAGTCACTCTCTAGTTATTTAGTATTTAGCACTGAGAGTCCAGGATCGAAACAACAGAGTGTGTACCAGAAAGCTTTGTTTTGTTGTTGGCTAGTTTGGGGTTTTGTCTTTTGCCTGGAGAAATGATGAACTGATGGGGAGACATGTTGTCATATGCGTTAGGCTTTTTTTTCAAATCTTCATTTGAGGAAATCAAAGCCAAACAAATGCCCTTCCAAAGTGTGAGGTCATAGTTGAATGAGTATTGGTTGGCTAATGGCCTAGGCATTAAGTCATTCCTGGGAACCATACTGTTTCAGGGCCCTGTTTGTGGGTAGAAAGCACGGTACAGCATGGCCCCTACAATTCATCCTGTCTCAAGTTAGATAAGGAGTCTATACATGCAAAGCAGTGACATCCTGATGATACGGACCTACCTCAGTATCTTCCCCTCTAGTTAATGCTGAATTATATACTTTGGTCTCTTTACACTTTATCCTAGTTACTAAGCACCCCTAATCTCCTAGCACTAAAATAGATGTTAGGAAAGAGGGAGTAGAAAATAAACCATGGGGCTTCCCTGGTGGCGCAGTGGTTGAGAATCTGCCTGCTAATGCAGGGGACACGGGTTCAAGCCCTGGTCTGGGAAGATCCCACATGCTGCGGAGCAACTAGGCCCGTGAGCCACAACTACTGAGCCTGCGTGTCTGGAGCCTGTGTTCCACAACAAGAGAGGCCGCGACAGTGAGAGGCCCGCACACCGCGATGAAGAGTGGCCCCCGCTTGCCACAACTAGAGAAAGCCCTTTCACAGAAACGAAGACCCAACACAGCCCTAAATACATAAATTAAGAAAAAAAAAAAAGAGTAAAGCCTATTTAAAAAATAAACCAGTTCCCTTGTCTCAGAGAGCCAAGAATAAAATTGGGTTTGTGTTGATAAAATGGGCATTTGGGAAGAAATTCCCTTTCCTGATTCTAGCAGTGGAAATGCCTTGGAATCATAGAATATTAGAACTGAGAAAAGATCTCAGAGGCCAAAAGCACCAAACCTTCTTGTTGCATAGATGACAAAATTCAAAGTCAGGGAATGTAAATAATTTTCTCTACTACTGCTGTTGTCTGAACAGCAATGCAAGCTGCCTTCGTATAGCAGAAGAAAGACCTGCTTTCCACGTGCTCGAAAGCTAACTGCCTATTCATGATGAAAGGGTATTCCATCAGCAACCTCCCTCTGTCCTGCTTTGGAGCAAGAGCTCTGCTCCTCAGGATTTAGCAAAAGTTGAACATAGAAGGGGGAACCTAAATAAAGTTTCTCACGGTTATTAGTAAGCAAACACCTGTTGAAAAGACTGACAACTAGTTCACGTGAATTAGAAATAACGGACGATTACAGTTATTTATGGCCTCCTACTTCATGTTCACACTACTAATTAATTACACTAATTAATTTACACTAATTAAAAACTTGTTTCCAATATAATTCTTAACTTAATGGCTTCACTGCAACACTTTGGTTAAACTAAAATCAAGAATTTTCATCACTCACCCAGTAGGACAATATATATTGCATTCCAGTCATATGTTCTTATTATAATACTACTTTCCATTTATTGAGAAAGTATCCTAGGCAATGTATTGTGTGAGTAGCTTTATTTACATTATTTCTCACTCTTACAGCTATTCTAAAAGGTAAGAATTATTATCTCCATTTTTTAGATGCATGATTTTATCTACAGAGGGATTAAGCAATTGAGCTGAGATCACAGTGTGAGGGCACAGTCAAACCCAGAGCCCTCGAGCTCCAAAGCCAGATTCTCAACTATGCATCACAGCTTCCATAACTTGTCAGTTCTTCCCCAACCCGAGAAAATTAATTGTTCACTTATTTTTAAAAGATTACCCATGTCATCAGAATGGAAAGATAATTAGATTATACTGCAAATTCTACAAACGTCAATGAATAATTAAGACTTTCTAAGACAGCTAGAAATTGGAAGCTGACCTCCTGTACAGCTTGAAAATAGTTCCAGGTTATCTTGCTGAAAAGGAAAATTGGCAGTTGATCGTCACGGAACGTCTGGAGTAATTTCAAATCAGCCACACAGAGGAATAAGAAACGAAAGCCTCTGTAAATAGGCAAACATTAAGTATATTCCAGGGCAAGACTCAGGCTATGAAATTACCAGAACACAAAGGCAGAACAAACACTGAGACCTTTCCCTCAGCCAGACTGAAAAACGATTTTCAAAAGAGATAGCCAGAGCTATGATGTGACATTTTGACATCAACTCAAGAGGGTCCCTCCTTTCAATCACCAGATGTTCTCTTTATTTCATCTTCTGTTCAACCTTGATTTTTTATTCCTGGGAAGACTGCATAGTCAGCTTCAAACCTATCCCCTTTGGGTTCTGCCTAATTCCTTCAGCAGAAAACACATCAAAAAATACTATCTCTGATGAACAACATAATCAGCATGTGCACACTGACAGATTAATGAATGCACGCAGGGTCACACAGCTATGAGGTCACAGGGCACGATGGGAACTGTGATGTGCTACATTTAACACTTTCCCAGTCATCTCCCTTTTAAATTATCATGGACAAAACCAAATAGCTATTATACCCCTTCATCCACATTCTTCTCCCTGGGTGGGGCTGGGCTGGGAAGATGCCACAGATTTAGCAGGCATCAGCAAACCATGGCCCATGGGCCAAATCTGGCCCACCACCTGTTTTTGTAAATAAAGTTTTATTGGAACACAGCCACAGTCATTCGTTCACATACCACAGATGCGGCTGCCTTCAGAGTTGAGTCGTTGTGACAGAGACTATATGGCCCACAAACTGAAAATATGTACTACCTGGCCTTTTACAGAAAAAAAAAAAAAAAAAAGTGCCAATCCCTTGTTAGGACATGGAAAGAAAAGACCTTGGTCCAAAGAAGTTCAAATGTGAATCACCAGAAATCTAAATTCATAAACGCAGAGATGAAAACAAGAGAGAGCAGTGCTGGGAAAATGGCAGGAGTTTTCTACCACCCTCCCCAGAAGGAACACCGATTTTGACCACCACTCACAGAGGACAGTACCTTTGTGGAAGTCCAGGAGTCCAGCAGAGAAGTTCCAGCACAGCCCTGGAGAGAAAAAAAATCTGAGGTTAGACACAATGAAGAGGGTAAGAGGAACAGTTTGATTTTACCACATCATCCCCTCCCCAAGGCGGCACAGCTCACTGCCCAGGAGAGAAACCTCAGCATGATTTCTCCTGGGGCAGAAAGAGACTGTGAATGAGCACCTGGCCTCCCCTGGTGTGCAGGACACTGCCAAAGAGACCCAGCTCTTTCCTGCCCCGTCTAGAAAACTGAGAGGAGTTGCATGACTTGGGGGAGGGGAGGGGTGGAGAGGACAACAGCCACAGGCTCTCAGAGGATGACAAAGGGACGCAGATCCTGCGAACTGCTTCACGGACTCCATCAGGAAGCTGATCCCCCCAGCTGGCCCCTGGGCACCCCTAACACTCTGTACGCCTCACCCACACACCCTCACACCGTGGCTAGCTTCCACACAAGCGCGAGCCGGCCTGAGTCTGCGGGATTGGGAAAAAGCACGTGACCGTGAGCATTCAGCACTACCCTAGGAGAAGACAAGGGAGGCTGTCATCACTCAGTCTGGCTTCACGGGATCAAGAGAAGACATACAGCCTCAAGAATCCCGCCCCCAAGAGGCAACAGGAAGTGTGAGCAGCTGTATCCACAGAAAAGGTCTGAGAAAGCCTCAGAAGCCCTAGCAGGGCTCACAGAAGGTATTCCTTTTCCAAAGCCAATCAGTAAAGGCTGGAGGAGGTGACTGCTTCTTCAAAAATGAAGACAGCAACGCAGGACTTCAAGGAACATGAAGGATCAGGGAACCATGACCACCAAAGAACATAGTAATTTTCCCGAAACCAACTCCAAGGAAATGGAGATCTGTGATTTGCCCAATAAAGAGTTCAAAATAGTTGTTTTAAGGAAGCTTGGGGAGCTACAAGAAAACATAGAAAGACAATTCTACAAAATCAGAAAAACAACATACAAACAGAACAAGAAATTTAACACAGGGGTAGAAATCATAAGAAAGAACCAAACAGAAATTCTGGGGCTGAAAAATACAATGAATGAAATGAAAAATGCAAATGGACAACTCGCTCATGCAGAAGCATTTAAACACCAAGAAGGAAAAGCCTGTATTTTGAAGGCACTGCCTTTCACGGGAAGGCAGCTTTCCACATCCACTAATTGGGTTTACATTGGCATAGCTACTCTCTGGAAACAGAGACAATAAACATGTGAAACAGAGCAATGAGGAGTGGAAATACCAACCAAATTCCTGACTAACGTTTGTGGTACAACTGTTCCCTTGGGTACAAAGTGAAATGGTTTGCATCCACATCCAATTTACACACATATACTTGTAATATACCTGTATTTGTATGTGCGTGTGTGTCTACGCTTAAAATATTTGTTTCAACTACTCTTGTACGTATATATACATTCCAATAAAGACAAGATTCATTTGCATATGAAATGAATTTGGAAAGAATATGGTTTTAGCTTATTTGGAAAGAATATGGTTTAGTTATGCCATTACTAAATACATGTTGATTTGTTCAACCAGTACATTCAACAAATACTGCATGTCAGGCATGATTATAGGGTCCATGAATGCACTGGGGGGGAAAAAACAGACAAAAGTGTCTCCATTTTTTTTTTTTTTTTTTTTTTTACTAGTTTACGTCCTAGTAGGGATGGAGGAGAAACTGACAATAAGCCAAATTATATTATCTATTGCTGTGGAACACTACACAAGCTTAGTGGCTTAAAATAACACACATTTATAATCTCACGTTTGTGTGGGCCAGGAGTCTGAGCATGGCTTAACTGCATCCTCTGATTCAGGGAGCCCCACAGGGCTGTGATTTCATCTGAGAGCCTCATCTGAAGGCTCAGTTGGGGAAGAATGTGCTCACGTGGTTGTCAGTAGAATTGAGCTGCCTGAGGATTCTTGGATCTAGTGTCTTGGTTACTTGCTGCTATTGACAGAAGGTCACCTTTAGTTCCTTGTCACGTGGGCCTCTGCAACAGGGCAGCTTGCTTTATCAAAGCCAGCAAGGGAAGATCTTCTAACAAGACAGAGTCACCATCTCTTGTAAGCTGACCATAGAAGCGACACCCCGTCACCTGTGCTGAATGTTCTTTTAGAACTGAGTCATAGCCTCCACTGAAAAGGATGGGAGCACACAAGGCTATGCCTCTCAGGAGGCAGGGACCATCAGGAGCCTGGCACGATGTTTTGTTAACATCTTTATGGAGTATAATTGCTTTACAGTGGTGCGTTAGGTTCTGCTGTGTAACAAAGTGAATCAGCTATACGTACACATATATCCCCATACCTCTTCCCTCTTGCGTCTCCCTCCCACCCTCCCTATCCCACCCCTCTAGGTGGTCACAAAGCACTGAGCTGATCTCCCTGTGCTATGTGGCTGCTTCCCACTAGCTATCTATTTTACATTTGATAGTGTTTGTAAGTCCATGCTACTCTCTCATTGTGTTCACGCCGCCAACCCCAGTCCTCTCCCTGCGCTCTGAACGAAGCCCGAGCCTCCGCTCCCAGCCCCGCCCACCCCGGCGGGTGAGCACACAAGCCTCTCGGGCTGGTGAGTGCCGGTCGGCACCGATCCTCTGTGCAGGAATCTCCCCGCTTTGCCCTCTGCACCCCTGTTGCTGCGCTCTCCTCCGTGGCTCTGAAGCTCCCCTCCTCTGCCACCCACAGTCTCCACCCGCGAAGGGGCTTCCTAGTGTGTGGAAACCTTTCCTCCTTCATGGCTCCCTCCCACCGGTGCAGGTTACATCCCTATTCTTTTGTCTCTGTTTTTTCTTTTTTCTTTTACCCTACCCAGGTACGTGGGGAGTTTCTTGCGTTTGGGGCGGTCTGAGGTCTTCTGCCAGTGTTCAGTAGGTGTTCTGTAGGAGTTGTTCCACATGTAGGTGTATTTCTGATGTATTTGTGGGGAGGAAGGTGATATCCACGTCTTACTCTTCTGCCATCTTGAAGGTCCCCGACACATGAACCTTTTTTTTTTTTTTTTTTTTTGTGGCTGCATTGGGTCTTCATTGCTGTGCGCAGGCTTTCTCTAGTTGTGGCGAGCAGAGGCTACTCTTTGTTGCGGTGCGTGGGCTTCTCACTGTGGTGGCTTCTCTCATTGTGGAGCACGGGCTTCAGTAGTTGCGGCACACGGGCTCAGTAGTTGTGGCTTGCAGGGTCAGTAGTTGCGGCGCATGGGCTTAGTTGCTCCACAGCATGCGGGATCGTCCCGGACCAGGGATCAAACCGTGTCCCCTACCTTAGCAGGCGGATTCTAATCCACTGTGCCACCAGGGAAGTCCCCAGGAGCCATCTTTAAAGTCGGCTTACCACAGTGGGGGAGAACACATAGGGCCTGGTGGGCCACTGGGAGGAAGTGGATTTTACTAGGATGTAGAAATTGATGTTACATCAATGTATGAGATGCAGCTTGGGATCCACTGAGTTGTGATGTATACTGACCAAGTGTCTACTTCACCACCACCCACCTTGTTCCCATGAGACCTCACAACTTCCCTGTCTGGTAGACAAGGACTGTGGTATTAATTTTTCAGCACCCTGTGCACAACCTGTCCTGATGCCACAGGCTTTTTCCCAGTCACTCATAATCTCTCCCTGTGTCATTCCTTCCTGCATATTTTCTCCCCACCTATCTCTTTCCTGCTGAGAACCACCTCTTGCATTAATCATGGCCCTCTCTTCCTCTTTTGGCCAACAGTATCACTACCAGACTATCAATACCATTAAATTATTTAGCCTCTTGATAAGTGAATCTTTCATCCAATTCAGAATAGAGGACACAGCTACAACTAAATTAAATTGCAAGGTTATCCTCTGACTTTTGATGCATGTGTTGAGAACAGCTGTAGTGGAACAGCAGTGACCGTGAATACTATTTAACCGTTAGCTACACTTGGTCAAATCACTGTTTTGCTATGGGCCATGCCAGTTCTTTACAGAGTCCCAGACACTCTCTCTCTACCTTGCTTCTCTTTTCTCACCCCCTTTATACTGAAGTTCATGCCTTTCTCTATTACTTGTCACTTGATCTCCCCCAGAAAGCTGGGTCCTTTGGCTAATAATTGTCACTGTTACCATAAGTTTTCTCTATGAATTGATGCTTTTTCCATCCAATCTGTCTTTCAAAAGCCCTGCCAGGGATCCCTTGCTGCCTGACCTCCACATCCAAACAGTTTCTTCTTTGCTGGCATGTGAATAAACTAATAATTGCAAACTTATGGAAAAGTGCTCCATTTCTGTGCGGAGATCATATGAGAGTGATCAAGGATAACATCACAACAGTACAAATTTTACAATACGGCTAGCTCGGAAAGGAGCATCTTTAAATATTTAAACAAATGAGACGTGACACCTTAGTTTCCTGAAGTACTTTCAAGCCCTTTGACCCTACTGACCATAAGGCAACATTTTTTGAAGCAGAAGAAAAGAGTTGCTATGACGCACTTTCTTTCACAGGAGTTTTGTTGTCGATATTTTTGGGGGGAAAAACATGCTCTCAGAAATTGCTAAAAACACTTTCCCAATACTTATTACTCTCCTCGTGATCAAAACAGGTATGACAAAGTCTCCATTTGCCAGAAAAAAAGTACAATATTTTCCCTCAGGTTTTGAAACCCCTTGAAAACCTCTGTAACCTGCTGCTTTGTTTTTATAGTAATAAAAGCTAAATTGGGGCTTAGAGAAAAATGAAGCATTCAACACAACTGAAGGAATTCCATAGCAATGCTGCACAGATTTTCCAAATGCTCAACTGTTTCCCCTGGTGTAAATATAGCCTTTATCACGAAATTGAACAAACATTTTTCTAAATTTGTCTCTCAGGAGCAAGCCTTCTCTGAATATCATGGAACATTTTATCCTCCAAAGATAGGCTGAAAGCTCTAAATTACTCATTGTATGGCTTAACCAAAGAAGCTCATCATTAGTTAATTGAAGATAATATGGCCTTGTTCCCTGATGCAGATATATTAAAACTGCTGGTTATTTCTGTAGTTAATCTCTTCTGCAAAAAACCCTCAGTCATAAAATTTTTGTTCTTATGGTAAGAAATGAGATAGCATGAAATAAATATTTGATTTGGAGCTAAGAGGATGCAGAATACTAAAGAGGAGAGGACTATATTTCTGAAAAACTTGCAAAATGTCAACTCTCCCAAATGGTATTCAACCCAGTCATCCCAAAGAAAACTATTTCCATTAGGGCTGTGGCTAGGGTGAGATAAGTGCTTAGGGTGCAAAATTTCAAGGGGTGCCCCACTTGCCTCACCCTAGTCCTGGGCCCAGTTGGACACCTGAGCTATACTCCCTGAAATTGCCTCTTACCTAATTTTGAATCAGCCACTTAACTGCTCCCTTGTTCTTGGACTTCTATACTCCTATTTATTTTGCTCCTTGGATCTTTCATTCAATGCATTACAACTACAACACAGACAGTGGGTTCCTACAGATAATGGACTGCCTGGGGGCACAAACAACGACCCTGAAGCTGTGGCTACCGCTGTAAAGGGTTTACACTCCAGTAGGGAAGAGAGCATGCAGATCTCTTCTTCCCAAGGAAAGCCTTGCGTGGACCATCCTCTGCCCTTCAGACCTGGGTCCTAACTCCTCATGACCTACATTGCCAGATGACAGCACATCCCCTGCTGTTCACTTTCCAGCCCATGACAAGCACTCTTCTTCACAGGTAACTTGAATGAAAGCCCTGTGAAACCATGTGAGACCTCCTAACTCACTGCAAACCCAGAACTTCAAGCATCACTGCATGTCACTGACCTGAGGCTCTCCGGGTAACGGAACACCCCTTCTTTCTCGAGCATTCCTCCTCTCTGTCATGACGGCTTGCCTCCAATATTTCTGATCCCTCTCCAGCTACTTCAGTAGCATCTCTTTTTTTTTTTTAACCTATCACCTTCTTCCTAAATGTTGACACTGTTTGTAACCAAAACCGCCTTCTCTTGCTGCTGTGTGTAACCTGATCAATACCAGCACTTGCAAGAGTCTGCTTCCTAAGCATACACCGCTGACCACAATCTGTATCCACCGCCAAACCCTTTCCACTGGGAGCCACGTCTTTTTACCTCTTCGGATACATTTATCAAATGACTAAGTTCCTAGACATCCTAAGTGCCTAGGTGAACCAGATGACCCCAGGCCTCAGGCTGCAACCTAGTGGAGGATGCTGACCAGCTCAGGAAGAGTAACAGCACAACATGTGTCATAGTTAAAGCGTCAATCTGGTGCTCTAGGGCGATGCTGCTCAGACTTCAGCGCGTAACCGAAACACCTGGGCATCTTGTTAAAATGAAGATTCTGATTCAGAAAGACTGGGCTCTTTACAGGGTCTGAAGATTCTGCATCTCTACCAGCCCCTCAGGTGGTGATGCTGCTGTTGGTCTACGGAGCACACGCCGCGGAGCCGAGTTCTGGGAGGCTTCACAGACCCTAACTTCGTCCGTGAAGTCAAGGAAGTCATGCTACGTCTTGAGGACAGGCTGAATTTGCCAGGGGACCACATGGGAAAAGACAGTCTGGGAGGAAGAAAGAGCAGGGTGAAAAGGGAAGACATGTGAGAACATGGCGATGTGGGAAAACTGCCTGGAGCCCACGGCAGTGGAGGCGGGAGAGCCGTGTGAGTGGAGTGGGCTGTGGAGGAGGTGGACCTAGAGAGAATTAGAAACCAGATGATGCACGTCCTCGATGGGGAGACACACAGAATGAGAGGACGGGCACGAGTGGAGAGAGGACCACTGCACATCAACCAACGACATTCATCTGTCCTGAGCACCCTGAGGGTCACAGGCCATCTGTCTCCAGTGTCTGGGTCCCTCCCCACAGGCAGTGCTTGGCCACGCCTGGTTCCCCAAGTGGCCCCTGAAAGCATGGCTACTGCGTCTGGGGTTCCTTTTTGTCCCTGGGTGAAGTTTTCTTAAACCTCCAACTTGCTCACGACAATTATTCCAGTGATTAAAGATTACTGTGATATGTTCCCAAATAGTGGGGATCGAAAACAAATCACCAAAACATCATACAAACTCACCCCAAACAAGTAACGTCTGCTAGTTAATGAGTGAGTGAGTGAACGAATGAATAGCACAAGAAGATGCTTTGGGCAGGAATTCGGTAGAGAAGAGCCAGTACTGTTTAAAGCAGTGTTCTCTAAAAGAAATATAATGTGAGGAACATATGCAATTTTAAGTTTTCTAGTAACCACGTTTAAAAGCCAAAAGAAACATGTGAAATGTATTTTAATAATACATTTTATTGAACCCAACATATTATCATTTGAACATGTAATCGATATAAGAGATTACTGACAGGTAGTTTACACTGCTTTTTCACGAGGTCTTGGAAATCCTCACGTGTATCTCGCACTTAGGTCACATCTCAATTCAGACTCGTGCTTTTTCAAGCACTCAGGAGCCCCGTGTCGCTGGTGGCTAGACAGTACAGGTTTCAAGGGTGCACGGTCAACTCCTCCACCTGCATCTATTCCTCATTCACTCACTGTGCAGGCTTGGTCAGGTGACTTCACCAACATGCCTCATCTGACATGGAAACAGCTGGCCTAGATCCATGTTCTCCAAATGGTAAAGCACAGAGCCAAAGACATGGTGCTTTAGACAAAGGCATGAGCACTTCACCAGGCAGGGTTCTGGGGCCGGGGTTGGGAAGGGGTGAGCAAACGCTGAAGTTACCGCAGCTCTCATCCTGGATGTTCCAGTCTCCAAGTAGCCTCCCACCCTCTAAAAGGAGGGAAAGCTAGACACTTTAAGATTACTAAGGTCACTGAGACTCAACACTTGGCTGCAACTTGTGGGGGCAGTTTTTGGTCTGGGGGTTTTTTGTTTTATGGTTTTTAGGGTTTGGGGTTTTTTATGATTCCACAAATGGAAGCAAAAATAAAGCAATAGCTTGTGCATTATTCACCTGATTGGAACAGGCACGTTTACTGCACTCAGATGGTACAGAAACAAGTCTATAAACCCGGAGCCTGCCTCTGCACTACTTAAAGCGAACTGAGCAACAATGATGTCTTTAAGCACAGTGAAATACAGGGGTGACACACCCAAAACTGCTTTACACTCAGGTCAGCTCCTCCACTTTACAGAATGACAGAGAAGAGTCCGCGTTTCCTTTCTTCTCTTTTTCAAAAGATCAGCGAAATGTACTCAATGGCTCAGTTTCTTAAGGAAATTCCGCTTTTACTTGTTTTGCTTGTTTTTAATGTTCCTTTTGAAGGTTGAGCGAATCTATGAGCAAGTTGGAGGCCAGGGCTCCATATTCAGTTGTGTGAGGACAGGGTCTGGCATGGCACCTAGCAGCCAGCTGGTACTCAATGTATGTTTATTATGTACAAGAGACAGCACTGCAGTCCTCACCATGGTCTCTCCAAATATACTGACTACACGTGGCCAGTACTTACACAGTGCCCCTGACAAGAGGGGGAATGCATTGCGGCGTTCTCTACCATCACAAGGTATGGAGAAGGTAGCTAGACCAAGTTCCAGAGGAAGCTCATAGCCGGCCCATGTCCATGCCCACCACCTGGAAGGCAATGAGACAAAAGGCAGCCTCTGTATCTTTCTCCCCCAGCCCTGGGCCTTCACCGCAGCACTTTTTTTCTGCCTTAACAAATGTCTTTCTTGTCAATTTATTTTATTTTACTTTAAAATCTTTTTATACATATATATATATACAATTTTACATAATGCCCAAATGTGATTATCTCACACGTATTAGTTCACGGTTTAAGCAGCCTTCTGTGTGTGTGTGTGTGTGTGTGTGTGTGTGTGTGTGTGTGTGTATGCCGTTTTGCTTGTCTTCTGTCTGCCACCCACACCATTCGTCTTTACCACCCACTCTGCTGCCACTGTCCTCCATGGTAACCCATGTGAAGAATCTGCAGTATATCTCTCCACATTCTTCTGCATACTTAATCAGACACGTGCACACAGAATTTTGTCCTTGTTTTATAAAAATGGAACATTATATACACCTTTCTGCTTCTTGCTTTTCCCCCTCAAAAATGTCTCGCAGAACTTCCTGTACGCCCGCTGACATATTCAAATTCACCCTTTTGAGCGGCTGCATGACATGACACGCCGTGTTGTCAATATATTCTAATTTAGTCTAACTTCCCTATTGAAGGGCATTTTCTTTGTTTCTGGGTTCTTGTCAGCTTGAACAAGGGTCACTATATATCCTGAAACAACAGTCCTTACTTACTGAGCTTTAATTCTAGGGATGAAGCTCCAAGCTGGGACGGCAGGGTCAAAGAGTATATATGTTGAACATTTTAGTAGCGATCAACATATTAATATCAAAAGGGCTATAAACATTCATCTTATCACCAGCAGTATATGAAAGCGCCCATCGTTCCACATACCTTCGGTATGTGTTGTTGCCTTAACATTATTTTACAGCATTTCTGTACCTGAAGTAAATGTCAGGTGAGCGATATGCACCCACAGGATGTCCCCTTTGCGGGACACCAGGAAGTCCTGCTCTAAGTGAGTGCAGGAGGAACAATGCTAGAAGACCCTCAGCAGACCTAGTTTTAGATTCACACTCTTCACCCTGATCTGAGAACTTGAGTGAGGTCCTCTATTCTTACTGAGCCTCTTTCTGCATTTGTTAAAAGGACACAGCTACACGTATACATATACATATGCATTTTAATATTAAAGGGTTGACAAGATTATGTGCATTTATCAGGCTAAGATCAAACTGAAGCCAAGAATCAAGAAAGGATAGCAGAATGTTAAAGCCATTTTCTTACCTGAGGGCATCTGGTCAACCTGCTGAATTTCAGTTTTTGTTTTTAATTTCTCATAGGGTGTAGGAGATAGAAGACAAAACCCAGGGCTCACCCAGGGTGGGAAATCTAATAGAGGACATTTCTACTCAAATCTGGGATATCTGAAATGCTACACCCTCAGTGTAAGTTTTAAGCAAAATAGACTCTTCACCATGAAAGGACTACAAGGGCACTTTCCTGGATCCCGAGAAAAGCAGCAAAGGAATAAATACTGAGAAGCTGTAATAAAAACTAGCACTCATACGGATTTGCAACCCAAGTATACATATCATGTGGGAAGTCAAAAAAATGTTAAGCTGGGCTTCCCTGGTGGCGCAGTGGTTGGGAGTCCGCCTGCCAATGCAGGGGACACGGGTTCGTGCCCCGGTCCGGGAGGATCCCACATGCCGCGGAGCGGCTGGGCCCGTGAGCCATGGCCGCTGAGCCTGCGCGTCCGGAGCCTGTGCTCTGCAACGGGAGAGGCCATAGCAGTGAGAGGCCCGCGTACGGCAAAAAAAAAAAAAAAAAAAGTTAAGCTATCAATTTAGCTCAAAACAGAACCTCTAAAACCATCTATGGTGAAGTGCTGGACTGTTTTGTTTCATTTTCCATTTGTAAAATGCAATAAAGATGAACTGCACAAAAAATGATATGGAAAAAAGGACAAACACAGCACACTGATGCTATCTATAGCAATGTCGAGTTACCATAAAAATTTCCAAATGTCACTCTCATTTTCCATACTTACTGTACCAAAGGTTACAAGATTTTGTGGAATGAGCGCTGGTCCCAAGAATCCAGCAGAAGAAGTACAGTTCCTCTCTGTGGAACACACTCTCCTCTTAAGCCTTAGGGAATTCTCACAATAATTTTCCAAGGAAAAAGCACATTTCACAAGTAAGAGAAAATCACCAAACACACAAGATAACTAGGCACCGTGAGGGGGGAATTAACGAGACAGAAAACCAGATTTGCAAAACCTTCAGATACTGCCATTATCACACAACAAATCCAAAACAAACTTGCTGGTTATGTTTAAAAGAATGAAATATAAAGAGACTACTATAAAAGTGACCTAACAGACTTGAAAGAACCACACAGAAATGGAAAGTAAAATAATACAGAGAAAGACAAATACCATATGCTATCGCTTATATGTGGAATCTAAAAAAAAATGGTACAAATGAACTCTTTTACAAAACAGAAATAGAGTCACAGGTGTAAAAAACAAACTTATGGTTACTGGGGGAAAAGGGGAGTGGGGATAAATTGGGAGATTGGGATTGACACATACACACTACTACATATAAAATAGATACCTAATAAGAACCTATTGTATAGCACAGGGAAGTCTACTCAATATGGGAAAAGAATCTAAAAAAGTGGATATATGTATATGTATAAGGGATTCACTTTGCTGTAAACCTGAAACTAACACAACATTGTAAATCAACTATACTCCAGTAAAAATTAATTTAAAAAAAAGAAAATTAAAATTCCATCTCAATATGGGAAAAGAATCTAAAAGAGTGGATATATGTATATGTATAACTGATTCACTTTGCTGTATACCTGAAACTAACACAACATTGTAAATCAACTATACTCCAATAAAAATTAATTTTATAAAAAGAAAATTAAAATTCCATAAATGAGTGTAGCAGCAGACTAAACATGGCTGAAGAGACAATTAGGTAACAGAAGCATAGGGCAGATATTACCCAGAATGCAGCACAGTAAAACAAAGTGGTACAAAAGATGAAAGAGAAGTTTAGAAACACAGAGGGCAGAGATGATATAAAATGGTTTCTCAGAGTCTCAGAAGAAAAGAAAGCAAACAGGGCAGAGGAAACAATATTTTTTTTTAAAAAAAAGTTCTTTTTCCAGAATGGGTAAAAAACATCAATCTACAAATTCAAGATTTCCTAGAAATTCTAAGGAAAATTCATAAATAAAAATGAACACCTTAACAAGTCATTGCAAAATGTGAGAACACCAAAGAAAATCTTCAAAAAGAGAAGAAAAAAGAAAGATGGCCTGGAAGGAGTGACAGGCTGACAGCTGATATTCAACAAGAAAGACAGAAGCTGGGGAAAAAGGGACTGAATCCTGCTGTCGGCCGCAGGAACGAGCAGGGAAGCAGAGACTCCTCCAAGTGAGCCTGGAGACTCTGCAGGCCAACACTTTGACTGTAGCCTGTGAGAGGCTCTGAGCTGGAGGACCCAGCTGAGATGTACCCACATTCCTACGGAAATGGTGAAAGGATAAATGTGTAATAATGACAAAAATGAGATGATACGTGATAATAAATGTTTGCTGTTTTGAACTGCTAAGCTTGGGGGTAATTTGTTACACAGCAATAGACCACTAATACAGTTAGCATTCATCTTTTCTACCTGCCAGCAAAGAGAGGCACTACTCAGCAATTCAAAAGTGAAGATACAACACAGGCTGGGGGCGGAAGAGGCAGGGATGATCCACCATCTGGCCGACTGTCCGTGCAGAAGGGATAATGTGCCATGGTGTACTAGTTTGTCAAAGCTGCCATAACAGAGCACCACAGACTGGAAGCTTAAACAACAGAAACCTGTTGTTTCCCAGTTATGGAGGCTGGGGGCGGTTCCTCCTGAGGTCTGTGAGGGAAGGGCTGTTCCAGGGCATCCTCTCTGGCTTGCAGATGACCGTCTTTTCTCTACGACTCCTCGCTCGGTCTTCCTTCTGTGTGTGTCTGTCTCTTTGTGCAAATTTCTCCTTTTCACAAGGATACCAGTCATACTGGATTGGGACCCAACAAATAACTTCATTTTAACTTGATTCCCTCGTAAAGACCCAATCTCCATAAAGGGTCACATTCTGAGAGACGTGAGGTTTAGGACCTCAACATATGAATTTGAGGGGGACACGATTAAAGCCATAACACACAGTGAGGGACATTTAGATACAGACTGCATATTATTCAGACATAGACTCAGTGTTTGAAATCAAAAGTTCATTCCAGGCCAAAATAATTCCTGCATATTTTTTTACTCGGTTCAAATGGAGGCTATAACTGTAACATTCGTCTTGCCTATCATTTATGCAGCTGTGGGGTCTGGTATGGTCTGGAGGGGGGTTTTGTTATGGTTTTGTTCTTTTGTTATCAGTTTTAAGAAAACATAATAAAAGCCAAAGCACTAAAAACATGCCCACTTGGTATTAGATGAAGCCAGTTTAACCTGGCACTGGCTAAGTTCAATCACAGCACTGTTTAGGGATGAACTTTTTAGTTCATCCACATAAGTCACAACTAAGCTAATTAAAATCCCAAATGGAAGTGGTAACTCAGTTGTCCTGTAGCCCAGCTCTCCACTGAATCTATCCATAATGAAACAGGAAGAGAGTAAAATTCTTCTAGGGGTCACAGCCTAGGAGACACTTCCAAAACTCATAAACAATCCTCACCTGCGCGCCCACAGCAGCTGATGCGACAGCAGAAATGAAGCAAATGAAGCCAGGGGCCAGGCAAGGTGTCCCTGCTGAGCGTGGCCTACACGGTGAATTAAGACTTCATCTCCCTGGAGGGTGGGTAGCAGCTGTCTGCAGGAACACAGGAATGAAGCTCATATCCCAGAAACAGCTCCAGTTTCTTTCAACACGGGAACTACATTCGCTCTAATGCTGTTCAGGTGTGTGCCTGTGTGGGCCTCATTCCACCCAGCCCTGATTCCCCTCAATAAGAACGAAGCCTCTTAAACCAAAGACTTTGGGTTAAGGCTGCCCCTGAGGACAACTGGTAAGCCAGGAACAAGCAGGGTGACGCAGTGGATGTCTCTGCTGCTGAAGGGAAGGATCACATCAAGATGTTCCCATTTCCACTGGGATGGACTTTCTAGAACAAAGCACAACAGTGCAATCACCGCAGCAGAAAACTGCACAGGAAGGACGAAAGCAAATAGATGGAAACCAATTCGTGAAGCAGCACAGACAGCGCTCTAAGTTCACTGAATAACAATAAAAACTGCAACAGTGCCAGAAGGCTATGAAAGATCCATATTCTGGGAGGGGGAAAAAAAAAAAAAACAATAGAAGAAGAATAGCATTATTTCAGGCAAAGAATATTCAAAAGTGGGATATATGTCACAATAATGAAAGCTATGCTTAAATCAAAGGTTCTTAGCTAAAGCCTGCCAAATTCCAGTGGACGGCCAGTAGAACAAACTATGAGAGAGACAGACAGACAGAGTCCAGAGACAAAGACACGGGGTGCCATGGCTGGCAAAAAACACTGCTCCTCAAAGGACTTGCCTGAGGTTTTGTTCTGTTTAACTGTGGGCTATGCTTTCTTAGTTCTCATTTGACGGCTTTCAAAGAGAGCTGGTTTTACAAAACATCCAGGCTGGGCCCCTAAAAAAGAAATTACCAGCATGCTTGCAAACTCTGCTCCACCAAAGGAAATTCTTAGATTCACCAGGGCTTCGCACAAAGAGGCATCGTCTCTATGGAGTCATTAACAAGATTCATAATGAAAGTGAGACAATGAGAAAAATGCACGCAGCTAACCTCTAAGCCAAGATGGACACAGTTATAACTGATAAAGAAGTGTTTTTAAATAAGATTACTCTAAATTTTCCTTTTGTCCTTAAAACCTGTCTGTATCATGGTCCACAAATTTCAAAAATGCTTCCCTCACTGCAGGGAGAATCAGTTTTATTTAAATACCCATACACATCTGAAATATAAACAAGAGAAACTTGATAGAAATTAACTTAAATAACCTACATATTTAGCAGATGTGAATTATAGATCTTAAACACATATAACTCACACTTGGAAGCAGTAGTTCTTAATGTTTACTGTGATCCTAACGCAAGTGAAAGGAATAATAAATGAACCTGTCTGCAACAGGCATGTTGGTGGACTTCTTAAACCTGTATGGACACGCAAGCCAGCCTCTCATGATGACACCCACTGAAAAGTATTTATGGAGAACTTGCTTTATGCCAAGCCATGGCCCAACCGTTGGGGCCACAGTAAGAAATAAAATAGTCAAAATTCTATGCCCTCCTGGCATCCACATTCTAGCAGTGGAAGATAGATAACAGACAAAGTAAATAACATACATCATATTGTAGATGTTGGTTATTGGTTTCCTATGGCTGCTGTGACAAATTACAACAAATTTAGTGATTTAAAACAACATAAACGTTAATATGTAGTTCTGGAAGTCCAAAGTTCAAAATATTTCCTCGGAGTTGGACATATGAAGTCTAATGGGATACTTAGTATTTCAGTGAGAAGTGATCAGCTGTATTCCAACACCTCCATTTGCTTCCTGCTTTCTTGTTGAAGAAGAATAATGACACGTGTGATTAAGACTGTCTAGAGCTTCTCCAGACACCCATCATCTAGAGAGCTTTGTTCTCTGGTTCACTGGCCCTGAAGGTCTTAATTCTCTGAGATCACACTGCACCATAGTCTGACTTTAATTTCTCCAAGGACTGCTGGCATTCTTAACTGCATTTTTGTGTTTCTTTGTGGCCTCTACTAGAATTATGAAACTTCCTTAAGCTCTGAAATGCTAATGAAAAATATTAGCCACATGGAGGGCTGGAGTGACAGCTTAACACTCTTCAATGTAATGGTCAAACCATGATGTTGCAAAGTCATTGCCTAGCTGCTATGTCACTGTGTTTCTCCCTCAATGGCAGTTCATAAGCGCTTTCAAGGGCAGACTCTCCTCTGCTAGTAATGATCTCAAGAATATTTGTTGAAATCTATAGCCTGTTGAGCTACGACAGATATCTTTTTCAGGACCAGCTGGACAGAATCTGTGGGTATCTTGCTATCACACGTGCACCAATATAAACTCCATTAACAGAATTCTATAAAGGCTGCCCTTTTTTTGTAGGAACTTGTGTTAATGCTTATGTACTTCTTCTCGGCTCTGAGCACTCTGCCCTGTGTCTGAGTGTGTGCTACTGTATTAAAGAAATGCAAGAGATTTTCAGGCTCCTTTTCCTGGAGAGGTCCTTGCTCAGTGGGAACTAAGTAAGAATGGATATTCCCATGTAGACACAAGCCCTCGACAGGCATAAGCGTGGAAGCTATGTCATGTCCCGGGTAATGTCATTAAATAATCCCAACTGACTACAGTTGCTCTTCCCACTTTCAGGTGATAACAGTGGATTCTCAAATCACGGGAGGGGAAAGACTTATTGGAACAGAGTGTACATCAGGGAATAAGAGATGAGGGTTTAGTGGAATAGGAGATGTAGCCTTGGGTCTTAATGAGGTGACAGGACAGAATTAAACCTAATGGAGTTGTCCGTCCACTAAAGATTGACTAGAAAAACTTCCTACTAGAGGGAAGTATACTATAACCATGCTCCTGGACTTCTGAGTTGGGGGGAAATCACTTACGTAAGAAATGACAGTCAAAATGTGGATTAACTGCATGGTGTGAGAACCCCCCCCCCCCAAAAAATTCATCACAGCAGAAGCAGATGCAAAATCATTCTATGAAGTTCCTCCAGAACCTGACCTGGAATACTAAGGGCAAAAACTACCCCTACTGAAGACGAACTCACAATAAATTTAAAGGTCCACAATGAAAGGGTCCACTAAGAAAGAGATCATTTGTACCCTAAAAACTGAGATAATTACTTAAAGATTAAGTTCCTTTTATTACGTCTAATACAGAATTCTTTTTAAAAACGAATAGAAACTACAACAACCAAAAAAAAAAAAATAGGACACTACGTGAAAAGAACAAGATTATTTGAAAATCAGACAAGTCAATTTCTAGAAATGAGAAAATATAGTCAATGACAATCTACTAATGGAAAGAAGGCTGTCAGACAACCTTTCTGAAATAGATAAAAATTATATTGTGTTTGGAACTGGTGCCCGTCTTCATTATGCTATATTATAAACCTAAAATAATAACTTACTTCACCTCTACCATGTTCTAGTACCAAGATGGGACAACCTGAATAGCTGGGAAACCAAAAAGCAGAGTTGACTCTTCTTCCAACTGTCACTAGAGCACAATTTCTCTGTGTTTTTTTCCAGGCCTTCTTTTATATTCTGTGATATGGGATACTACATTCAAAGTTACAGAAACATCAAGTTCATCTCTTTGGAGTATCTTTCAGAATCAGAGAGGAGATGAAGAAATCTAACTCCTGGGGCTCCTGCAGCTTTTAGGGACTCGGGTATGTTCATTTGTACAGATAGCAGCCCTGACTCTCCTTGTTGTGAGATAATATAAATGTAAAAGCTTGTTAAGTGAAGTGCACTGAACAAATTTCCTATCTATTCTGAGTAGAATTTATATTTCTCTGCCAATATAGAAATTAAAATTGAGCTCGTGGTACAATTTTCTGTTGTGTACGCCCTCCATACACAACAATTTACAAATATCCCTCAATTTACAAATATCTACGTAGGATATTTGTAAATTGAGAAATGAGATATCTTGGATGACTCGCCAAAACAACATCAAAGCTAAACAGCTGCACGTACAGTAATAAAATTAAAAATACTTCTTGAACACTAAGGCATACACCCTGAGAATTAGAACTTAATGAGCAATAAATATTTTGGTAAGCCACTAATAACTGAGTAGCATTTTATCTAAGCAAGAGTAAGTATTAACTAGATATATGAAACTTTCTACATTCTAAAAATAGTACTTCCGAATCTTAAGCTACGATTCTCCCCTATTCAGCTAAAATGTAACTCAACTTTCTGAAAATATACCCTAGATAGTGGGAGTTTAGAAATGGTCTCTTTCCCCTATTATACCTTCACCCTGTTTAATTTCAGGTTAGCACAGGGAGTTACAGAGAGGATGACTTGTGGTTCAGAAGATGCTACTGCTGCTAAATTTACATGTATGAATGTAAATATGTGCTAGAAGGAACCTCCTGATGGGATTAATCATCCAAATTCCCATCACAAATGCTTTCTGGTAAAAGGAGGACAAGAATAGCTGTGAAGGTCCCCTAAGGACTCAGCTGCCACTTCTGATGAAAAGTCCTTTCATGCAGAAGATGCTTCAGACAAAACCAGCAGAGTTAACTGTGCTTATTTTTCTGTTTAAAAGTAGTGGGAAAATAAGTCACTGTATTCCAAACACAGAAATTAACCAATCTGTAAGATCAATAGAACACAGAAAGTTAACAAGAACTATGGAAGATAAATGCTAAGTAAAAATAAAATGAAAATGTTCCTTTCAAATAAAGTTGCCATCCTGAAACTACTAAACCAAGAGAAAACACAAATCCTCTCACCCATCATTTCATACCTAGTGTGTATACATTTTAGGAAAAGGACTCATGATCCAAGGATGGAGACAAAAGAAACTACCCACCCTTCTACCTACCCTACCCCTCTTTATAAAAGGACACAAGTATCCACACTAGAGAAACACTCCTCTCTTTGCCTCTTCCCACCCCCATCTTAGGCCAGAGACAGAGCACAGAACATCAACAAGAGGGTTAACTAACTTAAGAGCTTCTTAAATCTTTCCTCCAAGTGTCCCCAACAGCACCAGAGCCAGACGCACATCCCTTGGGAACAAGAAGGCCATAGCAATACTACCAGTGTGGAATTTCTTTCAAAGGAATTATATTTTTTAATTGTGATTTATCTCAAGAAATTAATACAAATTTTGCCTTTGACAACTTATCCAAGTCATCATATAGGTGAGTTTTTTTTTTTTTTTTTTTTTTTTTTTCATTTGGCTGTGCTGGGCCTTAGTTGCAGCACACAGGATCTTTAGTTGCAGCATGGGGGATCTTTTAGTCATGGCATGCAAACTCTTAGTTACAGCATGTGGGATCTAGTTTCCCGACCAGGGATCGAACCCAGGCCCCCTGCACTGGGAGCACAGAGTCACAGCCACTGGACCACCAGGGAAGTCCCTATAGCTGAGTTTTAATATGGTAAATTTTAAGTTTCAATACAGTCAGGATTTTTTAACTTACTTGTAGTCACATAAACCATAGACCTAGGTCTATGGAGAGGTGAGTGGTTTATCCTATAGCTTTTCGGGTCCCTGGCACACTTCCTCACACCCCTGAGGATAACCCACACATCAGGTTGATATGAGGCTAATGGATCTGAAAGTCTGCTGGATCATTGTGACAACTCACAGCACTGAGACTCACCTTTGACAACTTACCCAAGGATAGAAGTAAAAACAACAAAAGTCAGATACTTTGCTAAAAATGGTAAAGAGAGAGGAAGTACATGAGCAAGCTAAATCAGAGACTTTCCTGCTCTGACCTTTATGTCCTTCACAAATCCTGGGCTGACATCACACCTTCTCTGTATCACACATTGCTCTATGGATCTACATTTCATCTTTCAAGTGTGACTGACAAACTCACGAGAGGCAGGGACTGTGCCTTATAACTTTCTGAATGCCCTGCTACATTTAGCAAAATAGATCATCAAGAATATGTGATTAATAGAGTTTAGGAGGTACAAAGCAAGAAGAGAAACCCTCTCTGAGGTGCAGGAATACAAGGAAGGCCTGAAACCGAGGGTGGACAGGAACACTGAGAAAAATCCTCCAGGAAACCAGTCTCAATCCTGAGCAAAAGATGATGCTACAGGAATTTGAAGCTCCTGGTGCACCAGGAGTTACACCATAACAACAACAGGAAAAGAAATCCAGTTCCTCTCCTGACTGACTCAAGCCACGAGCTAATGGCCTAGCACTACAAGACATGTGTCAGTTCCAGGCATAAATATTATTTATCTCAGTCCATACTTATCTACACATTATATCCAGCATCCAGTTTAAAAAAAAAAAAAAAAAAAAGTGAGGCATACAAAAAAAGCAAGGGAAGAAAAAAGAAAACACATTCAAGAGAAAGAGCAATCAACGTAACCAGATGAAGACATAATAATGTGCTGGAACTATCAAACAGGGAATAGTTATATATCTATTTATATTCATAAGTGTATATATATGAATATCAGGAAACAACTATGAATAATATGTTAAAAATACTAGTGGACCATGTGGAAAACATGCATGAAGAAATCGAGAATTTTTCAATAACAAAAAAACAACCCAATCACAAAATGGGCAGAAGGCCTAAATAGACATTTCTCCAAAGAAGACATACAGATAGCCAACAGGCACATGGAAAGATGCTTGTCATCGCTAATTATTAGAGAAAGGCAAATCAAAACCACAATGAAGTACCACTTCACACCAGTCAGAATGGCCATCATGAAAAAGTCTAGAAATAATAAATGCTGAAGAGGGTGTGGAGGAAAGGGAGCCCTCTTACACTGTTGGTGGGAATGTAAATTGGTACAGGAACTATGGAAAACAGTATGGAGGTTCCTCAAAAAGCTAAAAATAGAACTACCATATGATCCAGCAATCCCACTCCTGGGCATATACCCAGACAAAACTATAATTCGAAAAGATACATGCACCCCTATGCTCATAGCAGCCCTATTTACAACAGTCAAGTCATGGAAACAACCTAAATGTCCATCGACACAAGAATGGATAAAGAAGATGTGGTACATATATACAATGGAATATTACTCAGCCATAAAAAAAATGAAATAATGCCATTTGCAGCAACATGAATGGACCTAGAGATTATCATACTAGGCAAAGTAAGTGAGAGAGAAAGACAAATACCATATGATGTCACTTATATGTGAAATCTAAAATACAACACAAATGAACATATCTATAAAACAGACATAGAGAACAGAATTGTGGTTGCCAAGGGGAAGGGGGTGTGGGGGAAGGAAGGATTGAGAGTTTGGGACTAGCAAATGCAAGCTATTATATACAGGATGGATAAACAAGGTCCTATTATGTAGCACAGGGAACCATATTCAATATCCTGTGATAAACCATAATGGAAAAGAATATGAAAAAGAATATATATATATATATACACACATATATATATAACTGAATCGCTTTGCTATACAGCAGAAATTAACACAACATTGTAAATCAACTATACTTGACTAAAATTTCAGAAAAAGAAATGGAGAATTTTGACAGAGATATGGCAACTCAGAAAGACTCATATGGAAATGCTAGAATTTGTTTTTAAAAGCATGGTAACAGACATGAAGAATGCCTTCAACTGGCTGATCAGTGGACTCAGCACAGCAAAGGCAAGAATTAGTGAGCTTGAATACAGCTCAATAGAAATTACCCAAATAAAACACTAAGAAAAAGAAGAATGGAGAAAAACAAAACAGAAAAGAACAAAGCATACAAGAGTTGTGGGACAATGTCAAATAATCTAATAAGGGTGACTGCAATCCTAGAGTAAGAATAGAGACAAAACGTAGCAAAATATTTATTTGAAAAGATAATGGCAGACACTTTTTTAAAATAATAAATGATATAAAACCACCATTCCAATAAGTTCCACAAGCAGCTGAACAACACACACAGAAATCTGTTGGCGTTTCTATGAACTAATAATGAAATATCAGAAAGAGAAAGTTAAAAAAAATAATAATCCCATTTAAAACTGCATCAAAAAGGGAATTCCCTGACAGTCCAGTGGTTAGGACTCTGATGCTTCCACTGCAGAGGTAATGGGTTTGATCCCTCATTAGGGAACTAGGATCCTGCAAGCCATGAAGTGCAGCCAAAAAAATAAACAAATAAAGCAAAAAAAATATTAAAATTAAAAAAATAAAATTGCATCAAAAAGAATAAAATACCTAGGAATAAACTTAACCAAGAAGTCAAAGACCTATACTCTGAAAACTATAAAACACTGATAAAGGAAATTGAAGATGATACAAAGAATGGAAAGATATCCCTTGCTACTGGTTTTGAAGAATTAAGACTGTTAAAATGGTGATACTACCCAAAGCAATCTACAGATTTAATGCAATCCCTATCAAAATACCCATGATATTTTTCACAGAACAAGAACAAATAATCCTAAAATTCATACAGAACCACAAAAGACCCTGGATTTCCAAAGGAACCTTGAGAAAAAAGACATAGCACTTCAGAATATACTACAAAACTACAGCGGTCAAAACTGCACGGAACTGGGACAAAAACAGATACACAGATCAAAGAAACAGAATAGACATCCCAGAAGTAAAGCCACAAGCCTACAGTCAATTAATCTACAACAAAGGAGGCAAGAATATACAGTGGAGAAAAGACAGTCTCTTCAACAAGTGGTGCTGGGAAAACTGGACAGCTACATGTAAACCAGTGAGATTAGAACATTCCCTCACACCACACACAAAAATAAACTCAAAATGGTTTAAAGACCTAAACGTAAGACTGAACACTGTAAACCTCTTAGAGGAAAATGTAGGTAGAACACTCTCTGACATAAATCGCAGCAATACCTTTTATGATCCACCTCCTAGAGTAATAAAAATAAAAACAAAAATAAACAAATGGGTCCTAATTAAACTTAAAAGCTTTTGCACGGGCTTCCCTGGTGGCGCAGTGGTTGAGAGTCTGCCTGCCGATGCAGGGGATGCGGGTTCGTGCCCCGGTCCGGGAAGATCCCACATGCCGCGGAGCGGCTGGGCCCGTGAGCCATGGCCGCTGAGCCTGTGCTTCCGGAGCCTGTGCTCCGCAAAGGGAGAGGCCACAACAGTGAGAGGCCTGCGTACCGCAAAAAAAAAAAAAAAGCTTTTGCACAGCAAAGGAAACCATAAACAAAACGAAAAGACAACACACAGAATGGGAGAAAATATCTGCAAATGAAACGACTGACAAGGGATTAATCTCCAGAATATACAAACAGCTCATGCAGCTCAATATCAAAGAAACAAACAACGAATCAAAAAATGGGCAGAATACCTAAACAGACATTTCTCCAAAGACGACGTACAGATGGCCGAAAAGCACATGAAAAGATGCTCAACATCACTAGTCATTAGAGAAATGCAAATCAAAACTACAATGAGGTACCAGTCAGAATGGCCATCATCAAAAAATCTACAAACAATAAATGCTGAAGAGGGTGTGGAGAAAAGGGAACCCTCCTACACTGTTGGTGGAAATGTAAATTGGTACAACCATTAGGGAAAACAGTATGGAGGATCCTTAAAAAACTAAACACAGAACTACCATATGATCCAGCAATCCCACTCCTAGGCATATATCTGGAGAAAACCATAATTTGAAAAGATACATGCACCCCGATATTCATTACAGCACTATTTACAATAGCTAGGACATGGAAGCAACCTAACTGCCCTAAATGACAGAGGACTGGATGAAGAAGATGTGGTACATATACACAATGAAATATTACTCAGCCATAAAAAAGAACAAAATAATGCCATTTGCAGCAACAAGGATGGACCTAGAGATTGTCACACTGAGTGAAGTAAGTCAGACAGAGAAAGACAAATATCATGATATCACTTATATGTGGAATCTTTAAAAAATGGTACAAATGAACTTATTTACAAAACAGAAATAGAGTCACAGATGTAGAAAACAAACTTATGGTTACCAGGGAGGTATGGGGGGGACGGAGGGATAAACTGGGAGATTGGGATTGACATATACACACTACTATATATAAAACAGATAACTAATAAGGACCTACTGTACAGCACAGGGAACTCTACTCAATACTCTGTAATGACCTATATGGGAAAAGAATCTAAAAGAGACTGGATATATGTATATGTATAACAGATTCACTTTGCTGTATACCTGAAAGTAACACAACATTGTAAATCAACTATACTCCAATAAAATTATTTTAAAAATGAATGTAGAACATATGTTTTCTTACTTTTAATTGCTCTAAAAGACTACTAATTTTCTAAGGCAAAAATAGAAGCAACGTAGTGTGTGTCCATAGCATACGTAAAAGTAAACTGTATTCCAAAAAAATAGCATAAAGGGTGAGAGAGGGAAAGGGGTTATATTGCTATGAAGTCTTTATACTACTTGAAGTGTTAAAATACTATTTGTAGGTAGATTGTAACTAATAAAGGAAGTATATTTTAAACCATAGGACAATCAATAAAATTTTAAGAGGTATCGATAATAAGGCAACAGTAGAGGTAAAACTGAATCATAAAAAATAATTTATCAAGACCAGTAAAATAATTGATATACCATGAAATAAGGAAAAACCAGACCTTCCTAAGTGCTTTAAAACATATATATATATATATATATATATATTTATATTTAAATATATAGAAGCAAGCATGGAAATTAAGGATCCAGTCTAGGTTCTAAGGATCTCCAGCAATAATCATCAATAAAATGCAAAGAATAACCATTTATCTTTTAAAAATTAAGTTAGGGCTTCCCTGGTGGCGCAGTGGTTGTGAGTCCGCCTGCCGATGCAGGGGACACGGGTTCGTGCCCCGGTCTGGGAAGATCCCACATGCCGCGGAGCGACTGGGCCCGTGACCCATGGCCGCTGGGCCTGCGCGTCCGGAGCCTGTGCTCCGCAACGGCAGAGGCCGCGGCAGTGAGAGGCCCGCGTACCGCAAAAAACAAAAACAAAAACAAAAAAATTAAGTTAAACTATTAGAACAAACACTAGTTACAGACATGACTGAAGATTTGAAAAAATAAGCTGTGACACAGAGCACTCCTGTTTAAAGAACAAGCTCTCTAATCAAAAGGTCACATTATCCGTCTAGCAACTTCAGCTATTGATTCAAATTTAGCTTCACACTGACTCACGCATTCCTGACCTGCATTTTTAATACTCTATTCTCTTTGACCTTTAATTACTGATATACAAAGGGAAAGCTTCTCTAGAAAATGCTTAGTAAAAGCAATTTCATTTCAGTTCAGTTTGGTCTTTGAACATGAGTCAAATATATCAGTACAAAACTAAATGATCAGCCTACTTCATCAGCATGACATGAACATTCCCCATGAGAGAGAAATCAGTCCTAAAATTCCGTAAAAGTACCTGCAGTACCTCAATCCTCACTATGGAAACAAATTTAAAGTTACTATAACATACCTGTAGGTTTACAGAATAAGAATTAGCCATAATTCCACTTCTTGTAAAAAGAATACGCTGTTACCATCTTTCTCCACCTCTAGATTCCAATAACTGGTCACTAGATAACATATTCACATTTGAGATCAGAAGACTTCTTGGGCTCTAAAGATATTTATAGATCTATCTATGTAATGCTGGTTCTAAATTAAATATTATAAAATTAGTTCCATTTATAGTCATGATAAATTGAAGCGACAAAGTTAATAGGTCACAATACACTCAGTGGAAGAACAAGAGTCATTAAATTTACAAAGTATGTTTCAACGTAGTGATCTAGGACATAGCTAAAAAAATGTCAACTTTAAACATTCATTTGGTATTTAGATTTTTTTTCAAAAAGGCCCTTTCTGAAACTCAACAGGTTACAAAAAGAGTATTTAATTTGGAGGCTTCTGAATTTTCTGTTAACCCCTCAGCAAATACTTATGTTACGACTGTGTCCATAAATATCTGAGGCGACAAGATTTGTAGTACACCCCACATCACATTCCCCTCCTGGTTCCATTCCTAGACATTTATATATATATTTTAATATCTTTATTAGCCATTTATATTAAACAATATGTGCTTTGACCTACAAAAGGGCAAATTCATCAGGTTCAACTGAATAGCTTAATGACCTGGGCAAGTAGCATAACATCTGTCCTCTTGTGTCTTCATCTTTAAAGCTAAATTGTTGACTTACCAGATCACCACTGAGATTTCTTCAGGTCATAAAAATGCACGTGTGTGATCCTGAAAAAGTCAGAGAAGATGAAGACAGCAACTCAAGGAGCTGACAGTCTACTCTCAGGAGGTAAAACAGATACCAAAAACAAACAAAACAAACAAACAAATAAACCTAAATACCTATTTAGGATCTATTCAGAGTGAAGTGCCCCAGAGTGGTTTTTTAAAGATTGCTTATAGAATTTGTGGTCAGAATTTTTGGTGAGGTAAAGGAGACGAGAAAAGTTTTGAAATTTATCTCACTCTAAGGAGGCAATTTCGGTTAAGATAAATAAAGTCACATCACAATGGTCTCTATTTCGGTTGTCTGCTCTGGGACGTATCCAGGATCATTTTTCAAAGCTGGGCCATCTGCTTACCACATGCCTTTGTAAATAGCTGAGATTCTCAGGAACACTTACATAACCAAGACCAACACCACAAAACACACTTTTCCCAGGTGTGCCTGAAGGATCTGTTTACCTAATAAATCCAAAACTAGAATACAGTCGCTGAAGACTTATCTTTCTACCATCTTTTCCAAAAACTGGTAATACTTTATTCTACCAGAACAACTGCGTCACCCCACCCCATTTCTGTTTCCGAAATTTTCTTGTGACCAACCCAAGATGTCTGTAACATCTTTAGTTTCTGCTAATTGCAAATCCTTACAGCAAGCTCCTGAGGCCTCTGAGAGAGGCCAACCATTTCTACCTGCTGAAAACACACTCAACACAGTTTCCTCACTAAGATAAAGAAGTAGATAGGGCTTCCCTGGTGGCGCAGTGGTTGAGAGTCTGCCTGCCGATGCAGGGGACACGGGTTCGTGCCCCGGTCCGGGAAAATCCCGCATGCCGCGGAGCGGCTGGGCCCGTGAGCCATGGCCGCTGAGCCTGCGCATCCGGAGCCTGTGCTCCGCAACGGGAGAGGCCACAACGGTGAGAGGCCCGCGTACCGCAGAAAAAAAAGAAAAAAAAAAAAAAAAAGGAAGAAGTAGATAAATGATCTGCTAATGGGCTTGTCTTCAAGGGGGAGGGGGAAAGGAACATGACTTCACTGATACTTAACAGAAAAATGAGTGCAAGAAGTAGTGTGCTTGAGACGCTCACAAGTGAGAACTATTTCAATATTCACATCTTTTTTCTTTCCCTCCTCCCCCACTTTTTTTTTTTCTTTTTTCTTTTTTCTTTTTTTTTTGCATTTCCAAGTTTAGGAAAGTTTATCACTGATAAAATTCTACACGCACACATTTGCTTAGGACACCTGGTCCCAATAAATAGGAACCTCACCTAATTTACTCCAGTGCCTTCCACCACAACTGTGAGGATTTTGTATGTAAGCCATGGCCTGAAAAACTGGGGAACATAACGAAGTGTTCTGAGCGTGGTACGTTGTATTGCTCATGAGGTAATTTACTTTTAAAACTGTGCAGCAGAGAACCATGCCGTGAATATGTATAAGTGTCTTAGTTAACTTTAATTCATACACCAGAGGTGCTTACTTAGCAGAATCAGGAACTCACACCTCAGAGGTAGCTTTCAGGCGCTTCAGATATTGTTACTGAAATGGACTGGTGAAGGCATATGAATTAAAGACATGAGTGCTGTTTGATACACGTGTTTGTGTACAAGGACGTATAAGAATCAGCAAGTTGGGCGGTAGAACTGCTTCGAAGAAGGGTTCAAGATGTGACTCATTACCATTCCATCAGTTGACATGAAAGACAAGCCTGGAGTAAACTGCCTCAACTGTCGAGTAGTCTGGTTCTGCCTTCAGAGTATCACTGTATAGAAATGATTTGCCATGTTAACGCTGAAAGCATGGAAGTACAATCATTTAGGAAAGTACAAAGGTAAACGCTAAAAATTATATTATTGACTGAAATCAGACGGTAGAAGAAAGAAAGAGGAAGGAAGGGAAACTTGCTATTTTTACATTACTTAGAGTAGAAAAATAGTAAATGATGTATAAAGAAACAAAAGGTTAAATGTATTGTGTAAAGGTAACCCTTAAAACAAACACAGGCGTCTTCTAAGACAGAGTATGCACAAAAAGCAAAGCACACAGACCACTTAGTGAAAGATTTTTTCTAAACATAGCTATTAAAATAGAAAATGTAAACTTACTTGAGAGAACAATAATACTCATTAACAAATGCACATGGAGTCAACATTAATAAACACATCCTTAACCAAACCCTCTAAAATACACACTGATTTAGTAATCTATTCACGCATAACAACAACTCCAAAAGTATGGCTTAATACCATACTTTATATATATATTTTTACAGCTCTGTAGGTACACCTGGCTCCACTGGGAGGTTCCTGGGGTCCTTCACTCAGTTGTAGTCAAATTGTGGCTAGAGCTGAAGTCATCTGAGGGCTCAGATAGGGAAGGTTTCTCCCCACATGACTTGCCTCTCACCTGGAAGGATGGAACACTAGGGGCTGGTCAGGCATCTCTTTCTCTCTGAGGAGCCTCTCCACAAGCTTAGCTTGGGATTCCTCACACCATGGCAGTCTCAGAACAGTCTTCTTATGTGGCTGCTGGCTTCCCCAGAATGAGTGCTCTAAGGGACCCACGTGACAACTGTAGGCTTCTTTAGACCTGGCACCGAAAGTCAGGCAGCATCACTTCCACCACATCCTACCAGAAACAAACAAGCCCCAGGGCCAGCCCAGAATCCTTAAGAATCAACGGGAAGGGACAACATAAGGGGATGCATACCAGGGGGCATGGTTCATTGAAAGGCAGGGCCATATTTCATGAAGACACCTGCTACTAACAACCACACGTATAACTCAACGCGTTTCAGAAAAAGGCAGAATATAACAGTATGGTCAAGATGCCAGATGTATACCAAAAAAAAAAGAGCTGAACTTGCCATTTGAAGGGTATACAGAGTAGAACTTGGCAAAATGACATTAACAAAACAAAGAAGGACACTTTAAAATACTAAAAATTGTGGTTCTTAGGAAATACATAGTAGCTGCAAATGTTAATGCAGCAAATAAGTAACTTTCATAAAACAGAAATTACAGGAATCAAAAATGCATGACGAGTCAGAGATTCATCATTCCCAGTCCATGAAAGAGCAGCTATATACTTTTGAAGACCTCATTAACATGATTAAGAAGGTAGATCTCATTGAAAGACATCAAACTTGGCAAGCTGAAAATGGAAAACACCGTCTTTTCAGTTGCCTATGGAGGCAGACACAAAAAAATGACCATATATTAGGCTGTAAATAAGACCTTAATTTATTTTTTAAAATAGAAACAGTACAGGAAACATTCTATAATCAAACTATAAACAAAATCAGAATGAAAAAAATAAATGGGTTTGGGGTCTAAAAATTTTGAAACAACTTTTGACTCTTTAGTCACACAGGAAATTCAGAATGGAAATGAAGAATTTCTAGAAAACAATGATAGTAAAACCACTATTTTTAAGACCCTCTGGGATGCACTTAAAGTAACGTTAGAAGAAAATGTGTAGTCTTAAATATTTATTCTTAAGAAAGAATGAAAACAAATAATTTAAACGTGATGTTAAAACGCTTGGAAAGAAAATAATGAAAGAAACCAAAGGAAATCATAGGGAATCCATAAAGAAGTAAATGAGTTGCCAACACAAAACAATACAACTAATAAACTAATTTCAGAGTTTTTTTGAAAAAAACTTTTAAAAGACAAACTCATTTTTTAAAAACATTTATTTATTTGGCCGCGCCAGGTCTTTGTTGCAGCATGCGGGATCTTCTTTGCCACACATGGGATCTTCGTTGCAACCTTCGGGATCTTCAGTTGCGGTATGCAGGATCTTTAGTTGCGGGGCATGTGGGATCTGGTTCCCTGACCAGGGATCGAGCCCGAGCCCCCTGCATTGGGAGTGTGGAGTCCCAGCCCCTGGACCACCAGGGAAGTCCCAGACAAGCTCATTTTTAAAGAAGAATATATAGGGACTTCCCTGGTGGCACAGTGGCTAAGAATTCACCTGCCAATGCAGGGGACACGGGTTCGATCCCTGATCTGGGAAGATTCCACATGCTGCAGAGCAACTAGGCCTGTGTACCACAACTACTGAGCCTGCACTCTAGAGCCCGCGAGCCACAACTACTGAAAGCCTCATGCCTAGAGCCTGTGCTCCGCAACTGCTGAGCCCATGCGCCACAACTACTGAAGCCTGTGCGCCTAGAGCCCATGCCCCGCAACAAGAGAAGCCACCACAATGAGAAGCCTGCGCACCACAACCAAGAGTAGCCCCCACTCGCCACAACTAGAGAAAGCCCGCGCACAGCAACAAAGACCCAACGCAGCCAAAGAAATAAATAAAGGAGAATATATAAAACTAAAGAGAGAATTATAATGATGATCAGAGATTCAACCGGGAGAAAATGAATAATTTCCAGGAAAACACAGAATATCAAAATTGACAAGATAGAAAATCAGATCATTTAAATGGAAGTAATAGAGAAAATAGAGCAATTCACCAAATAATAACAACAACAACAGGCAGAGAGTTCCACAGACTCTGCCAAACCTTAAAGAAAAGATAAATCCAAAGTTATCTGAATTGTTCTTGGGCACAGAAAAAGAAGGAAAAATTCCTTTAATGAAGTGAATATAACATTTATTCCAAAATCAACAATATTGCAATAGTAAATACTGTAAAGTGTAAATATTATCATTGTAAATGCCATAAATTGTAAATAAATTATAATTGTAAATATTAATGCAAAAATTCCAGTGAAGTATTAGCACCAAAATCCCACAGCAGGTTAATGAAATAATGCAACACAATCAAGCATATTTTCTCTCAGAAATAAAAGGATAGTTAAACACTAGCTCAATACGAAGCCTATATTTCCTCATATTATGGATCTAAGTAGAAAAATTAAATGATCATCTCTACAGATACTGAAAAGGGCATATTTCAAAATTCAAGCATCATTCTTTACCAAAAGAACTCAATTAAGTAGTAATAGAGGAACATCCTTTAACTTGATAAAATATAATAAACTTAGTCTAAGTATTAATGGCAATGAAAAAGAAACATCTGCCCCGTCACCTCTACGATATAATATTTTAATAGAGGTATTAGCCAGTTAAATTATATAAGAGAAAAATACTAAATATAAAGTTAAAGAGCAAAGGTGAAGTCATCTGTATTTGCAAATGTGACTGTACACCAGGAAAAGGTATGGAAACAAACTAAAAAAAATCTACAACAAACTAGAGAGAACGCTGTAACGTAACAGGATCACAAAATCAATAGTCAGAAATCAACAGCTCTGATATATGTTCTTTAAAGAGATTAGAAAAACTACTGACTGAAATGCTTATACAATAGCAGTGAAAGGTAAAACATCTAACAACACACAAGAAATGTGAACACCTGTTAGAAGGAAACTTAAAAAAAAACTCCATTAACGTGAAAGACATAAAAGAGGTCTGAATAGATGGAAATACACATGGTGCTCTTGCTGAAGAAGTCTCAACATTGTAAAGATGTCAGCCCACCCTATGTTTTAACAAATGCAACATTCCAGTAAAAACACCAACTTTGGCGGGGGCGGGAGGACAGAGTGGTGAGAGTCATTAGAAAGCTGATTCTGATGGTTATGTGCAAAATAAACAGAATCGTAGGAAAACTTTAATCCGGAAAAGGAAACAGAGGCCAGGCCGTATTCATTTAATTAACCGGGCCAGGTTAATTAAAATATATCATGAAGCCATAGATGGCTTCTGGCTTATGAAGAGGCTGATTTAATGGAATTAAATAAGAAGTCCAGACATAGACACAATACCTAAGGAGACTTCATACATGATAAAGGTGGCATCTTGAACTACTAGAGAAAAATGAACTCCTTGATAAATAATGTTGAGACAAGGGTTAACCATGAGGTATTGGATCTATACTTCACACCACACAATAGGATGAATTCCAAATAGATCAAACATTTAAGTCTACAGTTATTAAACCATAAAAGTGCTAGAAGAAAACACAACTAAATATCTTCATAAACTGGGAATAGAGGAGGTCTTTTTACTTGGATATAAAATCAATAAGATATAAAAGAAAATAAAACGTTATTGACCTTACCTATATAAAAGTAAAATTCCTCTTTATGACAACCATCGCTTTTTTTCTCTCCACTTGCTTATAACGCTAAAATTGAAATGCACACATTTCTAGTGAGCGCAACTTTTAACCACTCCGTGAAAGGACCAGATAATGGGGTACTTCCTGTTGCCTTTGCCCTTTCTTTTTACATGGAGTTGTTATGGCATTAGCGAGGTTATGTACTTAATAATTACTTTTTTAGTTCCCTTTTGGAAGGGCTTCATGAAATATCCAAATTGGTTTTGCCCTATTAATCTCTGTTTCTCAGAGTTCCTGTCTCCAAACAGATCTTCTGTTTTGTTTCTACCTCCACTCTCAAACCTTCGAAACTATGAAATGATGAGTAATGTAATTTCTCTGCCTTTTGTTCTGCCACCAGGACCTTTCATGTCAAGGGACTATCCCTTCACGAGGTGGAGAACAGCTCTTCCATTAAGACACATTCTTGGTTATAAAAGCACTACATTTGCCTTTTCTGTCCCCTCTATAAACCTCTCAGACTTGCCCCCATGGGCAGATGTCTCTTTCCAGTTAGGAAGATGGACAGTGCTTGGAGTCACGACCATGCTGGTGTTGACCGCTCATCCCATCATAAAGCGCAGACACACCTCCAGGGCCTCTCTCCTGATGCCCACTGGCTTTCCAGTTGGGAAAATCTGGCCGATCCCTACACGCTGCTCTGAATTTAATCCGACCTCTGCATAAGTAGATGCCCCATTCATAGCGTTGTAACAGCCATCCCATTAGGCCTTGATTTCAGAGAGTCATTGTTTTTCTAAGATTGTATAGTTTGCCTAAAGCCCCTGGAATCTGAGCTGAAACCCCACAAGTTGCAATTAATCAATCCTTTCCAACCTGGAAGACACCATCCACCTACTGGGAGGTGCAAATACCTACACTTCAAAAGTGGATTCATGTAAGACTGGTGCACCAAAGGCACACTGCTCTACAGCCATTTGTAACTAATCTAGATTCCAGATACAATTCTTCTTTCCCCAAGGTATTTTTTAAATGGTGTGAATGGCACCCCCATATTAAGAACAGACATCCACAGGCCAAAGAATCCTCGAAGAGCAGCTCCTGTTTGCTGCAGGACAAGTGAGGGTCTGTTCACTTTACCATTTTTCCCCCTTAACTCCTTTTACAATTTGCATTGCCTCAGAGCTCCAAATTATATCCTAATATATCTTAGTTATGAGTTCCTTTTTATTTTCTTCTGTGTTAAGACTCCATCCTCTAGTTTTTCAGTCCCTGAATAATACGTTTTATCTTCCCGTAAATTTTCTTTTAACGAGGGTATCATCAATATAATGGAGTACGTACAGGTCTAAGAGTGACCTCCATATGTCCTGTATCTTGTCCACCTGAGTTATGTGCAATTATTATCTTTTGGCATAACCCTGACCCAGGTGAGCAAAGGTATATTGTGCCCACTTGTAAAATGAAGGCAATCTGACTCTGAGACATCTTACCAATTGGACTGCGTTGCTGCCATGTATACGTCAGCAAAGTTATTTATTAGTTATTTATTTAGAAATGTGGACCACGTCAAAAAGTTTTCCCTTTCTATTGCTTTATTTAATAACAGATAATCTATTATAAGTCTCCATGACCCTCTGGCTTTTCCAATCATGAACTGCAAGATTGTAGAGTCTTATAAATGACGCCTGTCTCCTCCAAGCCTTCAATGATTTGCAGATCTGCAAATCTCTATTGCTAGCTCTAGCTATTAACTATGTACTTAGCACTGGGTAGTTTGACGGACTGTCCCTTAGCCTTATTCATGATTATAAGTGTATTGAATTTGTTTTCACCCAATCCCAAAGGGAAAAAAACTTCCATTTGGAGTTTGTATTTAAGTATAGTGGATCAGAGTGTTGTAAAAGAGGTTCGTGTTGTTAATGGTTTAAACGAGATAAAAGTTGACTTTTGTCCTGCACTAATTCCAGACTGGCACAGTGGCCCTGCTGCATAAAGTCAGCAGGGATTGAGGTCCCCTCTACTGTGTCTTTCCGCCATGATGTAAAAGGTAGATGGGAAACTGAGGCAGCAGCTTTTCTACATCAAGATCTTTGTTTTCACATGCATGAACCATCCATGCTCTGTGTAGCCAAGGAGACCAGGGAAGCTGGGTTCTTGGGGGAGCTGCTGAGCTTCCAGAAAAAATGCAAGATCTCTTCTACTTATAGATCTTGTCCCACATCATCTTAAAAACTAACCATCCAATAAAAATTAACAACAAAAAAAGAAGCAACCGTACTCCAATAAAAATTAAAACAAACAAAAAACTAACCAGCCTACTAATACACACAACAGCTTGGATAGTTCTCAAGCGAACCATCTGAATGAACAATACTAGGGTGGGGGGGGGGGGAAGCCAGTCTCAAACGGGTCATGTACTCTATGATACCATTTAAATGACATTCCAGAAACGATAAAATCATAGACATGGAAAACAGATTAGTGGTTGCCAGGGTTTAGGGATGGGTGTGGCTATAAAAGCGTAGGGTGAGGGGCCCTTGGGCTGACGGAAGAGTTCTGTGTCTTGATTAGGGTGGTGGTAACAAGAATCTGCACGTGTGATAAAACACACACACACACCAGTGCATGGAAACTGGCGAAACCCGAACAAGCTCTGCGGATTGTACCAATGTCAATTTCCTAGTGTTTACATGACACTATAGCTGTTATAGGAGATACTACCACTGGGGAAACTAGGTGAAGCTTACATGGGGCTTCCTGTACATTTTTTTTTTTGAAATTTCTTTTGAATCTGTAATTATTTTTAACATAAAGATACTTTAAAATCTAAGTAAATATTAGATTAAACCAGACTGTGTCTCATGAGCATAACTGCCAGTTTGAACCCCTAACCACCCCTGTGCCAATGAGAAGGCAGACTCCTTTCTTTTAAAGCCACAGTCCAGGTTTTCACATCGTGTCCACATCTGGCCCATTGGCCAAAGCTTAGCTATGGGACCTCAACAAGCTGCCCGGCTGAGTGGGAAATGTAGTCTTCATTCTGGGAGCCTATGTACCCACTTAAAAATCAGAGGTTTTATCATTAAGAAAAATAGCATTCCTGAGTAATTTACAGGACAACTAGCTGTCCCTACTGCACTAATTATCTACATGTTGCCATTTCAAATTCTCTGGAAACCCAGCTATTTGCAATTTTTGACTTGGTTTTGACAGCAAATGTAAGCTACATTGTCAAAATACCTGATACCTAACTTCTTCAGCCCCCTTAAGCATGTCTGGGTTTCCCAGAAGATTACTAACATGCTGATTTCCTCTTCTGAAGTTTTGAATCCTCCAGTTCATGTGTGATTGGTTCTTGTGCTACATATCACTTTGCTCACGGCACCTAATACTGACCTAAGCCAACTTGGGCGGGCAGAAGTGGTGAGGACCTTTCAGTAAATACAGGTAGGCTCTGAGACTTCGAGGTTTACTTTTACCTCTCCTACCTCCTGGCTAATGTTGAAGGCAGGCCTCACTTCTTCCCTGCCCTCTGGGAGGTAGGTATTCCAGGCTGAGCCCATGAACTCATGCTGAAAAGGAAGATGAAGGAATTTAGCAAATTCTCTTCCACAAAACCGAGCTTTGAGCCTCTCACCAGGTTTTCCTCCACCTTGGGGCAACACATTTACATAGTTCTTGTATGTGTCTGAAATTGGTTGGTGAAGAGAGACTAAAAAGGAAAATGATGTGCGAGGGGAAGTATTTGTAAAAAGAAAAAAAAATGGTCCCTTTACAAAAGTAAGGTGAGACTATAAACCTGAAATGGCTCAAGTCAGCGGTTAAACCCTCAAGTGGCCTAGAACTCAGAGAGGTAGAAGCTCAAGCTAGAAACCTTTGGGGGTCTCCTAACGGGGCCTGAAGATTCAGCCAGACTCAGGATTTCTAACAAAATTTGTACTTTGGTCTATAACTTAAGACGGTGAATATTAGGAACAGTATAATTTGCACAAATTGTTCGGCTACATATTTTGTTACTACATGTATATGAATATGTATTAGAGGGTTACGCAATGTGTGTGTAATACATTTTATGTGATAAAAACGGCTCCATGGCCAATTAAGTTTAAGACAAGCTGGGGTCAACGTGAAGCAAGGCTACTGGGGATTTTAATATGCTAACATGCAATGGAAATCCTCAGTGAAAAGGAAGGGGCAAAACACAGAAGGAAGCATTTTCCTAAAACTGTTTCACCATAGAATGCATGTGGGCGGTTACATTTTGTTCTGTTTTGTGAGGTGGAACACACTCTGGGAAGAGCTGATAGTCTTATAAATATGAATACTTCATATTATTTTTTTTTACTGGTAGACTCTTTAATCTGAGGGAACTAAAATATAAAGTATGTGAGGCCTTGTTATATGAGAAGCAACGGAAGGAAAGAATACATGAAAGTTGTGCTGAAATATTTGCAGGCCTGGGGTATCGAAGACAATAGAGAGGGTTGAAACATTCGGCCAAGGGCAGTGACGGAGAGAAGCGTCTGGTATTTTCCCTCCACCCAGCTCACGTTTGCACCAATACCAGGGGAGTTCAGACAGAGATGGAGTCAAAGTGCAGGGCCTGTCCTCACTGCCACGCCCTCCAGGCCTCAGAGTCCCCAAGTCCAGCCAGCTTGGGGGTTGCACAAGAAAGAAGAGTTTTTACTTCAGTAAGAAATTTAAGTTCAAGATGGACAGCGCTACAGGTAAGAGTCCTTAAGTAATAGGAATTAAATAAGATACCATAAAAGATATCCTCAAGAGATTTCAGCATCGGACAGAAAAGAGGGGCTCCAGAGATCCCCAGGACAGCTGTTACTAGAGAAAATAAAAGTAGTTCCATGTTTATTTCTCAGCGAGTGGAGAATCCTCAGTCCTGCCCAGGACCCTTCCTGAACCACTGCCCAGTTAGTCATCAGTGCAGGAGCTCTCATTTCTCCTGCTCAGAGAGAAAGCCCAGAGCAAAGGAGGTGAAATCCCAAGGCTGAAAAAATATTCCTAATGACCAGGGCTGCCAAACAGAGAGCCGACCCATGAAAGGCAGGAACACTGGGATGTCGGGACACTGGGCCAAGGCTGGAGGCCAACGGCGACCATGGAAGAGAATTCTTCCATTGGGTGGGAGACCAGGTTGAAAACCTCTGAAGTCCTCTCCAACTCAAAGTCTATGAATTCCTCATTCCTCCTGTCTAAACAAAATACTTCAAAGTGCTTTGCTTGCTCTAAGCTAACCTTGCCAACAAAAGCAAACAGTGATGTGAATGGTCCAAAAATTCCCCACAATTTGACGTCTAGTGTCAAGCCGTTTTCTTGCTTCAGAATCCTAGCATTTGTGCTTAACTTTTCCTTTCAAGGACAGTCTCCTTTACGCTCCATCTTAGTTGCTCAAGGCAGAGAAGGATATTTAGGCTTCTTTAGGAAGAGTCATGTGCGCCTGAAACAAAGTCACAAGTGGTGACTCCCATGGGAGGCACCAGAAGTAGACAACAATGCCAGCCAGTGGCAAGAAAGAGTTTGCTTTTCTTCTGCTACCCCCTTAGCTTCCTTCAATAACGCATGGCTGATAATTGAGAAGGTTCTCTCTTCCAAGACTCTTATCCCTTTTTAAAATCTGGCACAAAAGGGTCTGTTAGTTTTGCCTTTGCTTTGATACAATTGATTTAGAATCGCAAACAAGGCTGCTCCCATCCTCCAGTGCTGTCAGCGGATACAAACTACCTATGGGTGATGTCCCAACACATCAACAGGATTTCCCCAAGTTCAAGGCTCTCCTTCACAGCTTTTTTTTTTTCTCTCTCCTTATACAGATTGGTTTCCTACTCACAACCCTACAAGCATCATCCCGAGCTTTCTAGACCTTAATGCCACTTATATAATTTTTAATTGACTATGTTCACCCTTATCTACATTTACCCAATCTAGCCTGTCTTCAGTGCATACGTGAAACTACTTCTCACCCTGCCAATTCAGCTCGTAACTTCTTGACGTGACAATTCCATCTTTATCCCTCTCTGTATCTACCTCCTCTATGCCTTCATTTTCACCACAAGCTTGTATCCCAAGTTGTTTAACATCAGGGTCCCTCAAACCTGTCACTCCTGGCATTTGGAGCCAGATAATTCTTTGTTGTCAGGGTCTATCCTGTGCATTCAAAGTGTGGCAGCATCCCTGGCCTCCCCCTACTAGATGCTAGTAGCCCCTGCCACCTCCCAGCTGTATCTCCTGATACTGTCAAACACCCCTTGGGAAGAGGGGACAAAAATCACACACTACCCCACTGAAACCACCTGCCACATAACAATGGGGAAAAGGTTCCTTGTGTCTGTCCAGTGTGCTTTTGGGGAACACGGTCACCTGGGCTTCTGAACAAAGTGCTTCCTCAGACACCAGCTTGGGGCTGCCCTGAGGATGTGACTAGAGGATGAACAATGCCCAGAGAGCACGGATCCTCTCCCCCTAGAGTCACAGTCACCCAGGCATCCCTCTGAGCAGAAAGGATGGCACATTTGCAGGTGATGATACAGGAGAAGTAAGCAGGGCTGAAAGGCAGGGATGGAGTGTGCAGGCCAGGCAGTCAGGGGTGGGGGGACACTCAGGAGGACTGGGCTAAGGCAGGTGCAGGATATCGCAGCATCAAACAGAGCCGTCTTGCTAGGGGCCTACTGAGTCAAAAAGGTGTGGTTCGATGATCCAGGTTTAAGTAGGTTGGATCCACAGTCCCCACGGCCACGAATCACAGGGCAGGAGCTAACCCACAGAAAGCACTGGATCACACCCACGTCCCAAGGCGAGGCTGGCCTTCCTCGAAGCCTTTTTGATGTTGCTGTGGAACATGGCCCAGGCCCAGAGATGAGTCAAAGATGACTTTAACAGAAACGGGTGTGCGGGTGCTGGGCAGACGAGAGTGGCTCGTCGCACCTCCCCCTCCTTGCCTGTCCCCTGGAGGGCTGCCACAGAGCACGGCCACACTCCCTGCCTCTGGGAAGTCTCTTACTTGTCCACAGGTCTAGATTCTCCAGCACCTCGCACCACCCACTCACCTACTGGAGTCAATTACCCTTCAACCAAGAGACCCTAGGAATCTAAAAGCAGAGGAAACAGAATATTATAGAATTATTATATAATATATATATTATATATTATATTTATTATATATAATATTATATAATATATAAAAATATTATATATAATTATTAATATTATAGAATTATTATTATAGAACAGAATATTATACCTCCGAAGGTATTCTCCCACTTGGGGTATTTATTTCCACAACCAAAAACCTAGGATTGACTCATTTAGTAACTTTGCTTTCACATCTAAGTCCAGTAGAACCAATTTGTTTTCTCACTACTTCCCTCTCCGAGATAAAAATGCAAGGTGCTTTCCAGTAATAAACACTGAGCAGGCATCCACGTGGGTGGGCGTCACTGACACCATGTTGGGGGTGGGGAAGAGGACAGACAGAGAAGAGTTCACACTCCCTGCTTCCACTCACATGAAGTTTCAAGGAAACACGACACTAATGGATGGTGAGGGAAATCAGCAGATACACAGCCTGGTGCCAACAGAGAGCCTGGCAGGAGCAGGAGGGCGACGGCAGGTGCTGCACGGAAGCTGGACGTCGACCTTGGTATCGGTTACACAGGTGCAGACAGAGGTGAAACACATCACGCTGTACGCTAAAGACGGGCACAAGGCATGCGCTTTACTGTTCATAAGTTATCACTTAGCTTAAAAATGTCAAGGTGCTTTCAAACGATGTAAGATACTGCAAGAAAAATAACACAGGAAGCACACTGCTTCCAAGAAACCTTTTCTGACCCCAGAAAAGGACACAATATATTTGTCCTAAATGTATCGGAAAGCATTACTAAGGTTCTCAGGAGAACATCCAGGTACATTTCCCACTCTGTGAGGGTGCCATTTTTAATTGGGCAAAAAGATTCTCGTGGTCTTGCGTGGAGATGAGGCTCTCAGTAGGTGAAAGGACACAGAGAAATTGAGCGCCAAGCTGCCCTGCGCGGCTGCACGTGGAAGCAACATCCTGGGTCATAAACATCCTAGGAGGTGTCCTGAATCTGGGTCCCTGAGGACCAAGGACACCTGCCTCAGAAACTCACCGGTGGATGGCCTCCTTCTGAGCCCAGCTTCAGAGACTCGTGGTGACACGATTCACAGAGATGGCTGCATTTTAGCCTTCGTTTTGCGACGTAGCCAAGGAAGCTAACTGGCACGTGTGGAGCTGCCTTCTCAAAGTCCACCAGCTGGAACAGGACTGAAGGCACCTGCAGCTCATTAAGACCCCCGAGTGGCGAATCGTTCATTTGCTTAAGGTGAACACAGATTTGAGAAAAGTGAGGGCACATTGGGTCAGCACCTTAGACTGACTGGGAATCCGAACTTACCTGCCGAAGAGAGAGAGAGGAGTCTGTTACTAATGCCAGTGTCTCCTGGCAGGGGCCCAGGTGTCCCTCAGTGTCCGCGGTGAAAGGCCAAACCCGACTTTCCACAGCATCACTGAATAAAGTGTTGCACACATGGGTGGGCCCCGGGTGCGTCACAGATACTGGCATGTTCTAAGACAAAAGGCTCCTCACGCTACCACAATAAAGATGTTAAAAAATAAATAATTTTTTAAAAAACCAGCCTGGGACCTGATCGGTCAGGGCGCTGGTTCTCAGGCTACGGCAAGCAGCGGCAGCAGCTGGCAGGCTTTCGCGCACCAGTTCCCCAGGCTCTAACTCCAAGCTCCTGATTCAGGGGCTCTGGGGGCGGGGGGGGGGCACGCTCTCAGGTGCTGCCGATGCCGCCCGTCCTAGGAGCATGCTGGGGTGGCTTGTGTCAGGGCTGGTCTGTCACTCAGAGCAGCTTAGACACCACCTTCGTTCAAAGGACCTGCACCCACGTAAAGGTGACGGTCACTAGCAGCAAACAGGCTTATCTGCAGGGTTTTCTGGAATCTCCATAACTTCTAGGGCTTGTCACGCTGCCACTGGCAGGTGTGAGTAAATTGTATCTGAGTAATTAGATAGGAAGATTACACTAGGGTCTGATATCCGTCTAAAAAACAGCCTGGACTAGATTCATCTTTATGTCTATTCTTCTGGAACTCACATTCTAAATTTTATTAATTTAATTTCTTCTTTTTTTTTTAATATGAAGATATAGATCTAGAAATACCAATATCTTCACTATTTTGTTGTAGATAGTTTCAGGGGTAATAATGTGAACCTCTTTTCAGTCTCCAAGTTGGAAGTGAAACATGGATTCCATGCAACAGAGTACCATCAGAAGACGACCTTCTCTGGCGAGGCCCCGCAGGCCACACAGGCCCCACCCTGAGCCGGCCGGCAAAGATACAGATGAACAAGCCAGAAAAGTAATAAAAGCATAAAACAGAAGCAGTAAGGACACAAGGAAGTTGTTTACCACAAATATTATCTGCATGACACAAGCCTGCTGCTACATTCTAAAATCAGCCAGCAGTGACACGGAGAAAATTTTACATGTCCAGCAAATTCAAAGGAGGGCAAGAAAATGTTTTTCAGCAAAGTCTCACAGCGTCCATCTGAAAAGCATGAGGGTAAAAATGAGAATTTCCTGGAAATTCAGCTGGGAATACATCCCTATACCAACATTTTAACCCACTGCCTCTCCCAAAGCTTCTTAGGTTATTCACCCTGACTATGTATTTCCAGGGTCCCCCTCCATTTCTTTCCAGCTAGCCACAAACGTGGACTGTGGAGTCAAAAAGGATCAGGTTTCACTCATCTGTGCCACTGATTCAGCTGTGTGACCCTGAGCAAATCACCATCCTCTCTGAACTCTGCTTCTATTAAATGGAGATAATAAAACCTACGTCCTAGGAGTCCAGATTAAACCAATTATTCAAATACATGGCATGCATTAAGACTCGAATACAACTTTGCAAAATTTTACGTTATTGTAGCAAGCACACTCAACATGAGAGCTGCCCTCTTCAATCTTTAAGTGTTCGATACAGTACTGTTAACGATACTAGGTACCAGGTACCACGCTGTAGAGCAGACCTCTAGAACTTACTCACCCTGCCTAGCTGAAACTTAATTCCTGTTGACTAAATCCAGCAATCCCACTACTGGGTTTTCATCCAAATGAACTGAAATCAGATCTCACAGAGATATCAGCACTCCCATGTGCGTTACAGTGCTATCCACAATAGCCAAGATGTAGAAATAACCTAAATGCCCAGCAACAGACGAATGGACAAAGAAAATTTGACATATTCTGCCTTAAACAAGAGGAAATACTGCCACATGTGACAACATGGATGAACCTTAAGGACATGATGCTAAGTGAAGTCAGGCAGTCACAGGACGACAAACACTGCATGATTCAAATGTATTCATCAACAGCCCCATTCTGCCTTTACATCCTCTCGCTGCCTAAATGGGCTTCCTAAGGGGATCTAAATTCCAAAGAACACAATGAAGCAAACATGCCTCTCTATAAAAATCATTCCTTCACCAAGCCTGCCTGGGATTTATTACCCCTCACTCTTCCTATGTGCAATCTTTCTTTGCTTTTCTCCTAACCCCCATTTCTGCCCGACTTTCCTCCTTGCCTCAAAAACTCCCAGGAACGAAGTCCCATTTCTCTCACCAGTGCCAACTACTCTACAAGCCCATCAGAGGCACCAGGAGCCAAGGCCTGCCTCTTCTAGACTGCCTGGTCCTGCCTGGTGTCAGCAGCGTGCCATGTCTGTGATAAGTCATGAGGCTACTGGAGTCTGAGTGGAATTCCTCCAGGTCTAAGATGTCCACATGCACAGGTGTTCCCACCCATCAGCTTTTCATAAATGATAGAAGCAACAGCCAATATCCGGAAGAGCTATGGTTACTGTCACCACCAACCCACGCACTGTGCCTCTCCTGAGCTACAAAGTCACACGTGGGCACTAGTAAGTAGGAGGAGAAACTGAGAGAAATGTTATTGCCCCCACCTAAACCCTGTCTAACCTCCACTGCCTCACCTGGCCATCAACGCTGACCCTTTCCCACCTGCTTCCCCTACCAGTAACCTTGAAAGGGAAGATTGTAACTCCAAGCTTCTCTAACTCTGTTATAAAATTGTAAAGCTCTAAATCTGCACTAATTCTGGATCAATAAATGTTGAATGAGGATATAACTGGGAAAACTCATGCAGCTATAATAACAACAACAGTGCAAGGGTTAAAGATTCATAAATAAGAAAAAAATTCATGTGCTACTCTCAAAAAGAGTTCTTGAGGAGGAGAAACCAAGATGGCGGAGCATAAGGACGTGTGCTCACTCCCTCTTGAGAGAATCACAACCAGCTGCTGGACAGTCATCGACAGGAAGACACTGGAACTCACCAGAAAAGATATCCCACATCCAAAGACAAAGGAGAAGCCACAATGAGACGGTAGGAGGGGTGCAATCACAGTAAAATCAAATCCCATAACTGCTGGGTGGGTGACTCACACACTGGGGAACACATACCACAGAAGTCCACCCACTGGAGTGGAGGTTCTGAGCCCCACGTCAGGCTTCCCAACCTGGGGGTCCGGCGATGGGAGGAGGAATTGCTAGACAATCAGACTTCGAAGCCTAGTGGGAATTGATTGTAGGACTTCGGCAGGACTGGGGGAAACAGAGACTCCACTCTTGGAGGGAACACACAAAGTAGTGTGCGCATCGGGACCCAGGGGAAGGAGCAGCGACCCCATAGGAGACTGAACCAGACCTACCTGCTAGTGTTGGAGGGTCTCCTGCAGAGGCGGGGGTGGCTGTGGCTCACTGCAGGGACAATGACACTGGCAGCAGAAGTTCTGGGTAGTACTCCTTGGCGTGAGCCCTCCCAGAGTCTGTCCAAGGCCCAAAAAATAGCCCAGGTAGGCTCCAGTGTTGGGTCGCCTCAGGCCAAACAACCAACAGGGAGGGAACCCAACCCATCCATCAGCAGTCAAGCGGATTAAAGTTTTACTGAGCTCTGCCCACCAGAGCAACAGCCAGCTCTACCCCGCACCAGTCCCTCCCATCAGGAAACTTACACAAGCCTCTTAGATAGCCTCATCCACCAGAGGGCAGACAGCAGAAGCAAGAAGAACTACAATCCTGCAGCCTGTGGAACAAAAACCACATTCACAAAAAGACAAGATGAAAAGGCAGAGGGCTGTGTACCAGATAAAGGAATGAGATAAAACCCCAGAAAAACAACTAAATGAAGTGGAGATAGGCAACCTTCCAGAAAAAGAATTCACAATAATGATAGTGAAGATGATGCAGGACCTCGGGAAAATAATGGAGGCAAAGATCGAGAAGATGCCAGAACTGTTTCACAAAGACCTAGAAGAATTAAAGAACAAACAGAGATGAACAATACAATAACTGAAATGAAAAGTACACTAGAAGGAATCAAGAGCAGAATAACTGAGGCCGAAGAACGGATAAGTGACCTGGAAGACAGAATGGTGGAATTCGCTGCCGTGGAACAGAATAAAAAAAAAAGAAGGAAAAGAAATGAAGACAGCCTAAGAGACCTCTGGGACTCTATTAAATGCAACAACATTCTCATTATAGGGGTCCCAGAAGGAGAAGAGAGAAAGAAAGGACCCAAGAAAATATCTGAAGAGATTATACTAGAAAACTTCCCTAACATGAGAAAGGAAATAGCCACCCAAGTCCAGGAAGCACAGAGAATCTCAGGCAGGATAAACCCAAGGAGGAACAGGCTGAGACATACAGTAATCAAATCGGCAAAAATTAAAGACAAAGAAAAATTATTGAAAGCAGCAAGGGAAAAACGACAAATAACATACACGGGAACTCCCATGAGGTTAACAGCTGATTTCTCAGCAGAAACTCTACAAACCAGAAGGGACTGGCGTGACATATTTAGAGTGATGAAAGGGAAGAAACTACAACCAAGATTACTCTACTGGGCAAGAATCTCATTCAGATGCAATGAAGAAATCAAAAGCTTTACAGACAAGCAAAAGCTAAGAGAATTCATCATCACCAAACCAGATCTACAACAAATGCTAAAGGAACTTCTCTGAGTGGGAGACACAAAAGAAGAAAAGGACGTACAAAAACAAACCCAAAACAATTAAGACAACTGTCATAGGAACATACATATCGATAATTACCTGAAATGTGAATGGATTAAATGCTCTAACCAAAAGACACAGGCTTACTGAACGGATACAAAAACAAGACCCATATATATGCCGTCTACAAGAGACCCATTTCAGACCTAGGGACACATACAGACTGAAAGTGAGGGGATGGAAAAAGATATTCCATGCAAATGGAAATCAAAAGAAAACTGTAGCAGCAATACTCATATCAGATAAAATAGACTTTAAAATAAAGAATATTACAAGAGACAAGGAAGGACACTACATAATGTACAAGGGATCAATCCAAGAAGAAGATATAACAATTATAAATATATATGCACCCAACATAGGGGTACCTCAATACATAAGGCAACTGCTAACAGCTATAAAAGAGGAAATGGACAGTAACCCAATAATAGTGGGGGACTCTAACACCTCACTTACACCAATGGACAGATCATCCAAAATGAAAATAAATAAGGAAACAGAAGCTTTAAATGACACAACAGACCAGATAGATTTACTTGATATTTATAGGACACTCCATCCAAAAACAGAAGATTACACTTTCTTCTCAAGTGCTCACGGAACATTCTCCAGGACAGATCACGTCCTGGGTCACAAATCAAGCCTCAGTAAATTTAAGAAAATTTAAATCATATCAAGCATCTTTTCTGACCACAACATTATGAGATTAGAAATGAATTACAGGGAAGAAAACGTAAAAAACACAAACACATGGAGGCTAAACAATATGTTATTAAATAACCAAGAGATCATAGAAGAAATCAAAGAGGAAATCAAAAAATACCTAGAGACAGGGCTTCCTTGGTGGCACAGTGGTTGAGAGTCCGCCTGCAGATGCAGGGGACGTGGGTCCATGCCCCGGTCCGGGAAGATCCCACGTGCCGCGGAGTGGCTGGGCCCGTGAGCCACGGCAGCTGAGCCTGCGCGTCCGGAGCCTGTGCTCCACAACGCGAGAGGCCACAACAGTGAGAGGCCCATGTACCGCAAAAGAAAAAAATACCTAGAGACAAATGGCAATGAAAATACGATGATCCAAAACATATGGGACACAGCAAAAGCAGTTCCAAGAGGGAAGTTTATAGCCATACAAGCCTACCTCAAGAAACAAGAAAAATCTCAAATAAACAATCGAACCTTACACATAAAGGAATTACAGAAAGAAGAACAAACAAAACCCAAAGTTAGCAGAAGGAAAGAAATCATAAAGATCAGAGCAGAAATAAATGAAATAGAAACTAAGAAAACGACAGCAAAGATCAATAAAACTAAAATCTGATTCTTTGAGAAGATAAACAAAATTGATAAACCATTAGCCAGACTTATCAAGAGAAAGAGGCATGGCTTCCCTGCTGGCACAGTGGTTGGGAGTCCGCATGCTGATGCGGGGTACACGGGTTCGTGCCCCGGTCCGGGAGGATCCCACGTGCCATGGGGCGGCAGGGCCCTTGAGCCAGGGCCGCTGAGCCTGCGCGTCCAGAGTCTGTGCTCCGCGGCGGGAGAGGCCACAACAGTGAGAGGCCCGTGAACCGCAAAAAAAAAAAAAAAAAAAAGAGGGAGAGGACTCAAATCAATAAAATTAGAAATGAAAAAGGAGAAGTTACAACAGACACTGCAGAAATACAAAGCATCCTAAGAGACTACTAAAAGCAACTCTATGCCAATAAAATGGACAACCTGGAAGAAATGGACAAATTCTTAAAAACGTATAACCTTCCAAGACTGAACCAGGAAGAAACAGAAAATATGAGCAGCCCAATCACAATTAATGAAATTGAAACTGTGATTAAACATCTTCCAACAAACAAAAGTCCAGGACAGATGGCTTCACAGGTGAATTCTATCAAACATTTAGAGAAGAGCTGACACCCATCCTTCTCAAACTCTTCCGAACTATAGCAGAGGGAGGAACACTCCCAAACTAATTCAATGAGGCCACCATCACCCTGATACCAAAACCAGGCAAAGATACTACAAAAAAAGAAAATTACAGACCAATATCACTGATGAATATAGATGCAAAAATCCTCAACAAAATACTACCAAACAGAATCCAACAACAGATTAAAAGGATCATACACCATGATCAAGTGGGATTAATGCCAGGGATGCAAGGATTCTTCAATATACGCAAATCAATCAATGTGATACGCCGTATTAACAAATTGAAGAATAAAAACCATATGATCATCTCAATAGATGAAGAGAAAGCTTTCGAGAAAATTCAACACCCATTTATGATAAAAACTCTCCAGAAAGTGGGCACAGAGGGAACCTACCTCAACATAATAAAGGCCATATACAACAAACCCACAGCAAACATCATTCTCAATGGTGAAAAACTGAAAGCACTTCCTCTAAGATCAGGAACAAGACAAGGATGTCCACTCTTACCACTATTATTCAGCACAGTTTTGGAAGTCCTAGCCATGGCAATCAGAGAAGAAAAAGAAATAAAAGGAATACAAATTGGAAAAGAAGAAGTAAAACTGTCACTGTTTGCAGATGACATGATACTATATATAGAGAATCCTAAAATGCCACCAGAAAGCTACTAGAGCTAATCAATGAATTTGGTAAAGTAGCAGGATAGAAAATTAATGCACAGAAATCTCTTGCATTCCTATACACTAATGATGAACAATCTGAAAGAGAAATTAGGGAAACACTCCCATTTACCACTGCAACAAAAAGAATAAAATACTTAGAAATAAACCTACCTAGGGAGACAAAAGACCTGCATGCAGAAAAGTATAAGACACTGATGAAAGGGATTAAAGATGATACAAACAGATGGAGAGATATACCATGTTCTTGGATTGGAAGAATCAATACTGTGAAAATGACTATACTACCCAAAGCATCTACAGACTCAATGCAATCCCTATCAAATTACCAATAGCATTTTTTTACGGAACTAGAACAACAAATCTTAAAATTTTTATGGAGACCCAACAGACCCCATGTGGAGACCGAAAAGACCCAAAACACCCCAAGGTAGCCAAAGCAATCTTGAGGGGAAAAAAACGGAGCTGGAGGAAGCAGACTCCCTGACTTCAGACTTACTACGAAGCTATAGTAATCAAGACAACATGGTACTGGCACAAAAACAGAAATATAGGTCAATGGAACAAGATAGAAAGCCCAGAGATAAACCAACGCACCTATGGTCAACTAATCTATGACAAAGGAGGCAAGGATATACAATGGAGAAAAGACAGTCTCTTCAGTAAGTGGTGCTGGGAAAACTGGACAGCTACATGTAAAAGAATGAAATTAGAACACTCCCTAACACCATACACAAAAATAAACTCAAAATGGATTAGAGACCTAAATGTAAGATCGGACACTATAAAACTCTTAGAGGAAAACACAGGAAGATCACTCTTTGACATAAATCACAAAAGATCTTTTTTGATCCACCTCCTAGAGTAATGGAAATTAAAACAAAAATAAACACATGGGACCTAATGAAACTTAAAAGCTTTTGCACAGCAAAGGAAACTATAAACAAGACAAAAGACAACTCTCAGAATGGGAGAAAATATATGCACATGAATCAACGGACAAAGGATTAATCTCCAAAATACATAAACAGCTCATGCAGCTCCATATTAAAAAAAACAAACAACCCAATCCAAAAATGGGCAGAAGACCTAAATAGACATTTCTCCAAAGAAGACCTACAGACTGCCAAAAAGCTCATGAAAAGCTGCTCAATATCACTAATTATTAGAGAAATGCAAATCAAAACTACAATGAGACATCACCTCACACCAGTTAGAATGGGCATCATCAGAAAATCTACAAACAACAAATGCTGGAGAGGGTGTGGAGAAAAGGGAACCCTCTTGCACTGATGGTGGGAATGTAAATTGATACAGCCACTACGGAGAACAGTATGGAGGTTCCTTATAAAACTAAAAATAGAATTACCACATGACCCAGCAATCCCACTCCTGGGCATATACCCAAAGCAAACCATAATTCAAAAGGACACATGCAACCCCATGTTCACTGCAGCACTATTTGCAATAGCCAGGCCATGGAAGCAACCTCAATGTCCACCGACAGATGAATGGATAAAGAAGATGTGGTACATATATACAATGGAATATTACTCAGCCATGACAAGAAATGAAATTGGGTCATTTGTAGAGACACGGATGGACCTAGAGACTGTCATACCTAGAGAAATAAGTCAGAAAGAAAAAAAACAAATATCATATATTAACGGATATATGTGGAATCTAGAAAAATGGTATAAGCTTATTTGCAAAGCAGAAATAGAGACACAGACATAGAAAACAAACGTATGGATACCAATGGGGGGAAGGTGATGGGATCGATTGGGAGATCTGGATTGACATACATACACTACTATGTATAAAACAGATGACTATGGGAACATACTGTATAAAAAATAAGAGTTAAAAAATTTTAAAAAATAAAAAGCAACCTCCTTTAAATAAGTTTAACTAGAAAAGCACAGTGATACAGAAAGAGCAAAGGCTTTGGAAGCAGGCAAACCTGGGTTCAAATCTTGACTCCCCATACCTGCTGGCTCTGACTTGGGCTGTGTCCTTATATTTTCTGACATTTGGTTCCTCTGTTTGTGGTGTAATGAGATTCTGTTCAGCAAGTAAGGTTAAAGCACTTAGGACAGTGGTCCATTTCCCAATATGCATATACCTTGTACCAAAGAAATAATACAACAATAATAAGTAAATAGATAGGCATGTGTTTTAGCACCGCTTTTCTCCCCCAGCCCATCAAAGGGAACACTAGCACTTGATTCCAAAACCAAAGAAAAGCACAGTGGTTAGCAGATGGAAAGAGAATGGTAGAGGTCCCTGAGGAGTGGAAGCAAGAGACTTGGAGAAGACAAGACAGCAGTGCAGTGGAGAGTGGTGAAGTCCACCTCTAACCAGCTCTGGATTCCAAGGGTCAAAACCAGTTAACACCTGGTCAAAAGTGGTAAATAGAAACAAAGTACTGACACAAGCTACAACACGGGTGAAGCTTTAAAACATTATGGTCAGTGAAAGGAGCCAGCCACAGAAGTCCACGTGTTGTACTGATATGATCCCACTTACATGAAATTCCAGAACAGGCAAGTCCGAGAGATAGGAAAGTGGATTAGTGGTTACCTAGGGCTGAGGCGGGGAAATGTGGATTGACCGTCAACTAGTAAGGGGGTTTGTAGTAGGGTGACGGGAATGTTTTAAATGAATTTTAGTGATGGCTGCACAACTCAGCAAATTTACTAAAAAAATCATTGAACTGCACTTAAAACGGGTAAATGTAATGCTATGCAGATTATAGCTGAAAAAAAGGTTGTGAAAGGACACAAAAAAAGAAGTGTTGTGAACCGTCTCACCACTCCTAAGACACATTCAGATTTGCCTCATATATACACCTGCTTAGTTAGCCCCAGAATGTTTTCAGCAGTCAAAGAGAGTGATAACATGATAAGTTGACAGCGTGAATTTGCAACAAAAAAAATAAGCTCACTTGACCCTGAACCTAACAATCTTCACACCAACTTCCACCCCCAATATCCCAATGCCAGTGTTGCTGGCAAGGTCCCTTTTTATGGTATGGATCTCTTCCTCTTTAAAATTCTGCTCTCTGCTCATGACATGAATCACGGCTCCCTAAATCTCTTCCTTTCTCCCTGGCACTCCTCTTCTGTCTCCTGTATGTGCTCTTCTTCCTTCCTCCATCCCTTCAGTGTTGGTGATCTTGAGCATCCTCTCTTTAACCTCTTTACTTCTCACTCTGGGTACTTTCCATAAGAGCTTTCATCCATTCTATATACTGATAGCTCTCAAATATATATCCCATCCCAGTCTCTTACGGAGCCATAGGGCCATAAATTACAATTGCACCATGGATGTGTTCACATCAAACTCATTATGCTCAAAAAAGAACTCAAAAAACAGGTGTCAAAATGGATCACCATCCACACTGGGTCTGCTGCTAAGCTCTTGTTCATCCCTCACTCCTCATCCAATTACTCAGCAAAAACCTCTCTAATCCATCCATTCATCTCCAGCCACACTATGCCTGGTACCAAGCAAATCTTGCCTTCCATCTAGTGTCTCAGATTTTAGTCTAGGTACCCTAGAATCCACGTTTAGATGAGTGGTCTATCCAGAACTGACGTTCTGATCATGCAATTTCCGAGCTCCAAGTATTTAATGACTTACCATCATTTGCAAGTTTCTTTATTAATTTTCCCTTTGCTTTTCCCCAGGGTATGTCCTGCTACCTACCCACAAGCACCCTTCTCCAGCCTTTGTGGGCTGCTTGCAATTTCCCTAAGGCACCGTGCCCCTGGGTCCATCTGCATGAGTTATTTCATATGCCCTGACCACCTTATGCTTTCCCTTCTCCCATATAGCTAGTTCATCCTAGCTCATCAGGACCCCACTCAGCATCACTCCCCGCTGTGGTCTTCCGTGACACCCCCAGGCTGAGTTAGCCTCCCAGTGCCTCTGCCTCCTCCTCCACCCTCCATTTGTATTGCCTTTTCATTTCTCTGACTCATTCACCAGATTGTGAGTGACACCTTCAGGGCAAGGACTGAGTCAGTCTTCCTCATATCTTCATGCTGAAAGTAATGCCTTCCCACACTAGGCACTCAGTAAATATTTATTGAAGAAATGAATGAGAGTTTTGTCCAGATGCATCAAAACCAAATAAAGTGCTATTTTTTTTATTTCTGTCTCTCCCAGGTATTGCCTTTCACGTAATTATAGATTGTTGTATCATGCTGAGTTACAGCCCCACAAGACACATTACTGGATCTTTTTCATCTTCCATCATATGTCAGTCCTTGAATTTATTTAATCATTTCTACCTCTCTCCTGTGAACTTCTCCAAGTTATCTTTCAGCTACTAAAGAATCAAAAATATTTATCATGTTATATCTTTTCATCTCACTGATTGTTTTTTCTACAAGAGATGGTAGCCTTGAAGCAGACCACAAAATCATCCCAGCATACAAAATTTTTTAGACTTATTTTTTTCATTGACATAATTGAAAATAATAGTAATCCCAAATGACTGTAATTCTCAAAATTTAGGAGCATGGACAGCTTTATTTCCCCCTTTGTGATTACCCTGACAAGAATCTGTGTAACTAACTAGATATCATTTACGTAGAATAAAATTCCATCACAGGCAGCACGTTCACAAGTAGTCCTAATGTTATGTACATTAAAAATATGTTATGTACATTAAAAATATAAATAAAAGCAACTGGTTTGATCAGAAATCAGACACCAGAGTGCAGTTAGGAAAGGAAAACTACTTTCAATTCTTTTTTTTAAGAAATAAAGTATGACTCCCTTAAAACTACATTTCTTAGAGAGCAACACATACTCTTGCTTTGATAAATGCTAAATCTTGGATGAATTTTTTTTGCTGTTATTCATTATTCCTAGAGATTTAAGCACCACCAACCTTCTTCCCTCAGTAGGAGAAACTACAGGTATCTCACAGCCCCAAGGTCTGTGTTTGGATGAGAACACACAGTGACGAGAAAGCAACAGCTTGAACGATAAGGGCTTATTTTTCTCACAAAACAAGACGTCAGGAGGTGGGTGGCCAAGCGCTGGTACATCTGCTCACTGATGCCTTCAGGTACCTGTGCTCTTTCTATATCTGACCCTCTACCCTCAGCATCTGGTTTTGTCTCTCAAGGTTGTAGCCTCATGGTCATAATGGTTGACATACACCCAGACATCCACGCATGAAGGGGGAAGGGCACTCCATGGACGCTCTCTTTCTAACAGGACAGCAAAAGGTTTCCAGGACCCCACCCGGAAGACAGCCGCTCGCTGGGCAGAACCGTCATATCACAACCCAACTTTGGATGAATTCATAGTCAACTGATTGGTGACCTAAACATGGAAGTGATGGTCCATCACATTCAAACGCTCTGCCCATGGTCAAGGTAGGGTATCACACAGAGTAAATATACACCAAGGGGTGGCAATCTCTGGGACCATCTTAGAACTCTGCCCACCAAATCTCCACTTTCTTCTAACAACCACAATATCCAAATAAAAAACACAGCAATGTGGCTCCAAGTCCTTTAGTGTTGGAAGAAGAAATTCAAAGTGACAAGCAATGCACTGCAGATCCCTTCTGGTAATGTCACCTGGGTCCGTATGACTCAGCAGAAACGGGGAGCTGCTGGGGGTGTGGGAGGCTCTGGCAGAGCCCGCTACAGCACTGACTTCCACGCAGCATTCCAAGGACCACTGAACCCTACAGGGGACTGTCAGGTGTTACACGGATAGAGAGGAGAGGAAGAATGGAAGGAGAGAAGGGAGAAAGGGGAGGAGGCAGGGAAGAAGGAAGGACTGAAAATAAAATTTTTAAAACTTTTCTAAACAATCAAGTCTCCTCTCTCCATTTATTAAACACACGTTTAAGGAAAAGCTATTGGGCCGAGAACTGGGTTAGGTGCTGGACAAGTGAGACCCACAACACGCCCTCATGGATATTACATTATAGTGAGAAACCTGTCCGCCTCTGAGAAAAGTAATCCAATAAAGAAAATGGTTGTAAAACTGTGCTCTACAAAACAAACGATGTTCAGAAACTCCGTGCTACAGAAGAAGACAAGTTAATCTTTTCCTTTGACAGGCTACTGTACTTGGGTTAACAGGCACCATCTCTTAGCCTTATCTGTGGGGCTTTACATTTTGCAGAAGGTGGCTCAGGCAACCGCGCTAGTTTATGTCAAACCTGGATTAAAATTGCCAACGCCTAGCTCTACAAGGGCACCCCCAGACTTACAACAGGACCCCTAACCAAGCCATCTTTTCGTTCATCAGCTGGTAACAGGTCTGCAATTTTCTAGGCACACGTGGGTGACTTCTCAGTAGATGCCAACACGTCCCTGTAGGCGGAGCTTGCTGTATGTCTATGCCAGCCTGACAGGGAGTTTCTCCTCGCTGAGATTTGCTTCTGTGCAACGGTCTTCTGCTCTTCATCATCTCTGCACGGCATCTGACAACCCACTGACTCTTCCAAGTCTTTTTTCTTTTCTGTTCTTCCCTCTTAGATTGGGTATCCTTCCTGGGTAGGGAAACTGCCTTCTTATTTACAAGCAAGAAACTGATTTCCCTTCCCTTCTAGCAAGGAGACCAGTTGCGCATTCAGCAGGCAGATCTCACAGCCATCGCAGTGAGGAAGCCAGCATAACGCAGGCACACGCAGCAGATGTCTCGCTGGTGGATATTTTCTCAGCAGAAGGTCCATTAGCCTTCAGCACCCAATCTTCAGAGAATGTTCACATTTACCAAGGCTACATTTCTGTTGCGTTTTAGGCTCCCTGTTAGTTATTACACGCAGATCTTTGACTTTTCAAGAACAGAATTCCGGTGTCCAGTGGTAGGTGGCTGTAATATGTGTGGAGTCCCAGCCCCACTGACCTCACAGGTGAAGGTCCTACTGACCTTGGGATTCCCCTTGGAAGATGCCCCTTTAATTCACCTGGATAAACTCCCCTGACCACTGCCCAACCGGATGCAGTGTGTGGACATGGCGGGCACAGGGTACACGGCTCTCAGTTCAGTCTACCGAGGTGCTTCCCTTCCGAGCATCCTCTGCTCCTTTGCTAAGCTTTAGCAGCTACTAAAAACTGCAGCAACTAGAAAAACTCTGGGGCAACACTGCAGATGCTAATTCAGGGAAGAAAGACGCGCATGGCAGCCTTGAAGGACGCTTTCAACTAGACAGCAGTATTGCAAATGATCCTAATGAATAGAGGGTAACACCCCTGCTGTGGTTGCAGAGACAACCCTTTAATGAGCTCGGATTTTAAAGGAATGTGAAGAGAAGCTGGAAGGAGGAGTGTGGAAATTGAACTGAGAAGGGTAAAGCCCCCAAGGCGCTAAGGCTTCTAGGGTGTCCCCAGGTCAACCTCAAAAGCTTTGCTAAGTATGGGCGGAGAAGAATCGGACCCAGTAGGAACAGATGTCTTGCGTGGTGCAGACACAACACTGTCAGATGAAGCGAGCGAGTGTGTGGTATTTGCGAGAATGTTTTTAACCTGGTGTGTGTTATCTACTGCTCTGGAACAAGTTACCACAAACTTCGTGTCTTAAAACAACACACAGTCATTAGCTCAGTCTCTGTGGGTCAGGAGTCCAGGCATGGCTTAACAGAGCCCAGTACTCACACTTCCACAAGGCTTTTCATCAACGGGTCAGTGGCCTGTGCTGTGTGGAGACAGAGGTCCTCTCCCAAGCTCATGTGGTTGTTGAGAGAATTCAGTTCCTGGCAGTTGTAGGACTGAGGTCCCCATTTTCTCACTGGCTGTCAGCTCCTAGAATCTGCCCTCAGGCACTAGCCACGTGACCCTCTCATAACAGGGGAGCTTATTTCTTCAATGGCAGCAGGAGTATCTCTCTCCGGTCTGCTCCAATGGGGTCTTATATAACATAATCATGGGGTGCCATCCCATCATCTATGCCCTGTAAGGTATACCCTAATCAAGGGAATGGCACTCATCACATTCACAGGTCCCACCCACACCCAAGGGGAGAGAAGCATACAGGGCATGTCCTATAGGATATGGCAATCTCAGGGGCTGGTTTAGCATTCAGCCCACCATAGCTAGAAAGGAAGGAATAGCATCGTTAAGATGGCACCAAAACCAAGCACAGTAAAGGAAACAATCTAATTTAAACTTAGTTCCACATTCTAGACTCAGGCGAATATTCTAAGTCCAATGGACTTCCCTGGAACAGTGCACCCCAGGAACTACAAAGAACCAGGCTTTGTAATCCTGGAATATAGGCAAGTTTCCAAAAGTGGACCAACTCTAAAAAAGGAAAGCAAGTAGACTCAAAGCCAAAGACTCATGAGTTGATTATTAATCCTCCTCCAAAATCTAAAATACATTAGGCAGGTTTTGTAAGCTCCTAGAAAATGTTGTGTGGATTACCAGGACTTAGTACTGGTTTTCTAATACCATCCCCTTCAGTCTAACCCATTCCTTTGACAGCTTTTTGGAGAAAATGTTGAAATTATGGTCCCCTTTGACTGTAAGCTAGTTCAGAGAGATGTTCCTTATGGGGAAAAGGAAGAAATATTATCTGATGTAACGTGTTCAGGTGCTCTTTTTTCTTAACTGCTGTACCCGGAAGCACGTCAACCGAAGTGAGATGGATGTTAATCTGAAAAGTGGCATCTGGCAGTTAGACAAAGCACTCAGCACTGGCCTGCTCAATATTAAAACTAATATTTTGAAGGGTTTGTGGACTGGCTATTTTGGAAACACAGGTCCATGAACTGAATCACAGACTGAAAATTCAACATCATCCCTAAAGCTTAACCAGTGGGCAGCCGTTGACATAACTGAGCATCAGTATCACATGCTGACTTGCACATGGTCGATCTTTAACCTGATAATATTTAACAGATCAAAGTAAGCTTCTCCACAAAGGCTCAAAACCTCACCTGGGAAAGTGCAACGTGAGAAATCCCTGGCGTAACATCCTCCTTGCGATAAACACCAACAGTTCTAGCTGTCTCAATGCCCAGCATGAACAAGAGCCAGAGAGTTACTGAGAGTTACAATGGCTTTTTTTTTTTTTTACTCCTTCGAGAATGTTCTGTGTAGCATCTGTACCCCACAATGTTAATAGATGGCAACGAGTGGGAAAAAGTATCTCATGGTCAAATACGTGTGGAAAAGACACAGTTGGATGAGGTTAAGTGAGTTTCCTTACTATGAGCTTTCAGGATGTCAGTGTGTATCTGGAATATCAAAGAGTGGACAGGAGTTTCACAGAGACTCTCATGCAACTAGATTCTGGAGAATCTCAGGGAAAAACTAAACCACCACAGCCTCAAACTATGCTAATTAGTGCAATGTCTACATTTAAAAAGCTAAGAATCAAAATGTGATCTGCCCTGGACACCAGATTTCTGGACTGCTAAATTCAGTTCTGGGGGCCCTGCAAGTTCTGAGTTACTCTAGCCAGGCAGAGCACACCCAGAAGGGCAAAGTCACATCAGGTGGAAGGTGTCTGCAGGAGAATCAAGCCCCTTCCAAGTCTTGCCATATCTGGTTTCAAGCTGCCTTGTTCACAAGACACTCCTATGAGCCACAGAGAATCCTTTCATCTTTACAGTGAGACCTAATGACTCATTTTTTAAAATTTATTTATTACTTATTTATTTTTTTGGCTGCACTGGGTCTCTGTTGAGTGTGGGCTTTCTCTAGTTGCGGTGAGCTGGGGCTACTCTTCGCAGCAGTGCATGGGCTTCTCATTGCAGTGGCTTCTCTTGATGCAGAGCACGGGCTCTAGGCGTGTAGGCTTCAGTAGTTGTGTCATGCAGGGTCTAGAGCGCAGGCTCAGCAGCTGTGGCGCACAGGCTTAGTCGCTCTGCGGCATGTGGGATCTTCCCGGATCAGGGCTCAAACCCGTGTCCCCTGCATTGGCAGGTGGATTCTTAACCACTGCACCACCAGGGAAGCCCAAGACATAATGACTCATTTTTAAGCAACTGAATATGGCAAAAGTGAAGGGATGTAACTTCTGGAACTAGGTTATAAAAGTCTGTGACCAGTCTATAGAGACTGCAAGTGGATTACGCGTTTGCCTAGGGCTGGAAGGTTGGGTGGTGGCTACAAGGTGTGGGGTTTCTTTGGAGAGTGATGAAAACGTTCTAACACTGACTGAGGTGATGGTTGCACAAATCTTCAAACACACTAAAAGCTATTAAATTGTACAAACTGAATGGGTAAACAGTATGGCATATAAATTATATTTCATTAAAGTTGTTACCAAAAAAAAACAAAAAACAAACTGTGATTTCCACCTTGTTTGCCCTCTCTCTGGATCTTCTCATTTGCTCACTCTGGGGAAGCAAGCTGTCGTGTGATGAGCTGCCCTGTGGAGCACCCCATATCACAAGGACCTGGCGCCACCTCCAGACAGCAGCGAGCAAGGCACCGAGGCCCTCAATCCTGTAAGCCTGCAAGAAAATGAATCCTGCCCACAACCACGTGAGTAAGCCTCGAGCTGACCCTTCTCCAGGCAAGTGTGAAGATGACCAACAGCATGACTGCAGCCTGTGAGACAGCCTGAAGCAAAGGAGCCAGCAAAGTCACGCCCAAACTCTAGACACAGAAATTTGAGAAAAAGCCCCTAAATTTAGGGGACATTTGTTACACAGCACTGGATAACTGATACACTTCAAAAGAGTCCCTCTGTTGTTACTTTCTGCTCTCTGCCAGACTCCTTTCCAGCTTCCAGAAAAGAGCCTTGTAAGATCTGTCCAATGTAGTGCTTCATGTTGGATTATTCAGACCATTCCTGTCCTCAGCCCCTGCCTCACCACTTTCCTCACCTGGGATGTCACTTCCCCACTCTTCAACATGCCTATGGTGTTTATACCTCCTTCAAGCCCTTGTATTTTCTATAAAATATAAAACCCACCTTCTGACCACACCCAATCTCTGCCCCAAAGTGATTTTTCCTGGCTGGAAATTTCTTGGGCACAAGTAGATTCACTGAGCATCAGTATCTTATGACATCACCTATGCAGAGTTGACCTTTAGGAAGATTTCCTTTAAATCACTTTTCAGGAAAAAAAAAGTTTGTTTACTCTCCCCATACTCATATTTCTGTATAAGTTTTTACAGATTTGCATTTATTTTATTCATCCTTCGTTATGTCCCAATTTTTACTTGCCCTTCTTCAGTATACATTTTCTTATGTGGGTGAAGAATTCCCATTTTTGTTCTTTCTTTGTTCTTTTCGCATTGCACTGTATTGTCTCACATATTTAAACCTAACCTTATCCAGGTGATATTAATTTAGATTTCCAATTGCCTGTAACATTGTATTAACTTTTAGTTATTCACCACTGATGTGTATACTTTTAGTTCCCAAAATACCATGTGGGTTCAGCCACTGTAGCTACTTCATCATCCATCTTTTGTATCTTCAAGTATGCATGGCCCAGTACCTTTAATCTGATTTTCACTAGATTTACTACCTTTCTTCACCTGAGAAAGTTACTACAGTTTTTAAAGTGTTGAACTTATTACCAGACACTCTGTAGCAAAGGAAAATTGGTTCTACTTTTTGGAGGCTCTAACTCACATGAACTTCATTTCATACAAGGTTCTTCTTTGTCATCCTTGGAGGAAATAAAATTTATGTGAAAATGTTCTTATAAATAAACGCTGACATACTAGAAAATGAATAGTGATAGAATATACCAAGAAGTTAATAACAAGAGGAAAACATCAAGAAATCTTTTCTAGGCTAACATATTTGAAGGCTGGCCGAGGTCACAGTTAACTAGTTTTGGATTTCTCCGTCCGTTGTTCAAGGGAAATGGTTTGCATTCCACTCCCATATACCCACATGCTCAAGTGGTCTACAGTCTGACTGATGCTCTGTACGTTCACATACATTGTAGTAGAGCTTGTCTGATGTGGCCATAACACAGAATACATTTTTAGAAAGCAGTTAGTCAAAGTTAAGAAAGCGTAACTTGAAAGACGGTTATATTCATTTATTTTTCATAGCTGATGTTTCAAGGGCTCTTAGGCTTATGAAATCATCCCTGCAACGACATCCTTTTAAATCCAGATTATGTTCGGATTTCCCTCTCTCTCTCTGTAATATCTGTTTTTACTCATATCTTGTGTTTCCTTATAAAATAGAAAATCAGAAGCAGAAATTGGCTCTTTTTTTACACACGCGCGCACACACGCACACACGCGCGCGCACACACACACACACACACACACTCAACTACTGACTTTTCTCTCTGAAAATCTTCTCAGGGTTGAGAACACATTCCTGACTCATCGGCTTGCGCATCATATTCTCCGTGACCCTAAACCAAGGGCGTCATGGTAAGAAACAACCCTTCAACAGAGATAAGATTCTTCTGGGTTCTGAGAAACTGCAGTAGACTTTACTGTAGAAACACAGTGCGAGACTTTGTGCCGTTTTCTGTCATACGTTGCTTCCTTTAATACTGAGGTCAATTCACATCTGAAAACTAACGAAAAAGAATTCAAGGCTCTCCTTATACTGAACCTCTCTCCCCACAAGCGTAAAGCAACCAAAGTCGTTGTTCATGACGTGGGCATTCTAGGAACTCTTTACAGCTCCTGCTGAGATTCACTAGACCAGCGCTGTCACCCCTGTGGCCCTCCTGTGCCCTCCATTCATCCAGATCCCAGCTCCTGCGAGTGTCATGTCACACTCACACCTGCCACCAGTGCCATTCCCTAGGAATGTCCCCCGGCAGCAATAGAAAGGAAATGCAGAATTTGTTAAACCTCGAGTTCTACTGATGTATATTTTTAGGTTTTAGTGTGCAGACATCACCTAATCACTTCCAGTAAACTCGTACTCGGGGAAACAAGGTCTCCGTGGGACCCAGATTCTGAGAACCAGAGTAGAAGGAGTGTAGCCATTCCCCCCCGAGCAAAGCCCCACTAGGTCAATAAAAAAGCCTTGCCCTGGTTAAACTCTACAAGCTTTTATTTTTATGAGTTCAAGTTCCTGTCCTACGTGCAAAGACATTGCATGACACAGACTCAGGAACACACCAGAGATGACAGACTTATTTTTAATACAAATTCCTCCTTTTCTGTTCTCATCCTTAAACTTCTATTCTGCTCTACCGTTCCCTAGTGTCTCTTCCTATTTTTTAAAAAAAATTACACTCAATTAACACTAGACATTTTCTTCTGAGAAGCTTTCTGTTGCTTAACTTGAGCAATGGCACACCATAACAAAGAAGAGTAGGTTAAAATCACTGCTCTACCACATACTAGCTGTGTGATCTTGGGCAAGGTACACAGCCTCTCTGTTCTTCAGCTCCCTCTGTGATACAGGCATAGTGATGTCATTTTTCCCATGAGGATTTAAGGAGTTAAAACAGGTAAACCACTCACGGTAGGGCCTGACACAGGGAAGGCTACATAAGGGCTGGGCTTGGCGCGCTTAGATACCTGTTCTACCACCTATACCACTTCTTGACCACAGCTTGCAAAGCCCCCATCTTCTAGCTCTCTTTTACCCAGTGCTCTGAGACTGCATATCCCGCAATTCCCTCTTGCCTGCACAAAAAGTCCCTCTCAACCATGGCAATGAGTTCTACTCGTCTACTCCATTTTGAAGAAAGGTGACATGATTTAAAGGTACGGTGACATCACACAGAGCAAACCAGACTGAAGGTGGGGGTGGGCTGGGGATTCAGTCAGGGACGGAGAGGGCGTTTGCAGGGGTGCCTTCACCGAGTTTCCTGAAGGAGGTGAGTATGTGCAGGGGTGAGGGCGGGCTTGAGGGAACCCTCAGGGAGGGAGAGCTCTGAGGGGCTCCCGGCAGCAATATCACAAGGCCTCCCCTTCCCTCCCGACAAAGCAGCAGCAGCAGCCTCCTCCCGGGAGGCCCTGTGGCTGTGCTCACGTGCAAACAAAGTCCCGTGACTGAGGAGTTAGGCTGCAGTGGTCCCCAGCCCCCCGCTGAGCAGCATGCCCCTCCTCGCTTTCCACAGGGCAGGTCTTACTAAGGACAGGGCAGGAGCTGAAGGTGGAGGCTGCAGGCCTCTCCCTCACAGCACTGCTCTCCCGAGTCACAGACCCAATCCCAACCGCCTGTTGGTACCATCCCTTCCATTCAAAACGTCTCTTCTGGCCCTCCAGGTGCAATCCTGGGACGACGTCGCTCGGGTTAGAAACGGCGGGGCAAGGTGTGCAGTCCTGTCCTCTGTCACGGGATCCCTCACTGCCCCACACGCTCGTCACCTCCCCTCCAGCCTCAGCCCCGCTGCCTCCTTTCCAGCCTTCACCGTCCTCTCGAGGGCACAGCAGCCTGGGCCCCGGAGCCTTGTCTTACCTTTTTGTTCTCACGTCTTCTGCTCCAGAGCCATCTGTGCCTGTTCTGGATTACAGAACAGAGCCCAGAGTTTTCAAGGCTCACCCACATCAGTACCCAAGGCATCAGCCAATCCTACTTCCCAACATCAGGCTCCGTATTATCATTTACCCAAACATCAGCCACATGGGATTACTCACCACTGCCGAAGTGCAGCATGCGCTCACCACCCTGTTCCTCTCACCTCAAGGCCGCCCTCCAGTGGGGAATTCCCCCCCTACCCCCTCCCCAGCTGACACTTGGACCTGTCATCTCCCTTACTGTTTCTGAGAGGTCAGCTCAAATGTTCCCTGAAGACTGCTTTTGTTAACCTGGCAGAAACAAGGAATCCTCTGCGTGACCACAGCTCTCAGTATTTCCAGAACGTCCCCCGTGCTGCCCTCCATTTGAGGGTTGAGTGTGGGTCCCCCCACTGTCCAGCCCACTGACCCCCATCAGAAGTTAAACCCCCTCGTGGCAAAGAGCACGGCGGCAGCACCTCGGGCACAGGGTGGACCCTCCGCAAACGTTTGCTGGACTTCATGATGATGCCCTCTCAGTCTCACCTTGGGCTTCGTATAAACCTTTGTAAACCCTCCCCAGTAGGGCTTGGCAGGAAAGGTCTACCAAAGCAAGGGTTTTTGCAGAACTGTTCACTCTGTTCCCCAAGCTCGTGCAACATCAGTGATGCGTAATAAACCGTCGGTAAGGTATTCATCGTATGTATAGATGAACAAATAAGCATTTTAAGTCATCACAGTAGTCAAATAGGTGTAACAATAGGCAGGAGTTGGTGATTACATTAATTGATCATCACACTGCTACTCAAGAAGCCTGGTCTCCAAACCGACCAATCCACACATATTTGTTCCCGGGCCGTGACGGGGCAAACATAGAAAGTGACGGTAAATGTTTATATCTTTTACAGGAACTGACCTTGTCACAACATCCAATTATGTGTACTCACCTTGCTGAGCAGGGTACAGACCAGTTCCAACGTTATCAGTCTTGCAGGAAGGTCGTGGGATGGATTGGAAAGCGAAAAACAAAACAACCAACCAAACCCATTCCTTCAGCACAGAGAGCTTGAGAAGCACGGCCTTACCGTGGAGCTTCCAACTGGAAAAGCACAGACTTCTGCCTTCAACCCTCCACCAGGCCCTACGTGACCCCCGCCCGCGGGAGACACTGCTTCTCCCTGTAGCCTTTACTGTCTGCATCCCTCTCCATCCAGGGCTAAGAAGGTTTAGGTGAATACTTATCTTCACCTTATCGTTAGCACGTGGGACGTGCCACCAGGTACAATCAACGCAGGCATTATGGAAAGGAACTGTGTGAGAACCGAGCGGTGAAAGAAAGACCCGCTGAGAAACTTGTTCTCCGTTGTCTGCTCTCTAAAGTAAGAGGGACAGATTTCAAACAGCCTTCTTTCATTCGTCCCTAGTATGCGCCAGGCAGGGTACCAGAATTCATCGTGAAAACAGCACACAAGAGGAGGAGGAGAGAATGATGGATAAGAACGTAATAATAAGAAGGGGCGTTTCTCAAGCTGCACTGTGCACCCTTTCCAGGGCTGAGGACCTTCTTGTCCGTTATCCCACTTATAACACACAGAACTTCCCTGCCATGTAGGGGGTGAGCAGGCCATCAGGTCCTCCCAGCCTGATGAGGCTTTTTAAAAACTGGAGGGTAGGGAAAGCAAATTCCCAACTCTGACTCAGATCCTTTAGTCTTAGAACTAATGAAAAAACCTAATATAAGTCAGTTTGGACCCAGTATAATACGCTGCAGAGACACTGTGCTTCGGGAGCGTGTCTGTGTAAGGATATATGGAAACATAAATATAGCTGTAAAGGTAAACCTTAACATCAATATACAGACACAGGTCTCAAGCGCTGAGATATGAAATTCTAGAAATAATTTGTATACAGGTGATCATTTTCTGACCCAAACCTAAAAATGTTCGTCTGTTAATTACATAACTGAATAAAGATCTAGAAAGGAGATGGGTGACTGAGAGACGAATGGGTGAGTAGATTGATAGATGATAGAGAGAGATGATAGATAGATGATAAATAGATAATGACTATATATAGTGTAATCTTGACAAACGCCTCTGGGACGGAGACTTGATTAATCATTACTTTAAAGGAAAAGCCAGCCTAGGAGCCACCCAAGTCAATAGGACATCTAAGTAACAAACAGCGCTGAAGACAGAAATGTCACTTAAAAGGAAAAGAGAGAGACGTCTGAAATAAAAATAAAATATCCTTCACAGATAATTAAAATAATGTGCTTTCATTCTCAAAAATTAAACCGACACCAATCATGATAAGATCTAAATCCTCAGGAGGGCTTAGCAACCCAAGAGCCGTGTGGAGCACATTAACCAAAAGAGGCTTCAGCTGGGGCGATGGCAGTATCTGCAAGCAAACAGACGCATTAAGAAAGAAAGTGGTCCAACTTCCTCCGCCATGAGAATTCCCAAGAGCAAACGTCCTCTAAAGTTAAGGAGAAATTTATGTCCGTTAGCTAAAACGTCTACTTGGCACTCGATTGGCATTGTGTCCCCGTTGTGTCCCCAGCACTGTGCAGACTGTAAGAGGAAGCTGGTATTTATCTACAGCCCATCTCCCTTCCCAAAGGACTTGAAAGATGCGTGGAAGTTATCAAAAAGAAAGCCACATCTTTCCATTGTTATCCTTATCTACAACATAGCCATTGCAGTGGTCACTAATATAGAAGAGAGCCCCGCGGGAAAGCAAAAGGGAACCCCAGGCGTTATAGTAGACTGAGGCGGTACAGAAGCAAACAACCACTCTTTCTGCAAAGACACTGCAACGTTGAAAATATATGCCTGTACCAGCTTGGGGGCAGAGTGGGAACTGGTCGGGGAATACAATACACCCAGGTGTCAGAGGTGAAAATGCAACCAAGGCTCCAGTGGTAAACAGGAGACAGTAACAAGATGACTGCGGAGGGTTCACGGGTATTGTGGGTTCTGTGGCCTGAAAAACAGGAGGCATGGCCCTGAGGCTACACAAGGTGACAAAGCTAGCACTGGCCTCTTAGGGGAAAGCAAGAAGCCTAGATGTCTGCCCCTCCCCCAAAAGAGAGATGGAAAAACTACCCACTGGCGGAGAGACAAGCAGGTTGGCCATGTCCACAGCCTGTGTCAAGCATGAGAAACGGTCCCCTCAAGGCACCTGAAACCTCGGCTTTTGCTATGTTGAGTGTGCTTAGGCTTCAGCTTTATTCATTTCTTGGTTTGGAACCTGAAACCAAGAAATTAACATAAAATCTCAAGGGGGACCCACAGAAGCAAGTATCATATTGCTCTGAGGGACAGTGTCACCAGCCAGAGAGGGCGCACGGGACCGCCGTTAGACACTTTTTAAAAACTTGCTGCAGATGAGCTAGAGTAAGATAACGTGCCGCAGGGAAGGACCTGAGACAGCAGACAAACGTTGCCAACAGCAGCCTGAGGATCCAGAATAACCATCTAAAAAAGACGGTAAGCTTATAAACAGAATTACAGCAAAGAACAGAACAGCAGTGCAATAACTGGCTAACTCAGGGAGAAGGAAGATAAGGACACCCGCCATCACCTTTTCTGTTCAATGTTGTTCTGCAAACCTTAGAAAGTGAGCTAAGGGTTTTTTAAAAAATTATACACAGATGTAGATATAGATACTATATATATGTATGTATGCTTGTGTGTACACAAATATATAACATATAAATATCTATCTTTAGATAGCGAGAAACATGCACACGTAAATACAGATATATATTTTAATGGAAGACAACATTTTTGCAATTTGCAGACGTACGCCTGTCACATCATAAAAATACTAACTGAATCTACCAACCAACTCTTGGAACTAATAAGAGACTTTGGCAAGGTTTTTGGATACAAGATCAAAATGCAAACATGGAAAGGTTCCTACACGCCAGCAAAGATCAGCTGGAAAAATAATGTCAATAATCCCATTCACGACAGCATCAAAGAGTATGTTACCTAGGCTTAAATAGAATAATGGAAGTACAAGATCTATATGGAGAAGATGAGATGGACATAAAATAAGATCTAGCAATCTCACTCCTAAGTGTTTAGCCCTCAAGAGATAAAAACTTACATATATGCATATAGTAGCTCTGTTTATAGTCACCGAAACCTGGAAACAACAGAAATGTCCGTCTGGTGAGTGAATACGCAAAACAGGGCACATCTATACAATGGAACAGTGCTCAGCAGTAAACTGCAATGAACTACTGGTACACACAACAACGTGGATCAATCGCAAAGGCATTACGAGTGAAAGAAGGCAGTCTTAAGAGGTTTCGTACCGTATGAGTTCATTTATACAACGTTCTCCAAGAGAAAGCTATTACATCGGAAAACAGATCAGTGGTTGCAGGGCCTGGGGGGCAGGGGAGGCTGTCACTGCAAAGGGACACAATGAGGGCATCTGGGGCGCGATGAAACTGTTCTGTACCCTGATCGGCGTGGTGGTTATATGAATCGATGTACGTGTTAGAATGACTACAACTCTCCATATTAAAAAGTCAATTTTACCATGTGTGTGTTCACTGAGAAAGTTTACAACGAAAAGAACATGTTTTAAGAGGAAGGCCTAAAGAACTGTACATGACGTGATGGGAAGATAACTCAATCTGGCAAAGATGCCATTCTCCCCAAATGGATCTATAAATTCACTGGATTTCACAAACACCCAAGAGAGTTTTAATGAAATTTGACAAATTGATACTAAAATGCCTAAGGAAGAATAAAGACCTGGGTATAGCCATTTGGAGACAATTTGAAAGGAAGGAGGAAGGGCATGCCGTACTGCATACCAAGCATGTTTATAAATCTCTAGGAATTAGAACAATAAGGAGGTGGTACAGGGAATAAACAAACAGATCTTGAAGGGGCGACACAGGTATACCAGGAGCCATTCATAAATGGCTCTTCATTTATATAAAGAGCTTGGGTAGGTAGACAGACAGACAGACAGATCTCTATTTAGTTCCTCCCTTACTGCAGGCACAAAAATTAATTCCAGTTGTATTAAAGTCCTAAACGTGCAAAGGAAAACTTGAAAAGAGAATATAAAGAGTTTGTACAAATCAATTTTTTAAAAAAACAGAAAAAATAAGCAAAGGATATGAAAAGGTGTGCTCCCGACAGCCATCAGTAAAATACAAATTAAAGCAATAAAATTCTATTCCACGCCCATCGTATGTGCAAAAATGTAAGTTTGGCATTCAAAGCGCTGGCAAGGATGGGGGAAATGGACTTTTCTAATAGTTTTTCTGAGAGCAGTTTTAGGTTAACAGAAAAATGTCAGCAAGCACAGAGAGTTCCCTTGTACAACCCGCCTGCACGGTTAACATCCTGCATTAGTGTGGTACTTTCGTGACAACTGACAAACCAATATTAATACATTATTAGTAACTGAATTCCACAGTCTGCATGGGAGTTCACTCTCTGTGTTGTACATTTTATGTTTTGACAAAGGCACAATGTCATGTGTCCACCATTACAGTACCAAACAGAAGAGTCTCACTGCCCTGAAAATCCTCGGCACTCCACCTGTTCACCCCTCCCTCCCCCCCAGCCCCTGGCAACCACCGATCTTTTTACAGTCTTTATGGTTTTGCCTTCTCCAGAATGTCACAGAGTTGGAACCATACAGTCTTTTCAGATGGGCTTCGTCCACTTAGCAATATGCGTGGAAGCTTCCTCCATGGCTTGTCATGGCTTCATAGCTCATCTTTTTTTTTTTTTTTTTTTTTTGCGGTACGCGGGCCTCTCACTATTGTGGCCTCTCCCATTGCGGAGCATGGGTCCGGACGCGCAGGCTCAGCGGCCATGGCTCAAGGGCCCAGCCGCTCTGCGGCATGTGGGATCTTCCCGGACCGGGGCACAAACCCGTGTCCCCTGCATCGGCAGGTGGACTCTCAACCACTGCGCCACCAGGGAAGCCCCATAGCTCATCTTTATGTTGCTGAACAATACTCCACTGTGTGGATGAACCACAGTTTTTTTATCCATTCACCTACTGAAGGGCAACTTGGTTGCCATGAATTTTTGACAATTATGAATAAGTGGACTTTTTATATACCACTGGCAGGAAGACAACATCCTACAACCACTTTAGAGGAAAGCTGGCAACATCTAGTGAAGCCCAAGACGTGCACACACAGAGCTCAGAACTTCCAGCCCTGGGCACACATCGCCAAGAAACTCATGCGAGGAAGCATACAGAAAAATGTTTACTAAACACTCTCTGTAACAGAGAAAACTGCAAACAAAATAAAACTGGGCCAATAAGAGAAGTGCAACGGGAGACAATTCCCCATGGGTCTCCCTCAAATTTCTGCACGTCCTGCCAGCAGAAGCCCTGATGGCTTTTGCTCTGGACTGCCTTCTCAAGGGTGTCTGTGTAGTGAATCGCCTCAGAAGATGGAGGTTGCGTCTCCCTCTGGAGCACAGTTTTGGCAGAATGCTTCCTGCCCATCGTAAATGATTTGGATTTCCTAAGACCAGGGCTCCTCAGCTGTGACACAGACCCACTGCATGTGCAGCATCCACGTGGGTCCCTCTGGGTCGCCCCAAGGAGAACAGGTGCAGACATGAAGCTCAGGCTGCCTGCTGTGTGTGAGGAGCGAAGCCTTTGTCTCTGACCCAGGAGACTTGTGTCCCCTGTCAGCATCCGTGAACCTGTGGCAGCTAACCTGTCAGCGTGAAAGTAGGGTCAAACCTCAGACCCTCTTGACAAATGGATAAATAAAATTTTGAAAATATTTGTACAGTAGGCTACTGTGTGACAGTTAGTATAAATAAAGTGACGGGAATCCATGTGGATAGATCTCAATCTATTTTTAGGGGGGACATAAGTAAACCACAAAAATACCTCCAGCATTTCTGTAAAATGCATGCTGTTTTTGGATACACACATATGTGTCAAACACACGTGAATTCACACATAATCTTCAGGGCAATGGTTAACTCAAGAGAAGCAGGACGGGGAACTGAACCAGAAAACTTTTTAGCATTATGCAAATATGTCAAAATGTTGACATTTTTTCATTCTTTCATCTGGGTATAGAGGTTTTCTATATAGGTCCACAGTCCTTACCTGCAATTGTGAAAAGTTTGTTCTTAATTTTCGCACCAAAACTTACATGGCGGCAACAACCTAAATGAAATGAGGGAAGCTATGACAGTCTTTATTAGCTGCGCCGGTGTGAATATTCGTACATTTCACTGCAGAGATCTGAATGTGTTTGGTAATGGCCTGCTTCCAGACCCTGGTGGTATGGGATTCACAATGGCTTAGGCCCGTATTTCACCTTTCCAAAATCTGGAAAAGTTTGAGTTCTAAAAGCCCCTAGTCTCCAGGGTTTGGGGTAAGGGCTTTAGTCTTGAAATATCCTCTTGCAATTTTATATGTGTATTTATTTCATCATTTAAAGATACTAAAATGAGGGGAGAAAAAGCTCCAGCACTTTTCTAATACGTGAAGCCAAATTTGCATCGCATAACACAGGCGATGCTCCAGGAAACAGAGCAGAAGCCTATGGGTGGGGCCCACAGGAGGATCACCTCAGCCCAGTGTCCACTCCTAGCCTCACGGCAGCAGGGAGAATCTGTACCCTGTGCGCAGCACACAGAGGACCCTTCTGGATCTGACCTCTTGTTTTTATAATTACTAGAGCATGTTCTAGAAAACAAAGATACTATTTTTAAATGTGGCAAGATAGGGTCATACAAGATTTTTCCTGTAACCGTGAAAGAACTAATACTTGTTGCAGGTCACACTGCTGCCCTTCAGATTCCTGCTTGATTATTAAAATCATGCCTGTTCTGAGCACACCAGCTCCCCAGGTGGCGAACACACTTGAGCCTTGGTGTCCTAGAAGAGGATGCCTATCAGGACCGACTTCAGATGCTCTTGGCCTCACCAGCCTCCTGGGCCAGCCACTGCTGCAGCACCCAGTCCCGCGCAGGCTCTGACCGGCTCCGTGAAGCCCCTCCGCACCTCCTCGCAGCCCCACGCTATGGCCCCTGCTTGTCTTCTAAGAGCTTCTCTTGAGGCTCACGCGTGCGACAGCCTGGGCGTCAGTTCACAACCCACACCGTGTGACCCAAAGATGGAGGCAAGTGGTTGTCCCACAAGGGCAAATGTTTGATCGGGGCGGGTTTGGAGCCAATCGACAAATGCTTCTCTCTTTCCTGCCCTAGCTGGACGGTCAGAAAAACATCCCGTATGACTTCACAGACAGTCTCACTGAAGGAATCAGCTAGCTCCCAGCCCTGGTGGCCGAGGTGACACATCATTCTTGCATGGGCATCCCTTCCCTGTGTTCTTGCCTGACCCTCACTGTCTCTGCCCCTGCCCATGGGGGCTACTCTCCCAAGTAGAGTGTCCTGCATAAGCCTTTATCTCGGGCTCATCCTCTGGGAGACGTAAGCCAAAATAGTCTTGGTACCACGCTCACATTACAAGGTCCAGGTATTTGGGGAAGGGAAGAGGCTTTTTTCATAACTCAAAAAAAGAAGAAATTACAGGTAGTCTCACAAAATCGGGAAAATCTAGGTGCTGTGTTGCTCTCTACTTTTGTGTGCCATTTCTACCCGTGGCAGTGAAGGTGTTCCCCCTGAAGACCCTGTCTTCTTCCAAAGCACTTACCTGAAGTGCCTTCAACTGCAACTGACTTACAAACCTGCCCGGGTCATTAAAATACACCCATGGTTTCTGGACGTTTCAGTTTATGATAGTTCTGTTTAATTTGTGCCTTTTGGGCACTGTGTTTATAGTCAACAGTACTGTGCTATATACATGGAAGTTGCTCAGAGAATAAATCTTAGAAGAGACCACCAAAAAGAAATGGGAAGTACGTGACGTGATGGAGGCGTCAGCTCACCCCACAGCGACAATCACACTGCAATATACACATGTATCAAATCCATGTAAGTTTGTACACCTTAAACATATACACTGTTATATGTCAGTTACATCTCAATACAGCTGGAAAGAAGGATAATTTATGCCTGTGAGAGGTGGGACTTTTTTTTTTTAGAGTGAGTTCCCGCTTTGCATCCCTGCTCCCCGAGATGAGCTTGTGTTGATACATCCAGATTTATCCGACAATTGGTCACAAGAGCCAGCAGACTGGGGCCTCGGCGTCGCTTCTGTGACCCCGAAGCAGCGGAAATAAAGTAACTGATCTGCTGGAGGAACACACCCTCTGGCCTGGACGCCTCCGCTTGGTGCTCTTAATGCCTCCTGAGCAACACCAAGTTCAAACAGCGGTAACTAAGCCGCTCCTGCCGTCCCCTGTGACCCTCCTTGTCGGCACCAAACTTAAGTTCTCTTCCTGCCTTCAGCCGTGTTGTGTGAAGCAGTAATTAGAACTAAGTGTCTTCTTAGGACACTTTTACTGCGGCATGTTTGTCCTGCCTCCTACCATCTTATTATGTTATCTTGCCAAATGCCAGAGAAACAAGAAACACATGTTCCAAACAGGACACACCAGAGAGGGAATTTCCCTTTCGTCAGCTATGACAAGGAAGCTCTCAGAACTCCACTCTGCCCGTCACTGGTAAGGTATGGAGCCCTGACCGTACAGGGCAGTGAGAGGCTTGTACAAAATGCAGGGCTACGTTTACCTCTGTGGAGTAATGTGGAAAGAAAAAAAAATGCAGTTAAAAAAAACAGGAAACTAGGGGTCAAATGTCTCTAATATCCAAATGTCTTTGTGAAAAATGATTTGCAAAAATGTTTGGAATTAAGTATACATTTTTGCAAACAAACACTTTTCTTCTTGGATGGCGCAGCTGGGATGCATTTCAATGGCGTTTTCTATTTGACAGGTTGAGCTCTGCATTTTCCATACCGACATATACAAAAAGTCTCACCTTAACATATGCGGGGAAGAAGAATGGGAATGAGAATAAAAATAAGGAACAGGAAAGAGGAATTTATAAAGTCCCGGTTGGTTCATTTAAATATATTTAAAGACAGAGCTATTAGATTATGTCAGGGAACTCGGTGCCTGTTTTTAGAAATACAAACAGGAATAATTAACAACACAGCTCTCAGGCTTCCAGTTCAAGAAAGGAGACAGCACAGACTTTATATTATTTCTCTCTTACAACTTTTTAAATTGATGATGGTAAATGAGTGACGAAAAATAACAAATCCACAGCAACAAAAATTTTACGGTACTAAGTTATTAACAGATGTGCAATTTCAACAGGATTCTAGATCAGGGTTTCTCAGCCACAGCACTGCTGACATTTGGGACCGGACATCCATGTGGTAGAGGCTGCCCTGAGCATGGCAGGTTAAGCAGCATCTCTGACCTCTACCCACTAGACGCCAGGAGCATCTTCCCCTCACCCCCAATTAAAACAATCCAAACTTCTCTCCAGATGTTGTCAAGTATCCCCTGGGGGAACCACTGCCCTGGTTAGGAACCACTGGTCTCAAGACAGAGAGCAACTGGAGGAATATTTAGTCACACAGCTGAGCAGAGGAGACTACAGCCCAGAAGATTTACAGAGGGCACGAGAACACAGGAGACAGGCCAGCCATACGTCACAGCACCGAAGAAGGTCCTAACAAGGATGCTGCAGAGCAAGAGTAGATCCAAGGAGGGAAGGAGGGAAAAGCAGCAAACCCCGGGACTGAGTGAAGGTCTGCAGACACAACAGGAGAACAAGCACACACACCCAGGTGCATACGCACACACACTCTCTCACATGCACACACACGTTCCCTCACACACACCCTCACATACGCATGCACACAAACACTTGCATACTCACTCTCTGTCACACACACACACACACACACACACACACACTCTCTAGGCAGAAAAGCATGCAGCCAAACCTATCCATTCCTGAGGAGAGAGTGTTCTTGCCACAAAATTAAACAAAGAACTCAATCAGCTAGGAAGGGTATCAAATTGTAGCACTGGAACACCTGCCACCCAAATTGAAGCTGCCAGCCAATAAGCCCCTTCCACATGCTTGGGGCCTTCAGCCTCCTTTCTACTGCAAAATGGGATGAGCACGAATCAGGAGGCATTTGAGGAAAGCCTGGACTACGAAAGAGAAAGACTAAGATAAAGAGAAAAACTGGGGCTTCCCTGGTGGCGCAGTGGTTGAGAACCCACCTGCCAATGCAGGCGACACGAGTTCGAGCCCTGGTCTGGGAAGATCCCACATGCCGCGGAGCAACTAGGCCCGTGAGCCACAACTACTGAGCCTGCACGTCTGGAGCTTGTGCTCCGCAACAAGAGAGGCCGCGACAGTGAGAGGCCCGCGCACCACGATGAAGAGTGGCCCCCGCTCACCGCAACTAGAGAAAGCCCTCGCACAGAAATGAAGACCCAACACGGGCAAAAATAAAGAAAGAAAGAAAGAAGCTTTCATTTAAAAAAAAAAAAGGGAGAAAAACTGAACACAACACAAATGAAGATGAATGGGGGGGGGGATGAAAAAGAAAAAAAGAAAATTAACATTCTCAGACACATTTAAGAAGACATTTCATTCAAAACAAAAATCAAAATCCTGCTAATAAGAAAGAAATTTTTTTTTTAATTTTATTTATTTATTTTTGGCCGTGTTGGGTCTTCGTCTCTGTGCGAGGGCTTTCTCTAGTTGCGGCGAGCGGGGGCCACTCTTCATCGCGGTGCACGGGCCTCTCACTGTCGCGGCCTCTCTTGTTGCAGAGCACAGGCTCCAGACGCGCAGGCTCAGTAGTTGTGGCCCACGGGCCCAGCCGCTCCGCTGCATGTGGGATCCTCCCGGACCAGGGCCCGAACCGGTGTCCCCTGCATCGGCAGGCAGACTCTCAACCACTGCGCCACCAGGGAAGCCACAGAAAGAAATTTTTAAAATCAGAAAACAAGAGAACACTGGGAAAGTAAGAACATGGTAAAACCACAATGATAAGATGAATTCGGAAGATGAAACTAATAGGAATTCCTAACAAATAACAGAAAATGGAAGAGGATGTTTTCAAGGAAATTTTTTTTAACTTTCCCAGAACTGAAGGAAAACAATTCCATCCACATCACAGGGGCTTATGAGTTACTGAGGAGATGAGTAAACAGTCTTCACCCTGGCCCATCTTTGAGACATGCTAGAAGTGATGATCTAATGTGGCACCTTAAAAACGAGGGGGAGTATCTTCAAAGTTCTGATGTTGGAAAAAACCCTAAAATTCTATGCAGTCAAACCATTAGTGAAGTGTAGAGACCGAATAAAGAAATGTTCAGACTTACAAGAACACAGCTTATGTCCCATGCAACCATTCTTAGGAAGGGATCTGTCAGTAAACCAAGAAGAAAAATAAGTAAAATCCAAGAAACACTGGCACCTACTCATAAGAGCCAAGAAACGAAGTCCCAGGTAGACACTTGTCACTTGTGTCCTAACAAGCAATCAGTAGGTTGGCGCAGAAGGATCAGGTGAGATCTTAGAAAACAAAAAGAGGGTCCCGCGGCTTCCCTGGTGGCGCAGTGGTTGAGAGTCCGCCTGCCGATGCAGGGGACACGGGTTCGTGCCCCGGTCCGGGAGGATCCCACATGCCGCGGAGCGGCTGGGCCCGTGAGCCATGGCCGCTGAGCCTGCGTGTCCGGAGCCTGTGCTCCGCAACGGGAGAGGCCACAGCAGTGAGAGGCCCGCGTGTCGCAAAAAAAAAAAAAAAAAAAAAAAAGAGGGTCCCGCACACTTGAGAGAACAGCCTAGGGATGGAATGAGGTCTGAGAAGGCAAGTGACAGACTGCATGGGGGGTAAAGACAGAAAAACAGTAAGGAAGCGGACCCTGACCCGCTGCTCCCTGGCAGGGGCTGAACCTGGTCAATGCCAAGCTAGGGTGGAAAGGATGCCTTCACTTGGGTGACAGATGGCAGTTTTGCTACTAAGTAATAACATCTGAATTTATGTCTGCTCAGTACAAGAGCTATGGGGTCACCAGGAGTGGGAAAGAAATTCAAAGCAGGAACCAGAGAGAAACAAAGTTGGAATCTAATGGCATCCTGCTGAGACGGACTCATCCAACCAAGTGACTACGGTTATAAACCTTAAAAACTGCTCTCCTCATTCATCTTTTCACACGCTTCTGGGCCCTCCTCTTCACTATAAGGCCCTGCTATTCGAATTATAGCGTTTTCTGGGAACTTGCAGTAAATGCAGATTCCCTGGCCCCAGCCCAGACCTACTAAAATAAGAAACTGTATCGGATGAGAATTGGATTAGGGCCTGCCAGAAGGAATCCTTAGTAAATGCAAGCTTTTCAAGGTGCTGAGCCTTTGGTAATTTGTTATGCAGAACTATTGGGTTTGCCAAAAAGTTCTTTCGGTTTTTTCCGTAAGCTGGGTCTAATAGTGCTTAGTTGTCTTTAACTCCCTTTGAAACAATTTTGTTAGACCGCATTGTGACAGCTGTCATATCAGCGTGCATTTAAAAAAACACTTATCAAAATTGGTGAATTTCTGTGTAGCCGTTTTAGTATTGAAGATAGAAGAAAAAAGAGCAACGTTTTCGGCATATAATGCTTTACTATTTCAAGAAAGGTAAAAATGCAACTGAAACGCAAACAAAGATTTGTGCAGTGTATGGAGAAGGTGCTGTGACGGGTCGAAAGTGTCAAAAGTGGTTTGTGAAGTTTCGTGCTGGAGATTTCTTGCTGGACGATGCTCCACGGTTGGGCAGACAAGTTGAAGTCGATAGAGATCAAACTGAGACATTAATTGAGAATAATGAACGTTATACCATGCGGGAGATAGCCGACAGACTCAGAATATCCAAATTGAGCACTGAAAATCATGTGCACCAGCTGGGTTATGTTCATCGCTTTGATGTCTGGGTTCCACATAAGTTAAGCAAAAAAAACCTTCTTGACCATATTTCCACACGTGATTCTCTACTTAAACGTAACGAGAACGTTCCATTTTAAAAGCAAATTGTGACAGGCGATGAAAAGTGGACACTGCACAACAATGTGGAACGGAAGAGATCGTGGGGCAAGCGAAATGCGCCACCACCAACCACACCAAAGGCCGGTCTTCATCCAAAGAAGGTGATGCTGTGTATGTGGTGGGAGTGGAAGGGAGTCCTCTATTACGAGCTCCTTCTGGAAAACGAAACAATTAATTCCAGCAAGTACTGCTCCCAATTAGACCAACCGAAAGCAGCACTCTACAAAAAGCATCTGGAATTAGTCAACAGAAAGCACATAATCTTCCATCAGGATAACGCAAGACCGCGTGTTTCTTTGATGACCAGGCAAAAACTGTTACAGCTCGGCTGGGAAGTTCTGATTCATCCGCCATAGTCATCAGACATTGCACCTTCAGATTTCCATTGATTTCAGTCTTTACAAAATTCTCTTAATGGAAAAAAATTCAATTCCCTGGAAGACTGTAAAAGGCACCCGGAACAGTTCTTTGCTCAAAAAGATAAAAAGTTTTGTGAAGATGGAATTATGAAGTTGCCTGAAAAATGGCAGAAGGCAGTGGAACAAATCGGTGAATACGTTGTGCAATAAAGTTCTTGGTGAAAATGAACGTGTCTTTTATTTTTACTTTAAAACCGAAGGAACTTTTTGGCCAACCCAATACATAACTAATACAAGAAGCTGGTAAATCTGGATTGGAAAGGGGTCAGAAGCAGTGAGTAGGACAATAAGGAAAGTATGTTATCGACCCTCCAGAATGAGGATTCTAAAACTATTGTTATAGATACACCAAGCACTGAAAGCAGAAATAAGAGTGGGCCTATGAGCAGGGAGGGGCGGGGAGGCCTAGGAACAGGGAGGGGCGGGGAGGCCTAGGAACTGTGTTGTTTCGTTATAAACATTTTGCTACTCTTTGAGATTTTGACCATCTCATAAAAATTCTACTTGTTAATTCAGCATTTACAGACCAACTGAATCTTGATACTGGGAGGTATCTTAAAGGTTTCAGTCCAGCATCCCATTCAAAACAGGAATCTAGAGACTCAATATCTTCCTCCATGACTGGTACCTGGGTGCTCACTCCAACTCACAGCACAGCGCATCTATGGAGAGATGCGGCTTGTTACTAGAATGTGCCCTTATGGTAGATGCAAAACTCCCTGCCCGTGGGAGTGTCAAGCAGGACTCCCAGGTGTGCCTTCTGAAGCATAAGGAACACACCTCTCACTGCCAAACATCAACCTTGAAATCATGGACACTGTCTGTCACTGGCCCTGCTAAACAGTCCTCAGACTAAGCCCCAATACATTTAGCTCTTCTCCACAGGACATGATGCCCGGTTTCCTTCCAGCCACATCCACTACCCCCAACATTTCCGAGTCCGGTGGTGTCTGACTTGAAAGTTGACTCCACAGCCCTGCAGGAACAATTTGCTACAGGCAGAGGAGGCGGGACGGCGACCTGCTGGATCTGCCCACGTGATCGCCTGTATTAGTCAGGTTCCAGCCATGACTAAATTCTCAGGGCCTTTTCTCATGAACTTCTCTATTAAACAAACACCCCCAAACAAGTTCTATTTTTAAACACAATAGCAAACCTGGCATTTTCCCCCCCGTTACATTTTGTCTGGTTTCTGCCAATTATTTGATGATTTAAAAAAACTCAACAAGTACTCATATAGAGCACTTCTTCGGTGCCAGACTCTGAGCCTTTCACAAATATTAAATCACTTGATCTTTATCACAATCCCATGAAGTAGGTGCTAATATTATAGACATTTTACAGATGCAGAGACTGACAAATGAGTTAAGTTAACGCGCCAAGATCCCTTAGCAGCCAGGACTGAATTCCAACCTCAGCAGGTCTGCTCTAGACCATATTCTCTCTCTCTCTCTCTTTTTTAAAATTGTGTTGAAGTATAGTTGATTTACCATGTTGTCTTAATTTCTGCAGTACAGCAAAGTGATTCACTTATACATATATATACATTCTTTTTCATATTCTTTTCCATTATGGTTTATCACAGGATGTTGAATATAGGTCCCTGTGCTCTATAGTAGGACCCAGTTGTTTATCCATCGTATATACAATAGTTTGCGTAGACCATATTCTCCTTTCGATGGCACCCAGCTGCCTCAGGGAGCTGTCTGAGTCCTGATTCCGCTGCCCCGTGTAGGTGCCACCCTTCCCACCTCTGTGTTACCCACAAATTTGACAATCGGGTCTTCCACGTTTGCCTCCAAAATGGAAAGAAACGTTGAGAAGGATGAGACCAGGGAAGACTCCTTTACAAGGACAAATCTAAAGTAAAGCGATGAAGACCCAACCAACACCCCACCAGGGAGAATTTTCCCTTCTTCTGCAAGCCTTCGGGGACCTGGAAGCCCTAGGGAGCATCACCGCACTGAGTTGTGTGATGTAGGGGTACTCTAGAGCAGCTTGGGGCTAATTCCCCCCACTCCTCCAGGGAACATCTGGCAAAGTCTGAAGACAGTTTTGATTGTCACAGCTGGGTGACGTGTGGGAGGAGTGCTACTGTCGTCCAGAGGGTAGAGACCAGGGACACTACGAAACATCCTACAACACACAGGACAGCACCCTCCCCCAGCAAAGAACGATCCAGCCCGAAACGTCAGCAGAGCCAAGGTTGAGAAAACCTGTTCTAGACGATCTACTCATGAAGTCAAAAACAATAATACGTCGTAAGTTTAGACACAGTGAACCAACTGAGGAAAAGGTCCATGTGAATCAGTGACATACATCTTTCACTAACATTTTTGCACTCTGGCAAGGTGGAATGATCAATAAATCAGAATCAGGTATCTCCTCTATTCAGACTTCTCCATGCCTCAGTTTATACAGTCTCCATGCAACAATAAGGCATTCCTAGGTTGCTTTCCATTCTAAAATGTCATCAACTATAGAGAACAGACTTGTGGTCTATGCTAGTTCGGGACTAGCAGATGCAAACTATTATGTATAGAATGGATCAACAACAAGGTCCTACTATAGAGCACAGGGAACTACGTTCAATAGCCTGTGATCAACCATAATGGAAAAGAATATGAAAAAGGATGTATATATGTATGTATAACTGAATCACTTTGCTATAGAGCAGAAATTAACACATTGTAAATCAACTATACTTCAAAAAATTAAACTCATCAACTGCAGCTTTATTATTTTTCAAATAACTAGAGTAAACAGAAGATTTTTAACACAAGCAGTTGCTCCAAAATGCTCAGCATTAACGACTAGTTCAGAGCATTACACAGTTATCATTTCAAAGCGTCCTCCTATTTCCTCAGATTCTCTTGTTTGCATTTTTATTACAACGTTTCCATGTCAACTAACTTCTGATTTATCCTCCTTAATGATAAACTTCAAATGTTATTTCTACTATGTGTTTTCTTAGTATGTCTATACTTTCGTTAATGGCACAAAGATGATTTATTTGTTTGCAAACGGAGCACCTAGCGGAATGTCACCAAGTAATTCCTACTTTTTAACTATGTTTGACACCTATTTTTATAACATTCCTAAGAAATCAAAACTTGTTTCTTAGATAACTAATTTCTACAATTATTTATTGGCTAAAATAATGGAAATAATAAAGAGGTAGGGAGAGAATCCATAAATCTTTTACTTTCCTACAACTACCTGAAATGTAAACCTAGCAAGATCAGAATTCCCCAAATCCTCTATGCCACCCAAGTCACAATTACAAGCCAGCGGCCAGTGATCTTTGTTTTTTTCAGATTCTCAGTGGCCAGAGGACACTGCTTTAAGAATCACTCTGTCACGTGGTGATGGAAAAATGACCTTTTTATTTTATTTTCCCCCAAGTTCTCTAAGAAAGTATCCCTGAGCGTTACAGAACCATGATAATGTCAACGTGTTTCAGTCAAAGGCCGGACAGGAAAACAACTGCAACTAATTATACTGGTTTACTGATTCACTGCAACCAGAGGACCACATCTTGGGGACTCCTGGGCATCTCACCGAGGTGTTATTATATAATACGGGCTTGTATTAGGTGATCTGAGGAAGGATTCAAGAAAGTAGGGCTTTGCTTTGAACTGGATGCTGTAAGAAAGCAGAGGTAATTATATCACTGGGCATTCTGATCAAGTCTTCTAGAAGGCAGGAAGTAAGACTGAAGCTGTAATTAGTAAAGAAGTAGCAGTCGTTCGTATTAACCAGGAAAGTGGGACATTTAGTCCTTTTGTGTTTTTGTCCACGTTCCGCCTTGATCATGGAGAGGTCCTGGTGTTTTCCTTGACCATCGTGGTTTTAGATTGGCCTTGTCTGACACTGGTAATTCTGTGAAATTGTTTCTGTTCAGCCACAGCAAACCAAGACCTGGCTGCGAATGCCAGACTGGCTCCCAGCTGCGAGCGGCTGCTTTTCCCTTTCTCAGTGGGAACATCAGCCCCAGCTGCACCTAAGGGGAGACCTGGTCTCCTGCCATCTAAACCCACAAAGAGTCGGCTTCCTCTGGCTGGCACGGAGCCACCCTCCACGCTGGTTCAAAGGAGAAAGGTCACTTTGGAGACCTATGTTGTTCAAAGATTTACACTAAATCCTTAATTGGATTCCTCCTTTCTGAAAGCTGAATTTCTCACCTTGCTCAATGTCCTGAGGTCAGGGACGCATCACATTCAAGATATCTAACAGGGGTACCATCCCATGAGGTCAAATGCAAGTTAGGTCTTGGAGGTTCCTGGCTATGCCCGACTCTGACTCCTCAGTGGTTGGCTTTTACGGAGTCTGAGGTACCCAAAGAAGAGGCCAGGACTACGGGCGTGGGGCGGGGGGCAGCACTTGAGAGCTGGGAGCCCCGGTTCCTGCCAACTGTCCAGAGACGTTTCAGTAATTCAACACCTCGTTTTGGTTCTCATCCCAGATTGGCAGCAGCGTTTCTTGGAGGCCAACAAAGCATTCACCTTTGAGACTTTCTGCCATCAAGAATGACAAGAAAGATTTTATTTATCTCTATTTTGTAAAAGAATGGGCCCACTCAAGTAGGCAGACCTCTACATGGTTTGCTCCTTCCGTATTTTCCTTCTCAATACAGTCAGTTTAAATGTTTTTTAAAGAATATGGACAAAAAAATTATTTGTGGATGTGTTTTAAAGATCATAAAGTTCTCTTTTACCTACGAAGATACATTTAAATTTTTTCTAAGAAATAATGCTTCCAGTCACGACTTAAATGCGCAAAAAATTCAGTCACATTTACTAACTTAGAGATTACTAAATTGGCTAAAAGTTAATTATTTTAGTCATAAAACTACCTAGACATTGACCAATCCACCACTAAGCTTATTCCTTTTGGTTGAACATGCAATTGATTTTTAGAAAATTAATATTAGGCTATTAATTACTTTAATTGTTTGATTTTTTAATTTAAAATCAGTATTGTCATTGGATAAATCTAAACAAACTATTTCTTACCTGTGGATCCCTTTGAACAATTGGCTACAGTTAAACAATTCTTTATTAGGTTAAGAAACTTAATTTTTAAGTTCACTTGTACCAACGAATTCATACCAGCAGAATTAAAGTTCATGCTGCTCACACATCAGACTGGGGGGTAAAGGATTTTTTAGGAATTTATGCTGCCATAACCTTTTGAAACATTACGAATTTTTGCTAAAAAATTCTTAACTTTTTATTCTGAAAGAGTTTAAAATTTACAGAAGAATCACAAGAAGCCTAGAAAGCATTCCACGTACCCTCAGCAAATTCACTAACTGAAAACACTTCACTCCATTTGCTCATTTGCAAGTGAATTGTTGACATCATACACTTTAACCCTAAATACTTCAGAGTATACTTCCTAAGAACAACATGATTATTAAACTGAAGAAATTTAATACTGATACATTATTACTGTCACCTTCAGATTTCACCAACTTTCCCAGTCACATTTTTTAAGGAAAACCTCTCCGCTGATCCATATTGCGTTTAGTTCTCATGTCTATTTTCTCTGTCTTGAATGGCATTGGCATTTTCCAAAAGTACAGGCCAGTTGTTTTGTAGAATGCTCTCAGTTTGGGCTGGCCTGATGCTTTCTCCTGATTCTATTCAGGTTATGCTTTTTTTTTTTTTTTTTAGCAGAAATGCAAAATTTGGCAGCAATGGCAGAAGTAAAGCTGTGTCCAAGGCATTTTGCCCCACCGTTGGTGGTGCTAACAATTAAGAATTTTCTTTTGAGCAGATTCCTTAACGTTTCCTCTGGACCGTATTGTGAATGCAGACCCTTTTTGGCTTCATAAATAAAAGAGTGACTTGCACGTTATGTCACGACTCCATCTCTAAGATCTATGCCTCTATTACATTTCTCTTCTACTTTCCTGGAACAAGAGAGTCGGTTCTGCCCATTTATTTTCATTTCCCTTGAATAAAATGGGAACGAATAAACAGACTGACACAGATGGTTGTCAGCGTGGTGATGATTACAACCGAGAACAGGTCTACAAAAATACCCAGCTCGCTAAACTTTCCATAGGAAAGCCTGGCTGCCTCCAACGTGCCAAAAGCAACTGGGCTTGCAGGATATTTTTAGGAATTGATTATTTTAGCTTCTTTCTGAGAGCAGACAAGCTGCCACAATGGAATACACATTAAACAATGCGTTAACAACATCAAATTTAGAGCCAGCTGAACTAAAAATGGAAACCAAAATTCTGCCCATAGATAGTCATTTCACACAGATCAGCAAGAGAGTCTTGGGACCATGGAGTTGTTTGGCTCTGCTCTCCAACCCCTTGTGGAATGACTGAACTTAAAACTTCTCCCCAAGATTTTTTCACACCCTTGCCTAAATATCTCCCAGAAAGGACTTTTCACACTTCCACTGGAAATTGCTTCTAGAGCCTCAGGATACCTCTGAGCATGAGAATTTAATTTGGGGGGCACCTGAAATCTCTCCATATTTTTTTCTGGTCCCAACCTGTGAAGAAGTAAGAACATCTGGCCTTTCCTAAAAGTCAACCGTGGGTGGGAGCACATGGTCAGGGAGTAAGCAAGAGGCCAGAGTGGGGAGTCCAATCCACTGAGTTTTTATGTAGAGAATGTTTCTTTAATCTCTACGAAACTCTCTCTAGAAACCTCTGGATCCTCCACTATAATCTTCATGAGGACTGTCTTCCTAGTTCCAAACAGTGTTGGATACACTGTACTTTTTATCAATAAATATTGTTTATAAACATTGTTGAATGAATGCACAAAAGAATAAAGGTCTTACTTTGAATTCGAACAGTATTATTTGTGGTCACCCAGATTATAACCTTGCTATCATATTGCATTAAAATACTCATTTTTCCCTTTTGTCAATGCATTATTCATTCTACAATCAATTCAAGCAATATATAGATGGTATTAAACATGTTATCTGTACAGGGACTGGCTGAATTGCAGATCAGTGTTCTGGTATTCTAGTGTATCAGTCAGCTCCTGCTGTACAACAAGCACCTACAAAATTTCAGCAGCATACAATAGTAAGTGTTTATTAGCTCACAGGTCTGTGGGTTGGCGAAGGGTTGGTTGACCTAGGTTGGATTCAGGTAGGTGGCTCTGCTGATTTTGGCTGGGCATGTTCACAAATCCAGGAGTCAGCTAACTCAAGCTTGCTCTTTCACGCCTCACTACATCACGTCCACTAATATCCCACTAGCTAAAGCAAGTCACATGGCCAAGCCCAACACCAACAGCACGAGCAAGTATGTTCCCCCCAAAGCAAGGGAGTGAATATATCTGGAAAATAAGCTAAACTATAACACCGTCACAACACACAAACTAGCTCCCAGCTTTTTTCCACTTGTGAACTACAGAAGTGAACTTTGATTTTCCCCAAATATCAGACTTTCTCTAACCTCTGGACCTTTGCACATGCCGTTCCTCTGCCTAGAATAATCTCCCACACCTTCTGCCCCTCTTACAACATAAATCCATCTCTATCACTTGCCAGACTAACTCCTGCTCATTCTTTCAGACTATTACGTTCTAGAAACATCTCTAGATTCGAGAATCCAAGAAAGTCGCCAACCCCAGATTCTCCCGTACATCCCGCTGAGCCCTATTCTTCCCCCACGGTACCTACTGAATGTTTTAAACATTGCCCATTTCTCTCTCTTCTCACACAATAATCTCTGTGAGTACAGCCTGCATCCTTCTTACTAACCTTTGTGCCTCCAGCCTTAGATTAGTGTCTGGTATGTAGCAAATACTCAAAAAAACGTTTGTTGGATGAATAATTTGGATATAAGTATTCATCCTTTGTGAAACATGAACACTGACCTGACTACACTACATAAACGTATCCTACCTACTGACATTTTCTCTTTCCCCATTTTTTCTTATTATTGTTTAAAATAAAAATAGTTTCAAACTCTGCTTATGGAGAGGCTATAAATTCAAATCACACACATGAGCTTGGACTCAATCTGAGCAATCTGCCCCCTTCAGCTGGAAATAACCTGATGTTCATCAGAATTTTCACAGCACAAAAAAATGAACTATTTGGACCGAAAATAAACTAAAAGTTGTAGTTTGAGCTCTCTGTCAGTCAGCATATATTCCTGACATTTAAAAAAGATTCTCATTACATGGGGAGACTGACACTCCAAATTGGAACTCTTGGTTTTATTCAAGCTAGTAACTTACCTCTTTCTCCAGCTCATCTCTACCGAAACCTCTAGAACAAAAGGTCCCTAAGGTCCCTCATTCTTTTTTTTTTTTTTTTTTTTTTTGCGGTACGCGGGCCTCTCACTGTTGTGGCCTCTCCCGTTGCGGAGCACAGGCTCCAGACGCGCAGGCTCAGCGGCCAAGGCTCACGGGCCCAGCCGCTCTGCAGCATGTGGGATCTTCCCAGACCGGGGCACGAACCCGTGTCCCCTGCATCGGCAGGCGGACTCTCAACCACTGCGCCACCAGGGAAGCCCGGTCCCTCATTCTTAAAAAATAATTGCTTGTAGCAAATCCATGGCTGCCTGCTAATCTAAATACAGTCTACATCTGTCTTTCATGGGTCTTTGAAAAAAGCTGGGCTTCTCACACAGATTTACGGGCTTCTAGATGACATTTGAAGGACTTGTCTATTTAACATCATCGCTGAAAATAAACACTTCATCATAAATCCATTCATCAAAACTAAACCACTGATCCCTGCTCCTCTCCAACAGAATGAATCCATTTTCCCACTGCATTGCAATAAGTTCCATGAACGTTAAATTCACAGTGACAGCGATTCTCAGAAAGAGCGTTCAGCAGCGTAGTCTCTCAAGTATTTACTTAGGCTTTTACAACACGATGATCCAGAACACTTCGAAAGGGGCTGGTAAGAGGATTTCAACAATCCAGTGTGCCCTCCAATCAATAACTAATTCATCGCTACCAAATGGCCTCTTCGGAGCACGGAGACATGAAAACAGATGGAACGGAATGCCTATTACAACATCTCCAGGGGCTTCCCTGGAGAAAAAAGAAAAAAAAAAAAAAAAACACCAACATCTCCATATACTCTCTTAGCTCTTTAGGGAACTGCCACAGGCTGGGAGAAGTCATCAATGACTTTTAATAAGCACAACTAAAAATAACGCATCAGGGTGTCTGTGACTACTTCTTATAGGCATGGTCTCGTTGGATGATGTCTGGGAGACATTTCTGGTTGCTGGATCCTAGAAGGGCAGGGATATTGGCATCGAGTGGGTAAAGGCCAGGGATGCCACTCAACATCTTACAGTGCACAAGACAGCCCTCCCTTCTGCCGCACAGCAACAAAATTACCCAGCCCATAAAGTCAACAGTGCCAGGAATGAGAAACCCTGTCCCAGAGAAAGTTAATACATGTAATTTCTAGAACTGTCCCATATGGCTGTCACTAACCACACGTAACTACTGAGCTTTTGAAATGTGGAAGTCCAAACTGAGAGGCAAGGTAAGTGAAAAATACACTCTAGATTTCAAAGACTTAGCAGGAAAAGAGAATGGAAGTTCAGTATTTCCACCCTTGTCTTCATGGAAATACAAAAAGCATAAAGGAGAAGAAAAACAAGCATTTGAAAAATATGTTTTTAGCAGAACAAGAAGCCAGTTAAACCCCCGACCTCAAAGTATCAAAATGACCACCAGTGCAACTGGAGATCGATCAGGGTGTGTTGAGGAAAAGACAGACGCAAACAAAACCACAGGGATGAGGCAGCAGCTAGAGATTTGCCAAGGAACCAGCAAAAACACGCTTCTCAAACACAAGGGGCACAGCCCGAGGCACAGAACATGGATGATTTGTTTGCAAGAAGAGAAGTAAGGGCGAACCAGCTGGCAGCAGGAGTGTCCTATACAAAATCAACTTCCAGACGCACAAAAGGTAAAATTAAATGAAGAATCACACGCACACGTTACATTTGAAGGCACTGTTATGTCGCTATGGCAGTGGGAAAAAGAGAAATTTGAATTGTTAAAGAAAATGTTTTAATCTGGCATCTTCATTGGCTGAGAAGTAAAGGATAAATAAATTCATATGTAAAACCCTGGGTTAAGGAAAAAAGCCAGCTATCCTCGCACACTGTACTGCTTCTTTCCCACGGAAAACATCCAGAAATAAAACATATATATGTGCAGAAATCAATAGCTTTCTTTTTTTGAATTTCAGGTAAACATCAAATTTTTTAATATGCCTCAAGGTGAATAGATTTCCTATATGTAAACAATGCAAACTAGAACATAAAATTGAAGGCAAGGAATCATTTAAAATAGCAATAATAAAGATAAAATGCTTAGAAATAAGAAACATGTAAAACTTTAGGAAGATAATTTTTTTTAAAGGAAACTGTTACTACAGCCCTTTTTTTATTTTTTAATTTTTTTTAATTTTTTGGTTGTGTTGGGTCTTCGTTGTTACATGCGGGCTTTCTCTAGTTGCATCAAGCAGGGGCTACTCTGTTGCGGCACGCGGGCTTCTCATTGCGGTGCCGTCTCTTGTTGCAGAGCATGGACTCTAGGTGCGCGGGCTTCAGCAGTTGTGTCACGTGGGCTCAGCAGTTGTGGCACATGGGCTTAGTTGCTCCACGGCATGTGGGATCTTCCCGGACCAGGGATCGAACCCATGTCCCCTGCATTGGCAGATGGATTCTTAACCACTGCGCCACCAGGGAAGTCCCAGGAAGATAACTTTTAAGTTCTTCTCGTGTAAGGGAGAAGAAAATGTAAATACATGAAAGGCATTCCAAGTTACAGAGTATGAAGAATCAACATCATGACATGACTGTCCCTAAATCTATTTAAAATAAAACCCAAAGGATTTGTTTTAGGAATTAGGTAGGCTGGTCCTAAATTTCATAGGAAACCATAGATAAGTAACTATAGCCAACAGAAATCTAAAGTAATTCAATTATAAAATGTAAACCACTCATTTAAAAAAAAAAAGGCAAGGATTTTAACAGACTATTCATAAAGGAAAGATATTCAAATAGACAATAAGCACATGCAAAAATGTTCAAACTCATCACTTAGTCATCAGTAAAATGCAAAAGAAAACCACGATGTGACACCACCATACACCCACCCAGTATGAGGAAAATTAAAAAGACTAACAATATCAAATGACGTCGAGGAATGAGGGCAACTGGAACTCCCATACATTCTGGTGGGAGTGTAAAATGGTGCAGCCACCTTGGAGAAAGACTGGGGGTTTCTTAAAAAGCTAAAAACCTACCCCAGGACTCAGCCGTTTCACTCATTTGTGTTCTCGCCCTCCCCTCTTTTAGAAAACACACGGGCCACAAAACAAACTGTGCCAGAACCTTCAGAGCAGCTTTATTCATAACAGCAAAAACCTACAAAGAGCCCGGCTGTCCCTTCATAGGAGAATAAATAAACCAAATGTGGCACATTTACACACGGAATATCACTCATCAGTAAAAAGAAACAAACTACAGATACACGCGGCTACGTGGTTAGGTCTCGAAAACGTTATGCTTAGTAAAAGAAGCCTTCCACAAAAGCATGCATACTGTGTACAGTCAGAACAGCAGTAGCCTCTGGGGCAGTGTATCAGGATTGGCTGGCAAGAGGCATAAGGGAGTTTTCTGGGGTGGTGGTATTGTTCTGTATTTGATAAGAGTTTGAGTTACACAAGCACATGCATTGGTCAAAACCCGGTGAATATGCACCTAAGATTTGTGCATTTCATTGTGTGTAAGTTTTAGTTCAAAATAAAAAAATACTATAAACGTATACTAAACTCTAGTTAATGATAACGCATGCTAAACTATTTAGGGGAAAGTGTACTACTATCTCTAATTTACTTGGATATGCATCAAAAAAAAAATAAGATGGATCCAGTGTATAGAGGACAGATGTGTGTTAAAGCAAGGTTAGTAAAATGTTAATGGTAGAATCTATGTGGTGGGCAAACGGATATTCACTGTAAAATTCTTTCAACAGTTCCATATGCTTGAAATTTTTTTAAATAAAATGTTGAAAAAAGTCTGAAGAAACTAAAATAGTAATGAAGACTAGCCCTACAGCATGCTAAAACTTATTTATGTTACATATTAAATTTAACATAAATAAGAAAAAAATCAATGGAATACAGTAGAGAATTCAGAAATAGAACCCCCATGGGCTTCCCTGGTGGCGCAGTGGTTGAGAATCCGCCTGCCAACGCAGAGGACACGGGTTTGAGCCCTGGTCCGAGAAGATCCCACATGCCGCGGAGCAACTAAGCCCGTGCACAACTACTGAGCCTGTGCTCTAGAGCCCGTGAGTCACAACTACTGAGCCTGCATGCCACAACTACTGAAGCCCACGCGCCTAGAGCCCGTGCTCTGCAACAAGAAAAGCCACTGCAATGAGAAGCCCGCGCACTGCAACGAAGAGTAGCCCCCGCTCATCGCAACTAGAGAAAGCCCACGCGCAGCAATGAAGACCCAACGCAGCCAAAAAATAAATAAATGGATAAATAAAATTTATAATTAATAAATAAATAAAAAGAAATAGAACCCCCAAAATATGGAAACTGAGTGCTGTCAACGAGTATAAAATTTCAGTTATACGAGATCAGTTCTAGAGAGCTGTTGTCCAACCTTGTGACCACAGTTAATAATACTGCAACGTGCACTTAAACATTTGAGGGTAGATCTCATGTTATGTGTTCTTACCACAATAAAAAAATTCTGGAAATACAGTATATGTTATAGGTGGCAACTACAATCAGAAGGGAAAGATGGATTATTTAACAGTGTTGAGACAAATGCACTGCCTTCCGGAGTCGTATATTTGGATCTATGCCTCACACTTTATGCCAGGACAACTCCCAAACAGATCAAATATTTAAGCATATATAAAATGTAGAATGAACTAATAAACCAAAGAAACCACAGGATAATTCTTCTTTCAGCACTAGAGGGGAGAAGCCCTTTCCCACTGTGACCAAATGCCGGAAGTAACAAAAATAAGGATGAATTCAACCACGTAAAAGGCAGAACTCCTCAGGGCAACACTACAGTAAGCAAACTCAAAGACAGATGACAAACTGGGGGGAAACTGTAATATATCACAAAGTTAATTTCTCTAATAAATAACTCACACATACACTGTCAGCAACACAATAGAAAAGAGAAAAACAGGGGAACTATATGAACAGAGAATTCACAGAAAAGACAAGACAAATGGCTTTTAGTCCCTTGAAAATATCCTTAGCCTCAAACATATAATTGAAAAAAATATATCTCTGTGTGGTTTTAATTTGCATTTCTATCAGAAGTGAAAAAAAAGAAAGCTGTAGTGCCAATAATTCACTTTAAAATGGAGAGGAAGAAAACACACACATAAACATAACACATATAAAAACGTGTTTGTACGTTTTTGTTTTGTTTTGGTTTTGGTTTTTTTTTGCGGTACGCGGGCCTCTCACCGCTGTGGCCGCTCCCGTTGCGGAGCACAGGCTCCGGACGCGCAGGCCCAGCGGCCATGGCTCACGGGCCCAGCCGCTCCGCGGCATGTGGGATCTTCCTGGACCGGGGCACGAACCCGTGTCCCCTGCATCGGCAGGCGGACTCTCAACCACTGCTCCACCAGGGAAGCCCTGTACATATTTTTTAAAGCTCCAGAAAGGAACACAAGAAATAATAACGTGCGTCGTTTGTTCAAGAATGACAGCGAGATTTCCTTCACAGTATACCCTTTTATACTTCTTTAACTTTTAATTTTAGTAAACGTACTACCTAATAAAAAGTTAGATTTAAAAAAGTGAAAATAATTCTATTGCAATCAAAGGCAGCAGAAAGTGGGAGGCAGCCCAAGCCCAAGCCCAACTCTGCTACTAATTAACTATGTGAACTTGGGCCGGTCTTAGAATCACTGACTGTTCTGGCTACAAAGAATCTCAGGAATATTCTCACCCCTCACTCTGGTCCTACAGAACAGGGAACAAAACACAGAATAAATTAAATGGTTTAGCCCAGGTCACATGCAGTCAGTTTATGGCAGAGCCAACAAAAGCTGTCTGTCGATGTGTCAGTTTCTTCTCGTTTAAGATGGGAGTCGTGTCATTAGGAGATGAAAAGACAAGCCGTAGAGCCTGGGAGAAAATATTTGTAAACCGCAGAAACCACAAAGAACTTGGATCCAAAATGGAAAAAGAACTCTCACAACTCGACAGTAAGAAAGAAAACAAATTAGCACCTGAAAGGATGCTCAACGTCGTTGGCTGTCAGGGAAATGCAAATTAAAACCACAGTAAGATACCACTATGCATCTCTTAGAATGGCTAATACTTTTTTTAAATGACAATACCAAATGGTGGAGAGACAATGAAGCAACTAGAATTCTCATACATAGCTTGTATACAAAATGCAGAAGGGTACAAAAACACTTTAGAAAACATACTTACCATATAACTCAAAAACCTGCACACAAATGTTTATAGGTGTTTTATTCATGATCCCCAAAAAGCTACAGAAACATCCAAAATGTCGTTCAACTCTTGAACATCCATACAGTGGAATACTACACAACGATAAAAAGGAACAAACTACTGATGCACGCAACAACCTGGATGGATCATAAAGGCACAATGTTGAGTGAAATCAGCCAATCTCCAAAGGCTACAGACGTCATGGTTCCATTTATATGACCTTCTGGAAAAGGCAAAATTGGAGGCATGGAGAACAGATGTGGAGTTGCCAGGAGTTCATGTAGGGAGAGAGTGTGACTAAAAGGGGAAGCATGAGGAAATCTGGGGGGCACTGGCAATGCTCTGTCTCCTGATTGTGGTGCTAGGTACACAACTCTGCATTTGTCAAAAACCACAGAATTGTTTACCACAAAGAGTAGCTTTTACTGTGTGTAAATCGAAAAATAATTTTTTTTAATGGAGTCTGGAATCAAATGATGTCTATGGGCCTTTCCATCTCTATAAAGACTTTTTCACTTTTTAAAAGGATAACAATTCACTGCCACAGACTAGCAGGGATTTGTATTATATGCGGGAAATTATTTTCTTTTGAGAAAAAAAAAAACAAAAAACCTGAAGAACTATGAAATTCACAATGAAATGACAATATGGAGAAATAGGAAGCCCAGAAAAGGGTGTGAAAATAATGGTTCAGAATTTCATCCCAGTTGAAAGTGCTAAACAAATAGAAAAATGGAGCCAGTCCCAAATTCTACTGCTTAAGGTTTGCTATCGTATTTTTAAATTCCTTTCTGTTTAAAGGTGGGATCACTGGTTGGGCAAAGTCTGGATCTCCCCCTACCTATTCTTTTGCCTCCCTCAGAGAGTGTTCATGTGTCATTTGGACTGTCTAGAGAGACACCATCCTTCAAACCATTTCTTGCTTAATTTTGGTCTCTTTTGCTCCATAAACTTAAGGGAAAATACCCCTTACCTTGTGCTTCTTACCTTTTTATGGTTATGTATCCCTTTGAGAATCTGATGTAAGCTATGACCCTATTTGCAAGGATTAAAAAAAATCAAGTCCATAGATATCCCCACAGGCACAATTCTGGTTACAACAACAGCGGCTCAAAGACCCCCCGAGTCCTGTGGATACTGGGATTCCGGGATTCCAGGATTCCAAGTGGGTAAAGCACAGGCTCCTGAGAGGAGCCCTGGCTTCAAATCCTGACACTGCTCCTTAACAGATGTATGACTGTGGGCAAGTATTTATCCTCCCTCTGCCTCTGTTTGCCCATCTGTAAAGTAAATAATGCTGCTAGGATTCAACCGCACCAGGCCCCTGGAAAGCCGCCATGAATATGAGCTAGGAAGAGGACGAAGAGTGGAGTGTCATCCACATCCCACTGATGTTAAGGAAGCCCTTCCTGGTGCGAGGCGCAGAAAGGCAGTGTTATAAAAGACAACAATGTGCAACTCCGTAGTTGTTCATATCCCAATGTATGGCAAAGGGCTATAACTAGTAATCGACCACATGAGTTGTTAACAACTACCAAACTAAGTTTTCCAAAGACGCTAATTCAGTTTTCTACCCAGGTGTCTGTCGCCAAACAACCCTTAGCAACATTGCAAAGTCTCTGCGGATACTTGGAGCTCTCCCAAATTGGAAGAAGGATGCTCCTTGAGGCTGCTGCATCGTCAGCACCACTGTGACTTGGGATGGTCTGGACTGCTGTCATTCTTGATTCTGATGGCTCATATATTGTAAATATGTACGCAATGACTTCAGCATCATCAGTTTTGTTTACTGAGGGTCATCTGATGAAACCAAGAGCAATGATGCGATCAATCATATTTTGCCTATATTTTTTTCCAATAATTGGGTTTTAAGTCATATATATACCATGATTCAAGTGGGAATCATCCATACTCTGATTGCTGTAGTGGACATACACATAATCCCCAGAACTAAGCTTGTAGGGGGATAGTTCACTACTAACACCCAGTGTTTGCTTTGGAGGGGGCAGATTTATTGTTCAGTTTGTCACCACTGGAAAATAGGAGTTGGTAGCGCAGATGGAAAAATGAATTTTCTTTTTGATCTGCCTGAACGGACCACAGGAAGACACATATGAATGAACACACACACACACACACACACACACACACACACACACACACCCCTTAAGAACCACGACACTAGATGGCTAAATTTGAATTCAGGAATCATCACTTTTCAGTTGTAAGAGCCTGAGCAAGTGAATAAATCTCCTGAACTTCTTCCCTATCTAAGAAATCCAAACATTTTCTTCGCCTCCTGTAGACCTAGGTCATCAAACTTTTTCATAAAGAGTCACATGGTAGGACTTCCCTGTTGGCACAGTGGTTAAGAATCCACCTGCCAATGCAGGGGACATGGGTTCGAGCCCTGGTCCGAGAAGATCCCACATGCCGCAAAGCAACTAAGCCCGTGCGCCACAACTACCGAGCCTGTGCTCTAGAGCCCGTGAGCCACAACTACTGAGCCCGCATGACACAACTACTGAAGCCCACGCACCTAGAGCCCACGCTCTGCAACAAGAGAAGCCACCGCAATGAGAAGCCCGCGCACCGCAACAAAGAGTAGCCCCCTCCCGCCGCAACTAGAGAAAGCCCGTGCACAGCAGTGAAGACCCAATGCAGTCAAAAATAAATACATAAATAAATAAATATAAATATATTTTTTAAAATAGTCACGTGACAAATACAACGGTGATGATATTATTATTGCTATCGTCATCATCGGTAGCGCTGACTTTAAAAAGCACTCTCATCCACAAGGTCATGACCATCCTCGCAGCAAACAGAAGGCAGAGCAAGTATTACACAGCTCATTGCCAGCGTAACTGACAAAGGCAAGTTCTCAAGAGGCTAACAGGGCGTGTGGCCATGGGGTGAAGACACCGGGAGTGTACCCTTTGGCTCCCCTGACTGTTAGACGTCTCCTGACCATCACTCAGAGAGCTCTGGAAACTTCAGCTCACTGCACAAATGTAAGATACCATTTTCATGCCATTACACTATGTCCCCAGAGACAGGCCAAACCTTTTTATTCCTGAGATATAAAAAATGCTAGGGGAAAAATAGAAAGGCATTTATTTGTATTACTGTAAGCTTTTAAAAGTGATTTCCCATGAATAGGCTACTTTCCTCTTTTCTGTGTGGCTATTACCATTTTTATCTTCTGGTTGTAAAATATATGTTTGCCATTTGTCTGAAGAACAGTGCAACCCTCTCCAATCCATCACACAGCCCTGCTCTTACCAACCTCACAGCTCATCGGGGAAGCGACTGCCTGATGAGACAGGCACGCTCAGGCCCCGCATCCTTGGGATGTGCCGGGAGCCTGGGCCCCAGGTCCACCTCCCTCCAATAGCGCGGAGCATCACCTGGCGCCCGGTGCAGAGGAAGGCGAAACAAAGGTCTGCAAAGGAGACTCACCTATTTCGAAACCAGCCGCTGTTGTTAAAGCTATTTTCCAAGCAATTTAGTCAACTAATTTCTGGAAGGTGATTTGATTCTTTCAGCCTGATGACACAATGAAATGAAAACCTTGAGAGAGAGAGAGAGAGAGAGAGAGAGAACACACAGGAATTCTTTCCCCTGATCACAATTCAACCTCTGTAATCTCTCAGGACTCCACTGAAGGGGTTATTGTGCATAAAGTGCCCTCTTATCATACTTTAAAATATTCACGGTCATGTTAGCAAAACTGTAGTCCACAGCTTCCGTGAGTCTTGGGACCCATTCTTCAAAACTGAGAATCGAGGCTGAACTGAATCCTGTCTCTGCTGCAGAGAAAAACTGGGACTTGAGATGTAAGTTACTTTCTCAGCCTCAGTGTCCCCAGCTGTAAAATGGGAAAAAACAGAAAGTGCCTTACACGGCATACACGCACCCACACACACGTACATACTTATGCACGTGCATAAACACACAGGTGAACTTAACATTTGCATTTTCTTAGCCGTAGCATGACCGCGTGGGCTGTACGTGCGGAGAGTACAACTCATCTACTCACTGTCCCTGCTGGCAGTGCTTATGGGATTGTAGGAGTCGCACCAGCCAGCTTTTAAGAGCCTCCTAATTGCCAAGAGCCGTCGCAGGTATTCTGCCTTGATTCTGCCCACCTCTCGCTCCTCTGAGGTGGTCACAGCAGTCCCCACGGCATGGCTGGGTCTCCGCGGCACCGGGGCGCAGAAGTCTGGTAACTGCCCAGGGTCCAGTCAGCTCCGGAGTTGCTGAGCCGGGATTCAAACTGGAAGCAGGGCCCATGTTCTTTCTATCTGCTACACTTCCCCACTGTCATAAACACCAAACGGGAAACTCACCGCAGATTCACCCAAGAGAAGGTTTCAACCACCCAGAGCATTAGGACAGGCAGCGTGCCCCTCAGACTGCTGTTCCGTATGCCTTGCCTCACCCAGACCCCGGAGGGCAGGTGAATCACCAGGACCCAGGCCCAGGCACAGCAGCTAACCAGAGGGGAGCAGGCTCTCAGGCCCTCACCCGAGACGGCGCCACGTCCTTAAAAAGCTGACACCCCGGTATGAACATCACTAAGCGTGTCCGCTGAGCTCAGCCAGGTGAAAGACGTCCCTCTACCACAGAGAGCCAGAACACAGGGTCCTGGGTGCTAATCACTAGTGCCAGAGCCAGAATTCCACGCTGCCGACCCTCTGAAGTGTCCTCCACGCTTCCGCCCTGAAGCCCTCCAATCTGACGTCACCAAATCCACTTCACAGGAATTGTCTCAACACTCATTTTGTTCGGAAGCACTCACACGTTTTGTTGTTAAGTGTTTTTCTCGCTCTTGTCTCGGCCTTTCTTTCCCTGTTAACATGATTATCTTTCTCTTTCCCTCTCTCAAAACTCTAGGATAATGGTCTCTAAAATTAGTTCATAGTTACTTCTTTGGAGGAATTGCCCTTCCTCAGGACCACCCAAATCTCTTCCATCGTCTCCCAAATTTCTGCCTCAATACTTTCCTTATCTCTAAAGCTTTATATCCATATATCCCAATTAGCTCATCACCTCACACTCGGTGTTTCAAAGCCAAACTGTCCACAGTCCTCCAAAAGGGTTTCCCTTCACAGTACCCCCATTTGTTACCAAAAGCAAGATCTCCCAGTCTCAGAATTTTAAATTTCCCTCTCCTTTGCCCCTCATATTCAATCAGCTACATGTTCCATCGATTCCTTTTCTGACATGTTTTTCCCTCATTCTCTCTCTTCTCTCTTTCTGGAACTCTAAGTAGCTTTATGATATAACCATCTTAATTTATCCCCCTTGTCCTCACTTCCATATTTTCCATATATTTAACTGTCTGAGCTGCCCTCTCAGTGATTTTTTTAAAGCTTTGCCTTCCAGCTCACTCGTCCTCTTCAGCTCTAATTTTCTACTTACTCTACATTTGATGTTTTCACTTTAAATTGCTTTATTTCACATTTAGAATACATATTTGGTTATTTTTCATATCTGCTTCTTTCCTTATTGATTCCTTTTTATATTTACTCAGTTCATCTCTTCTTCCTTACGGGTTCCTTTTTATATTTATTCAATTCACTAAACTCAGTCTGATTATTCTCTTACCTGAAGACTTCACACGTCTGACTCTGCTGTTTGTGACTTTAGCTGACTCTCACTCATGGCAGTTGACTATGGGTGTTTTGTGGTTTGGGGCTGTGAATTCATCTTCCTTGGAACTTCACAGGCAGCCTTTGAAGGTGGGTCTAAAGTGCGTACCTCTAAAGATGGTTTGCTTGCACTGGCCTCTGCCAGGTGCGTAGAGGTGCTGACAATCCAGGGGGACTTTGAACTAAATTCCTGGCTTCGTTTTCTTCAGACCACAAAAGGGCTGCAAATTCTGGCCCCCAGTGAAGGCTCGCTTGTGATCACAGTTTCTGAGAAAAATTGTCTTCCCTCCACCCAGAACCAAGCCTAGCTCTTAAAGTGTCCCTTTGTGGGATGAGTGTTTTTCGTTGGTTGGTTGGTTGGTTGGCTGGTTAGTTGGTTGGCTGGCTTTAGCTCTTATATTGATGTACAGCCCCAAGTGGCTCACTAAACTAAACTCCTGACTACCAGTTATCAGCACATGCTCACGGGGCAGCTGTCTTCTTCAGTGCCTCCCCAATCTCTTTGTATTTTTGCTATTTTGTTCGTTTTGAACCCTGAGTATTTCTTGTCAATTGAGCCTTTTTTTTTTTTTTTTTTTTTTTTTTTGCGGTACACAGGCCTCTCACTGTTGTGGCCTCTCCCGCTGCGGAGCACAGGCTCCGGACGCGCAGGCTCAGCGGTCATGGCTCACAGGCCCAGCCGCTCCGTGGCATGTGGGATCCTCCCAGACCGGGGCACGAACCCGCGTCCCCTGCATCGGCAGGCAGACTCCCAACCACTGCGCCACCAGGGAAGCCCTGAGTCCTGCTTTTAAAAAGATATTTTTTATTAATTTGTTCATCCTATTCTGGTGGGTTTTTTCATATGATATTTTTGAATATCTAGTCCATAATATTGCCAAAACTGAAGCCAAAATTACCGTGAATAACAAATGCAGAAGTCTCTCCTCATGGCCCATCTGCTTTCCAATCTTACTTCCCTCCATTTTCCCCACCTCCTTCCTTATAACCAGGAAGCCTCCCCACTGAACCCAAGGTCATCCAGGACCACATTTATTCCCAAATCCACATTTCTACCCTACTTAGAACTTCTACTTTGTCTCCTTCCACCTAACCTAGGGTTTCTCACCCTTAGCACTGTTGACATTTGGGCAGGATAATTGTTGGGGGAAAAGAGACTGTCCTGTGTACTCTAGGATGTTTAGCAGCGTGCCTGGCCTCTACCCACTAGATGCCAGCAGCACCCCTCCTAGTTGTGACAACCAAAGCTGTCTCCAGGCATTGTCAAACAGCCACTGGACGGTAAAATGGCCCTTGGTTGAAAACTACTGCGTTAGAAAAATGTATACACTCTTTGAAAATCCCTGGAAATGCCTCTACCGCACCAAGCTGCCCCTGATGACCTTGACGCACACTTATTCCTCCATCACTGTGTAACTGACCTGCAATATCATATTCTACTCGGGGAGGTCAAATTGCACAATTTAGCACTTCAGCACAGTGCACATTATTACCCTTTTATTCCACACTTTAAAAAGTCCACTTCAGAATCATTTTATTTCTCATCTCACCTAGTTTAGCAGTGGGCCCAGGCAGGAGATCAAAAATATTTATCTGAAAATATATATATATATATCTGATGCGACCAAAGGGAAATTTTCAATTCAATGCTTTAAAATTTTTGATCAAAATAATTAGTGTGGTGAATTTCCTGGCAGTCCAGTGGTTAGGATTCCACGCTTTCACTGCCAAAGGCCCGAGTTCGAGCCCTGGTGGGGAAACTAAGATCCCGCAAGCCACAGGGCATGGCCAAAAAAAAAAAAAAAAACACAAAGAAACAGAATGATTATTCTGACTACTATATGTAAAATAGATAACTAAGAAGAACCTACAGTATAGCACAGGAAACTCTACTCAATATTCTGTAATAACACATATGGGAAAAGCATCTAAAAAAGAACAGATACATGTATGTGTATAACTGAATCACTTTGCTGTACACCTGAAACTAACACAACATTGTAAATCAACTATACTCCACTATAAAATAAAAATTAAAAAAACCTTTTTTTCCATTTCCCAAACAACTGTAAAGCCAAAGTCTTGATTCTTACAAAAGAATTACAAGTGTAAACAAAAGTATGATTGTATTATCTAAACTTCGATTGTCATTTTATCCTCAAAAATGTATTTGTGCCATAAAATTTCTAAATCAGTTAATGTATGTCAACAATTTAAAAAAATGATTAGTGTGTGTCCATTGGCTGAGACAACTCAGCAGTTAGGGGTAGGAGTACGACAAAATTCAAATTAGTTGCTTGCGTTGATTAAAATTAAATCTGTTAATGTACTAAAGTTGACTATCAGGTCCTTGACAATAAAAGCCAAGATTCTGAAAACAAAAAAGTTAAAGAGAACCTATATAAAATAGGTAGAGGATTAATTGATGCAATCTTTTGGGAAAACACTAATATTTTCAGTAATAATTTGTTACTGTTTGTAATCAAAGTGCAACCACTGATAAAAAATTAAATCTGTTAAAGTGTCCATATTGTATAGTCAGCTTTAAATTCCCAATTTTTAATAATTTCATTGAAAAGTCTAAAAATGCAAATTAATAATACTGTTTGAACCACTTGAGAAACCCCATGTATTACTTGGCTGGCTTTTAGACTCGAATCAAATTTTAAACAGCCTTCCCGAGTGTTAGTTAGGAACATTTTTCTCTTTTTTTGTAAAGAAGACAAACTGGCTGATGAAAATCCGTGACTCTGGGTCACTCGGCAGCAATGAATCAAGACACATTTGAGTAAAAGTCATTGAATGGCTTATCACACAAGACATGATTAAGACATACTCATTATCAGGAAGTACAAATGTGAATAAATGGCCTAAAAATGTCAATGACGTTCCATTAAATTCTAGGCACGGCCCTACATTTCTACCAGCAATATAAATTTGACTTCAGAAAATCCCTCAACTATGTTGACATTTAAATAGAGAATTACACTTATTTGTGCTTTACTTTAATTTAAATCAGTCTTTTTGAAGCATTATTGCCGAATATGATTACACTCCCCTTTTCATTTGTGTTTATAAAATACGGAAAATTATTCCTTAACGCTACACTTGAAGTATTTGTGTTCGTCACAAACGTTCCCGAGAGTTCTCACCTTTTCAGAAACTTATCTCCTTTAGTATTATGCAGCTTTCAAACGTTAGCAAGTGTTTGAGGCTTTTAGCTGCAGGAGTGTACGTTTTAGTATAAATCATCAAGACTAAATTCCTTATCCTCAGAATGCCCAGCATCCCAGTGAAAAGAGAAAACGTTAATCCCTTGATCAGTTCCATATATGTGCATATTTGGCGCCACAGTCGAAACAGGGCTACCTGCCTGTTTTTCCTCTCTTTAATCTGATGTTCCAGTATCACTTTCACAGGGCAAAGGAAAAGGATGGTGTCATGGGAAGGAGGGGAGGAACATAAGGCTAGTCTCACGTGTTGAGACATGATGTGATTATATCAGCACCAAAGGAAAGGAGACATCCAAAATTCCACACAATTCTGTCACCAACTAAAGGAAGTAAGCTGGAACACCCTTATTTGTATCCAGTGGCCAATTGATTCCCAGACCTCTTTCATCCCGGGCCTCTACCCTGCTCCAATAAATTATCTGTACTGGGCTGTGGTCTCTTCAATAAATTATCTGTACTGGGCTGTGGTCTCTTCTCTCGGTCTGAGTCTCCTTCTGTGACCGTATTTGAATGGAGTCCTTGAATCCCCTCAGACGGCCTAGTTTTTGGTGGATCTGTCCAGACCGCCCTTCCCAAAGCTGAGATTCCTGAGCATCTCTCAAGCTGCACACATGCTGACTCCCATGGATCCTCATCTCTGGGGAAAGCTAGCACATGGGCATCATAACGCTGAGGTTAATAGCCCTTCGTGTCAGGCTTGTTTCACTGAAAATACCAGCACTAGAGGAATCCCTTAGCTTTGCTGCCTGGATACCTGCCTCCACACTTCCACCTCCTACACCTTGTCTGCCTGCTTCAGACCTGACGTGGGCTCATGATCATTTCTCTCTCCACATTCGTGCAAAATTTCACAAATCCTACTTTAGGAGCTTGGAAACTGTGTCTCGTTTCTAGGACTTGGATTCTACCTTGTTAGCTGGTCAAAGCAAATCATAAATCTCCATGTCCTACCATCCTTTTATTTTAAGATATTATCTTAAAGACGGACTCTATTCCAGGTCTAAGATTTCCTTTCCTTTTCTTCCAGGGGCTGCTGTCCAGCCTCTGACCCCAGGCAAGGACCCAGGACACAATCCCATCCCACCCCAACTGTGTTTCCTCCATCCAAGCCATTCTCTCTCTCTATGTTTAGGACACTTGGGTTTATGTCCTGGCTCTACCACTTGCTAGATAATCTTGCAATCTACTTAACTTCTTGAATTCACACTCCTCATGCGTGGAATATCAATAACCGTTCTGACAACACGAGTTTTATTTTTTTTTTTCGAGTTTTATTTTTTAAGTCACATAAAATAGCACTTAAATGCCTAGCTCAGAACCTAGCACGTAACTGCAGTTTAATAAATGTTATCTTTACACTTCTAGCTGGACATACCTACATTAACATGAGAGCACTTTCTAAAGGATCAATGTATATTCCTAATCAAGCTTTCTCAAATGTTAATGTGTGAAAGAATTAATTACGGGTCTTGTGAAATTGCAGGTCCTGCCCCTATCATTAGTTTAATTCTGTAATTCTCCATGGAATCCAGGAACCTGCACTTTAAACCACCATCTCTGGACCACCACACTCCTCCCTAGGCTAGCTCATGCTCCAAGCACTGACCACCGCTCCCAGGCTGCAATCTCCCACTGCCCGCCCCACCCCAGGGCAGGGTCCTACCTCAGGGCCGGGTCCTGGCCCCCCATGCTCCTCATGGAAGCGGGTCCCATGCCCATGAGCCTCACGCATGTTTGGGCCGCGGGAACTGAATCCTTGCTGATGGTGACGTGACCATGTGTGCCCCACGAGTGCCAATTAGAGAAACCGGCTCAGGCGTATGTTCCAGTCCTGCACACAACTTCCAGGACAAAGAAACGGGGCGCTTGCCCGGCCTCCCTTCAGCACAAAACTCAGTCTGCTTCATTTATGTGAGATCCATTGAGAGCTACCCCTTGCCTTCCTTTGTTGGACTTGAACGGCTCTGTAAACCGACTGTTAAACTTTTCTCCCATTCCTATGATGTCCTCTGCCTCTCTCGGCTGCCAGCACTGGGCACTCTGGCTGGCCAACCTCATCTTGTCCAGAGTCACACAAAACTGCATTCTCATCCCAGCTCCGGTGCTTCTTATTTTTGAAACCTTGAAGAAATTCTTTACCCTCCCAGCAAGTGTGTGTTCTCATATGTACAGTAGAAACCGTGTATCACAGACTTGTTCTAAGGACTAAATGACTAGAGATGTAAGGTGCCCACGGGCACCTAGAATATAGTAAGTGGTCAATAAACATTCTTCCTCCTTCCTTCCCTCCTCTCCACCTGGTAAGGACCATGCCAGGTGATTTTATCCTCACCCCTTAGAAGTTCCTTTTTCCTCTTAGACTGTAAGGAAAGGCATCTCTGCAATAAAATGGGGGCCACAGTGCTTTATCAGAGCTCATCTGTCCATCCGCACACTGGGGGAGAGAATACTGGCCTCCTAGGTTCTGTTGGGAAAATCCAGCATCATTAACCTCTACAAAGAGCCCAACCGAATGCCAGGTCACCGTAAGATGCTCAATAAACAATAACTCCATCCCTGATTCCCTGAGACCAGAGCTCTAACCCTGCCTGCCACACCCACCATGGCATCCCATACTTCAGAATTACATGCTCCCCTTCCCAAAGAAGAAAGGTAACCTCGCTTCCTGCAGAGCAGCAGCTGAAGCGGGCATTAAGAGAAAAGCAATCTGGCAAAACAGATGTGCACCATGTTATCAGTCGAGTTCCTTCACCCTCCCAGTGGTGTTTGCATTGTAAAAGAGGAACTTGTTCACCCAAAGCCAGCCACCAGCACAGACAGAGCCGGGAATGAGAGGGGTGACAGCTCCCTGCAAGGGCCCTCCTTCCTCCGCCCACACCCCGTGCTCCAGGGGCAGGCCTCTGCTCTGACCTGGGCAGGTGCCCTCCCCACCCGGGACCATTCCATTTCTCCTTTCCTGGTGGACAGCTAAAAAACAAAACACCAAAAAAAAAAAAAAAAAAAAAAAAAAAAACCCGCAACTAAAAGGGCCAATTCCTTGCCTGAGGGTCAACAGAAAGCAGGGTGGGGTCCAGGAAGCAGGGCTGGAGTTGGAGAGCACGAGGCCCAAGCCTCACACTTATACCTCTTCCTACTCGCCCAAGACCTCACAGTGGATGAGCAGACACTCCGGGTGAACCACGTGTGTGTGGCTCATGCAAACTCGAGCGCCTGCTCAACTGTAAAAAGAACAGCAAACGTGGGTGAACAGCTGATAGGTACCGGTAGTTTGTTTACGTCCAGTAAACACGAGCCCGCAAAGCGGGTAGACCAAAAGTGGGCCTTCCCACAGTATGCCTCAAATCGATTTCATTATTTTTAAAATTTTTATTCTATGTTAGAGTAGAGTTGGTTTACAATGTTGTGTTAGTTGCAGGTATACAGCAAAGTGATTTAGTTATACATACACATATATCTATTCTTTTTCAAATTCTTTTCCTATGGTTGTAACAGAGCACTGAGGAGGGCTCCCTGTGCTCTACAGTAGGCCCTTGCTGATTATATATTTTATATATAGTAGTGTGTATATGTTAATGCCAAACTCTTAATTTATCCCTCCCCCCACCTTTCCCCTTTGATAACCATTAGTTTGTTTTCTATGTCTGTGGGTCTGTTTCGGTTCTGTAAATAAATTCATTCGTATCATATTTTAGATTCCACATATAAGTGCTATCATATAAAGAAGATGTGGTCCATATACACAACAGAATATGACTCAGCCATAAAAAAGAATGAAATGATGCCATTTGCAGCAACATGGATGGACCTAGAGATGATCATACTCAGTGAAGGAAGTCAGATTGGTTTTATTTTAATTTGTAATCTCAGTCTAGAGTTCCTTGAAATAGTTCACATATAATGGATAGATAGATAGAAAGAGAGACAGAGACCGAAAAAGAGAGGGAGAGAGAGAGACAGAGACAGAACGAGAGAATGACACACCGTAAAACCCAAACCACTCCGCTCTTCCGGAAGCTGTTGCCCTCCCCTGAACCGCCCTCCGTCCACACGCCCACAGGCTCAGAGCCTAGTCAGCATTCGAGTCCTGGATTGAGAAGCAGTGGAGCTGAACACTGTGCCAGCCTGGCAATAAGATTAAGTTCCAAGACGTCTCTTAAATTACCCAGTCTCACTAACTACATTCCTGCCGCTCCTCCCTGGCTGTTAAGTGAGACGCAAGTCCTGCACTGCGACCTCCCCTCCCTGCCACTCCCTGCCCGGACGATGCCTCCCACCAGGGGCGGCCTTCACTTTGCTGCCACATCCACCGCCCTCACCCGCACCGCCACAAACATGTCACCGCGGGGGCTGCTAGGGTGGGGAAAGGAACTTGGTTTTGAAGCCATGATACCCTAATTTTGGACCTTGGCTTCTTCATTAACAAGCTGAGTGACCTTGGACACGTCATTTAATCTCTCTGAGTCTCAGGTTCCTTCGACGTAAAATGTGGGCAATAATAACAATGCCTAGTTCATGGGGATGTGTGAGACTTGAATGAGATCATTTATTCAAGCACAGTGCTTAGAAATACCCCTAACTGTGAAAGGTCTGAAATTGTACCTACTTGCAAGCAAATGGGCTAGCCTGCCACGACAGGTTCACGGATGCTGGCAGAAAACACGAGGCTCCTGGGTCAGAGACAAAGGACCCTATTACTCACGGCCCTAGCAGCGGCCGGACTGCTGTCAGCGGGGCCCGTTCCCCGATTCCCACCAGGTGACGCAAAGGCCAGGGGACACCTGCGCATATAGTGAGATGCATTCTAGGAGAGGAAACCAGAGCTTCGGGAACCTGAATCTTTTTAAACGGACACAAGCCTGCCTGACCTTTGCCCTGGAGGGAGATACCATCTTTATAACACTGGAGAGAAAGCTAGCCTGCTTTCTGCCCCAGAGGGAGACTCTATCTCCATCTGTCTCTGTACACAGACACCCTTGAAAAGACATTCTGGAATAAAAGGGCACCCTGCGCTTCGCTCACAGGATGCACAGAAGCACAGTGACCCCTGGAGACGCTGACCCCCGACAAGACGCATCTCCATGAATCTCTGCACACTCCCCTTCTTTGCTCTTGCTATTTCTCCTGCTTGGAATTTTCCTCTTCTCCCCTCCACAGTCCAAAGTCTTTCCTTCATTCAAAGCACAAGCTAAACTCCCCTTCCTTGAGGAGCTTTTCCCAAACACTCCAGTCATTATAAATCCCTTCTCAGAGTCCCTTTGGTCCATTTGTGGCCTATCTCATAAAAGCAAGTCATTCTTGGTTTTCTAATTGCTTCCACAGAATTCAATACTTATCTCACATATTTTTCTTCACTCTGAGATCAGGAATATACTGTAGGGAGTTGTGGTAGACGCTGCTGGTGCGCCACCTGTAGCCCCTGAGCCTTGCCACACAGCCTCACTTCTCACTTCCCGAGGGCGCCCCTAGTGACTGCAGCGTGCACCCGAAGGCCTGAAGTGCTAGAAAATTAAGCTCCACCCCCAGCAGCCAGCAACCAATGACCAATGAGGCAAGTTGGTGTATAAATACCCCAGCTCCCTTGCTCCTCGGGTGAGTGCATGAAGCTCCAGTTACCTTCAGTGCAACCCAGCTGACTGACATACGATTTTCTGGATGGTTTCCCTTTGCTGTCTTGCTTCTTCACTCCCCTTTCCCGTGTTTTCTGAAAAGACTAGCTTCCCGATAATCTACTTGCACTAAATCCTCACCTCAGAGTCCTTTCCTAGGTAAACACAAACTAAGAGTGTCAGCAAGTTAGTATTTATGGATTACACCTTGAAATTATTAATCACTGACATATAGGTATCAGTTAAAATCTTTGTCATATTATTGTACATATAGCTTCTCTGTATGTAGCTTGATAATTAGAGGCTTTCTAATATTTGTGGAAGTGGGAGTCTGGAAAATAGAATCTACATTTTGCAAATGTGTTGACTAGAAGAATACAGAATTTCTGAAGCAAATATATAGGCACTACCTACAAAATCTCAGATCTGTAAGATGCTTAAATGACGCTCCACAAGTTCAGATGTTCACTCACAAATCCTAGGACCTAAGTGTATTCAGTGGTGATACTTTAGTCTTGGAACCAGTAAATAAAAACCATTTATTCTTAAAAAAAAAATCACTGTCATATTTATTATGCGGCATCAACTCCGATAACGCCATAAATATTTTAAAATCATCTTTGTATTTCTAGAGAATACAATAATCGTGCTATTAAATTATAATATCACTAGAATTATGTTTGGAGCCAAATGAATATGCCCATGAAAATAGCGAAAATATCAGTCATTGAAGAGATGCATTCATTCCCAGAGTATGTCTGAAATGCTTCTAAGTGTCTGGGAAGGATCTGGAGGTGCCCCTCCAGCAGCCCTATGTAGAAGACACTTCAGGAATACTCTTCAGGGCAATTAAGGGCTACAGGGAAGGCTGAAAAGGTCCATCGCCTCTTTCCCAGGGACTTCATTTGCTTCTATACCCTGACACATACCCTGGGCTTTAGACGACATGAAAGCACGAGGATGAGGCCACAAAAGTACCTGCCATGGGGCTTCCCTGGTGGCGCAGTGGTTGAGAGTCCGCCTGCCGGTGCAGGGGACACGGGTTCGTGCCCCGGTCTGGAAGGATCCCACATGTCGCGGAGCGGCTGGGCCCGTGAGCCATGGCCGCTGAGCCTGCGCATCCGGAGCCTGTGCTCCGCAATGGGAGAGGCCACAACAGTGGGAGGCCCGCGTACCGCAAAAAAAAAAAAAAAAATACCTGCCATTTTTCTGGACATGGAGCTGTCCTTGCTCCCCTGTCACGCCTGGATCGGCCTAGCTCACAAAGCTGTTTCCGTTGTCTAACACCACGTGGAGTCCATTCTCAAAACAGGGCGTGGAGCATAAGCCACCTGTCCTTCCCTTGCAGCTGCCCCGGGACCTGACTGGAGCATGTGACACTTGGCCACGTCACCTGTCATAGCACAGCTGGGGGAGGGACCCTGACGAAGAAGCCAACTGCTTTGTCCCGTTGACACAGGCAGTACACGCAAGACCCTCTTATCATCATTAGTCCCAAAGGAGAAACAAAAGCAACGGGAAAGGGAAAGTCATCCTTGCCAAGAGCCCAGAGATCTCTACTGAACCCCGGGGTCACGGAATGCAGAGAAGATGCAACCAACTCTGCTCCTCCAACCACATGCTGCCCTGACACATCACCCAGGAAGTGGTTTCTTCACGTCTCCTTCCTTCACTGAGTTGCATCTGCAAAACACATTCACACACAGCACACACACGACATGCATGCACAAACACAACACCACACTCACGCACATATAGAGGCACACACATGCTTTACCTGAGTACTGACAGCTCCAAGTGTCTTCTTTCCCTACAAGTATTGACCTCCTTCAAGCTCACCTATACAAACCTAGTGGCTAGTGTCAGGTAACCCAGAAAGACGCAACGAGCAGCGGGAAAGAAACCAGAGCACCAACCACACTATGGCTGCTGGGGTAAAAGGAATCCGAAGTGCAAGACGAGGTCAGTTAAACGTGCCCCATGAATCAGGGTCCACAGTGTGCAGAACCACAGTCCTTCACACGGCGGGCCCTGGTCCACACCCAAATTCCTCCAGAGCATCCCAAAAGGCCCAGAGACAGCCAAGGGTGGAAACGAGTAGGACACATGAAAGCTACAGAGAAAGAGACCGTACTGGGTATTAGGCTTGCTGGAGAAAATTATTAGTGCATTTAAGAGAATGTGGGTGTGCTCTGCAAATCGTTACTATTTCAAGGAATTTGAAAGGTAAAGGGTAATTAAATCTCAGCACGAGTCTTATACCTTGAGCTCAATTAAGAGGCAAAAATCCTCCCACAATCTCAGAGCAGAGTTTTCTCTGCGTGGGATATGTGCCCCCATTGGCAAAGAAAATGTTCCGTGCCGCCAGCACCGCCCCCAGAGGCAGACGTGTCTCCGTCTGACATTTGGAAGGCCTCATGTCCAGCCTTACACCTCTACACTGCCCCGCCCTGCCATCCCGCCTCGTAGGTGCAGTGTGTGGATGGAAAGAGCTGCAGACACAAGCAAAGCCATCCAAAGCTTCCTGGTGCCGGGACGCAAGCTTTCTGTCTACTCCCTCCTGCCCATTGGGGGCGCGGACAGCCTCCATTGTGGTTTTCAGGCAGCCCAGACCATGCCTTTGCCTAACGCACCCGCACTGTCTCTCGTTTACTCTAAAACTGTTGCGGATGAGCTGCTCTGTGACCTGGCAGGGCGGGAGACTTCCTAGCCAGCTGCTCCAGCCCACCATGTGTGCCTCTGTGGCTGCCACTGGCTGGCTGCTCCCTGGAGCCAGTTCCTCTTCTTTCTGGGGACACCAGCCTCGTGCATGTGGCTGGGTCAAAAGAGCAACACGGGTACAAGAGAAGGGTCAGCATGGAAGAGAAGAAAACGGTGGGTGGTTAGATGATGTCTAGCAACGTACAGATGGCTGCTATTCGCTCTACTAATAATTCCACTCCAGTGTGACTCTGTAGGACACTTTCACACTCCTGCACCTTTTCCAAAGTGCATCCAGATACGCTGCCTCATGCTACATCCAACAGCTCTGCGAGGTAAGAAACGGAAGAGGCTGGGACCCCGCTTAGAGATGGGAAAGTGGAGGCAGTAAAATCACCAGTTTACCCAGAATTATAAAATTTTGGAGGCAGAGCTGCAGGCAGAACTCGGCTCTCCTGACTACCGATTTTTTTCTTCCTCTTGCTGACTATGTCACATTCAATTTCCACTAAAAACTGGTCCTGATTGTTGCTTTACTAAGTTAGTTCTTAAGTATTAATTATGTGGGACACTGCATTTTGCTTTATTCTCGCTGCAATGACGTAAAATGACACAAATGAAAAGAAGGCATAAACTCTCAAAAATATGTACCACAGTGTTTCTGAAGGAACATAATTTTAATGACCTTAGGCCAAGCTTACACTTACGCAGAATACTTTATAAAAAGAGCTCGAGATGATGAGAGGTTAGGGTTCACTGTAAACACACGTGTGATTCAGGTCCCAGCGGGACGTGTCATTCTGTCTGCAAAGGTGACTCATTTCTTCACTGAGGAGCACCAAAATAAACATTTGATTGCATTTCTCCCTGCCCCCAATTCAGTCAACTCTCACGTATTCTCAAAACAAAGGGTGGGCTTCCCTGGTGGCGCAGTGGTTCAGAGTCCGCCTGCCGATGCAGGGGACACGGGTTCGTGCCCCGGTCCGGGAGGATCCCACGTGCCGCAGAGCGGCTGGGCCCGTGAGCCGTGGCCGCTGAGCCTGCGCGTCCGGAGCCTGTGCTCCGCAACGGGAGAGGCCACAACAGTGAGAGGCCCGCGTACCGCAAAAAAAAAAAAAAAAAAAAAAAAAAAAAAGGGCACCTCAGCGTTGGCAAGGATGTGGAGAAATGGTTGCCTTCCTATATTGTTATTGGGGTGAACGCAAAATGGTGCAGCTGCTTCGAAGACAGTCTGGAAGGTCCTCAGAAAACTAAACATGGGGGGATACCACATGACCCAACAATTCTACTCCTAGGTATACATCCAAGAGAAATGAAAACATGTACCCCATGATAGCTTGTACACAAATGTTCATAGGCGCATTATTCATAACAGCCAAAAAGTGGAAATAGCCCAGAAACCCATCAACTGATGAATGAAGAAAGAAAGTATGGTCTATCCACACAACGGAATGTTACTTGCTATTAAAAAAAAAAAAAGGAACGAATTACTAATACATGCTACAACATGGATGAACCTTGCAAAGATTATGTTAAGTGAAAGACGTCAGACACAAAAACCCACGTATTGTATGGTTCCATTTATACGAATGTCCAAAATAGGAAAACCCAGAGAGACAGAAAGCAGTTGAGGGGTTTGCCAGGGGCCTAGAAGACTGGGGAAGGGGGTGGTGATGGCTAATGGGCACGGATTCTTTGGGGGGTTATAGACCTGTGGTAACATTAGGTTACAGTGATGGCTGTGCAACTCTGTAAAAAATGAATGTCAAATGCTTAGAACAGTACCTGCCGCACGTTTGGCCTTGTAAGGGTTATTACAGTAATAACCTTATTACAATAAGATAATATTATGATTTCCATAGTTATTATCCTTACAATTATTATTATTAACATTATAGTCGCTAGGATGAACAATAATCCCATGGCCTCCAAGCATGGTGGCCTCCAGCGTGGGTCGACAAAGCAGGACCCAGAGGCCATATGCGACCCAGTACCTGTTTTTGTAAATGCAGTTTGATGGACACCTGGTCACGTCTCTTTGCCATGGATGCTGTATGGATGCTTAGCACTGCAAGGGTGGAGTAGAGTAGTTGTCACAGAGACCTTATAGCCTTCAGAGCCTAAAACATCTCCTTATCTAGACCTTCATAGAGACACTGCGGACCACTCTGTTCCATAATATACAGTATATTGTTATTCTGATCCCGAGAGAGAGCAAAGTACAGTTCTTTCAGGGAAGCCAAGAAGCTGAGAGGGAAAACAGCTGAGCACTTCCTAGGACTTCCAGACCTGGCCTATCACGTCACTTCCTCTTCATCACCCCTTCCCTTCTCCAAACGCCACTTTCAAGTATGCACTCTCTAGGGCCAAAAGGTATCACAAGCACGCGCCTACTTCTTCTGTGGTCCCTACTCGCTGGGTCCCTGGCCATCTCTCTAGAAAGGCCATCCTGTCACTCACATCCTCACACCAGGGAAGGAAAGGTACCAACTCTAGAGCTGACCTCAGCTCCTTCTTACTTTCAAGAGGAGCACCTTCTCCCCCACCGATGCTTACCACTGGCGATGGCCTTACTCATGGGAACACAACTTCTGAAAGAGGAGAGGAAACAGGTGGTTTTAACCAGCAAGAGTCTAAACAACCTCCCTGGACACATTCTTGAGCATCAAGCAGAGACCTCTTTCCTCACAGTATCACCAAGAAGCTGCACATACAGTAGAAGAAGGCCAGCTGGTTCCCACTCAGGCATCACAGATCCTCCAGGACGCTGGATTAATCAACTAATCAATGTCGTGATGAACAGCTGCTGGACACACAGGCTACTCCTCAGAGGCTGACAGTGTTACCGGGGTTTATCCTCCTAACTCACATGGACAGCTGTTAGATTCTTTTTTTTTTTTTTTTTTTTTTGGCTGCGTTGGGTCTTTGTTGCTGTGCGCGGGCTTCTCATTGCAGTGGCTTCTCTTGTTGCGGAGCGCAGGCTCTAGGCACACGGGCTTCAGTAGTTGTTGTGGCTCGCGGGCTCTAGAACACAGGCTCAGTAGTTCTGGCGCATGGGCTTAGTTGTTCCACAGCATGTAGGATCTTCCCGGACCAGGGCTAGAACCCGTGTCCCCTGCATCGGCAGGTGAACTGTTAGATTTTTAAGAAAAACTATGTTTCAGGGAATATGATTTGCCCCAGAACACTGTTCTGGGCAAACTTTATAATTTCTACTGCTCCAAAAATGAAAGCAATGTCCCATAGGGCTGCCTGTGCCCCAAGTGCCAACTTACTGCGTTGTGTCAGGAGCTCTTTCCTAAAGTGGCTTTAATCTGTCACATCTTCTACCACAAGGACAACATTCTTCAAATGACTAATATAACATGGTCATTGATGCCTGCATTTTTTTGAAGTTGATTGGGAATTTTTAATGCCAAAAAAATTCTAAAATCAAGGAAGAGAGGGATGAAAAGAAAGAAGCAGGAAGAGAGAGAGAGAGAGAGTAACCAAGACAGAGAAAAGCAGCAAGACAAGGAGAGACAGAGAGCTCAAACCTATGGAGAAAGAATCCCATGGGGCCCAATTTCTCTCACACATCCATTAATCCCCCTCACGCACGAGGCTCCCACTACCATCAAAGTGAGCTTCGCCCATGCTGTGTGAAGGGATCAGCAACAAGACAACGGCATGTAAACTTTCCCAAAGAAAAGAAAATAGGCACAGAAGAACATAAGCCTTTCTGCTTCTTCCAAGGACTCAAAACAATGACTCAAGAACAGCACATCAAAATCTAAGATGACGGCAGCTTCAAAGCTTCCCGGGAAGATCAAAGGCAGAGAAGACAGAATCTTAGACAGCGGGGAGAGGGTCCTCGCAGCCAACGTGAAGCCATTAATAACCATTATCTCCAGTAAGTTCACTTCAACTTTTAAAATCTGCTTTAGGCTTCTCCCAGGGAGTTTCAGGGAAAGCTCTTTAACAGAAACAAAAATAAGGCATTTTAGCAAAAATATTGAAATCAAACTCTACTGGCAGAAAGCTTTCAGGACATCACCTTGCCCTGACTCCCAAAAAAAGACTGTCTTGCTGGACCTCACATATTTTAAACTGAATTTTAGTAGACAGCCCCCGAGTTCAGTAATATTTTCAGTTAGGTCACAGTGGAATTGTTTTAAATCCAATATATTTACCTTTGTGGCACTGTAAACTGTGACTTTCTACAAACTGCCCAAGTGCTAGAAAGAACAATGAGCATTAGGCAAACAATTCTTAAATTCTTGGAATTTGATGACTGATTTCTGTACAGTTGGTCAGAAATTGTCTCTACCTCACTCTGCTGCCATTATAAAATATTTTTCCCTTTAACTCATGTTTTACAAAACATTCGTGCTGTGTAATTACACAGCGGTAATTCTATAGCATTTGAGTGTTGGGGAAGAGTGGGTTCCACATAATTAGTTGGACATAGTTGAGCAATAATGCCTAGTTATGGATAAAAGTCACACAGCCTCTCACAAAGGAAAATTTCCAGGACAATGGTGTGTTGTTCCCAGTAATTGTGTAAAGCACTGCCTATAGTACATTCTCCTTTTCTTTTTTCTCCCTCTAGAAACATCATTTCCAAATGCAGTTTGGAGCATCACTTGAGGGAATATGATTCCATCTAACTCTAAGGCAGCATCCCTCCTGGAATCCTTTCTCCAGCAGTCCTCTTTCAGAGTGGTTGTAAGGGAACAGATCAAAGGAAGTCAAGTATATAGTACAGTCCCTGGCATAATAGGTGTCCAGTAAAATGATGCTTGAAAATTATTTCTACCGAAAACATACTGACACTTCTTTTGGGGAGAATACGCGAGACAAACATATTTTGAATCGCACCACCTTCTCCTCTCCACCTTTCCTGCATGTAAAATAGATGTTTCCTGCTGCCCGGGGACTACACAGCCATGTAGTCCTGAAAATAGCTCCAGATACTTGAATGGCAGTTTCCACCTAAACAGAAAACCCAGGTCCAGAGTATGAGGTCTATAATAATGAGTCTTCTCAAGTATGTTTCCAGTTATTTTCTATGCCTTGATTCCTGCAGGATTTATAAGCATAGGACCATAGACACACACACAAACATACACATACACTCAATGCAACAAACATAAAGACCCAAAACAATCTTATAAAGTGTTTGCACTTGTTGTCAGTGTATTGGCTCAAGTTGAACCATATCAAGCCTTCTACTTTATCCACACCTAAAGACCACTGATGGATATCTTCTGCGCTATTGGAAAAGCCTGTGGGGACAATTTGCAAATTTGTAAATAGGCAAACAAGGCTGTATCTATTTCAGTGAGTGTTTCTTACTTTGTTTATTATTTTGTACTGCTACTCTCAGACTCCTTTATGATGTACACCCCAGTTTGCCAACCCTAAAGCATTAACTTTTCAGAAAAGCTATGCTCTCCCTAAATGTTCCACTTTGATGTCTGTTCCCCTGAAACAGGGTAAAGAGTTTAAAAAAAAAACAAAAAACAACTGGCTGATTTTTAATGCGACCAGCTTCACAAAAACAGATGGTGTATGACCTGGCTAATTAGATAACACAGAGAGAATCTCATTCCCAAAATAAAGCTGTCCTTTCATTAAACCTTCTACATATCAGTTAACCAGCCATAAAAATGAGTCTGCCGAGGTTTTCTTTCCCTCCATATCATCAATCGCGTCACTGCCCTTTCTCTGCCTCATCCTCCTTCTGCCATCACGGCCATTTCTCCCTGCATTTACCTATGTGGACAACCCCGAGCAAAGATAGAAGAATAACACAAGTGAGGCAATAACTCTTTTTTTTTTTTTTTTTTTGCGGTACGCGGGCCTCTCACTGTCGTGGCCTCTCCCGCTGCGGAGCACAGGCTCCGGACGCGCAGGCTCAGCGTCCATGGCTCACGGGCCCAGCCGCTCCGCGGCATGTGGGATCTTCCCGGACCGGGACACGAACCCGCGTCCCCTGCATCGGCAGGCGGACTCTCAACCACTGCGCCACCAGGAAAGCCCCGAGGCAATAACTCTTAACTAACCACAAGAAGACCTGCACGTTTGAAAAACTCTTCCAAATGAACATTTTTCACTGCCAAGCAAGTCCATGGGGACGTATTAGTTTTAAATATTATATAGTCTTTCATTGCTAAGAGTACGGGCTCTAAATGACCATGCCACAACCTCAAATTAGGGACTCTTTCTACACTTGGATCCATGCTCCATAATCCCCAGTCGTCCACAAGGCACACCTGGAGGAGTATCAACCCGGCTCTCACCGTGTCTGCTCTGAAATCCTCTAAACAATCTGAGATCCTCTAAACAAACTCTTTAGTTCATTCCATCTCTGCATAAAAAACACCCCAAAAGGGTACCTGAGATCCTCAATCTCCCCATCAATGTGGCGTATATCCGGGGCTACTTATTGTCCGAGACTTTCCTATGGATAATTATTGGGCACACGTAAAAGCCCCCCCAAAAAGACATGTATATGTACACACACACACACTCACACACACAACATGTTTGGTTTTCTGAAAGAACACGGTCTAAACCAGTGATGAGAGGAAGAACCATTTATCGGCGGCCGTTTTGTGCACCACAGGGCTTAGTTCCTCCCTTTCACATCTTCTTGGGCTTAACACAACTAAAAACGGGGTCAATTTCTAGGCCTTCAATCCTGTATCTTTCATCACACAAAGAGAAACACTGAAAAATGCAGTTCCAGTAAAGATTTAATTAAATTCCTGGGGCAGAAATCTGGGTGGTTGTTTTTCCTGTTGCTTTTCTGTCTCAATCTGGATGAAAAGGAATAAATAGTTTGTTCCTTCCATTGCTCAACAGTGACGAATCTTCCTGGCTCCAAATTCTACTCTCCCTTCAGACTGAGAGCACATGGAAGGCACAAACTGTGAGTTCTTCACTCCGATATCCCCGGTTCCTAGGACACTGCTAAGCACAGACAGTGCTCAATGACTGCTTCTTTCTTTAAGTGGAGTGTGTTGATGCCTTGAGAGCCCCTACATGCCTCTGTGCCCCCTCTTGCACACTCATTTACACAAACACTGATGAGATCCTGGCCTGTTCTAGCTATTTTTACTTGGGCCATACAATAGTCTGTGTTCGGGGCTTAATTTTACTAGGTTATAACAAAGCACTGGAATGCCTATCTGGGGATGAGGTTTGAACTCTTTTTGTGAAGTCTCTGTGTCTTGCTGTGCTCATGAAATTCACAGATGGTCACTGTTTAATAATGTTCCAGTCAGATTTGGGGAAGAAACAGCTATAGCAGGGGCATAATTACTGAATATACCCAAATCTGCACATAAAACTGGACAGAACAACCAGACAACAAAACCAGAAATGCATGCACCATGTTGACAACAAACTCTGGTGACACCATAGAGCCACGATCCCTAAACCACAAGACTTACGAATCAGAGACTGCGTAGGAGGAAGCTGAGGGAAGCCAGGGATCCTGGCAGACCTAGAAAGAGAACAACCCCCAGAGAGCCATCCGGTTTGCGCGGCAAGCATAGGGGGCCAATTTGAGAACAGGAGCTGGAATTGAGAAGAGTTTTGTTCAACTCAGCGGCAAATGGGCGCAAAATATGCCTGTCTGAAGGGGTTGGGGCAGTCTGGCCCCCATACTCTTCTAACCGGCCCACCAGCGTTCCCTTCAGGACAGGGTTCCCACACTAGGAGTGGAAGCCAAACTGCGCAGGACACAGAAAAGAGAGGCAAAGAGAATGGCCAACAAACTCATCATGTTTTTTAACATGAAAACAGAAGAACAGGAAGGGCTGTAGCTGAAGCTACAAAGCAACTGTGAACACAGCTACTTCTAAAAGTTTAGGAGAAGTAATTTCATGTGAAACTGAACAATAGAAAGGGATCACAGTTGAGTCTGATTCAAATTTATTGTAAGAAAAGAAAGAACACGGAGCAGAGTAACATCCCTACAGACAAGAAAAGCATGCCAGAAAATACATCCTCATAAATCACTTGACAACTATAACTTGATATTTTAAAAAGCGCTAAAAGACACTAATAAAAGTGACACATAACATAAAACTACAGCATAAATCAGAAACAAATTCTCAGAAATCAGATGACAGAACTCAAGACAACTACAAGTAAGAAAAAAATCCTCAGAAGTAAAGAAAAAACTAGGAAAAATATGAGAATAAACAGGGACTTGTGAGAAATAAAAGGACATTTTCAAATTTTTAAAAATTTGAAGAGATAAAAGGATGTGAGAGAAAGTGACAGTTAAATGAGCAAAGAAGAGCCAACATGTTGACAACAGAAATCCCTGAAGGAGGAAACCGAAACAAGGCAAAAAATACTAAAAATGATAATTCAAGAAAAATTTTCGAAATGAAGATTTGTAATGACATATTTAAAGAGCAACTACCATCTCTGAGCATACTGACTTAGAACAGCCCACGTGAAGACATGGTCCAGTAAAAGTTCTGAATTTTAAAGAAAAAGAATTCTGTGCCTTTATGGGCAAAATTAGAAAGGAACATATAATGAAAAAATTATCAGACTTTGATAGCAAGGCTTTATTTCAATAAAAAATGGAGTAATATATCTACAATACTCAAGGACGGTAAGCACAACCTGGGGTCTTTGTATTCAGCAAATACAAAGCTACTGGTGAGCATTAAATCTCAACATAAAGCTACTGGTGAGCATTAAATCCATCATGACTTGCACACAAAAACCAGCTGAGAGTTACCTAGAGGAAAACTTAGGCAGAACACTCTCTGACATAGATTGCAGCAACATCTTTTCCGATCCATCTCCCAGAGTAATGGAAATAAAAACAAAAATAAACAAATGGGACCTAATTAAATTCAAAAGCTTTTGCACAGCAAAGGAAACCATAAACAAGACGAAAAGACAACCCTCAGAATGGGAGGAAATATTTGCAAATGATGTGGCCGACAAGGGATTCGTCTCCAAAATTTATGGACAGCTCATGCGGCTTAATGTCATCAAAACAAACAACCCAATCAAAAAAATGGGCAGAAGACCTAAATAGACATTTTCCCAAGGAAGACATACGGATGGCCAAGAGGCACATGAAAAGCTGCTCAGCATCGCTAATGATCAGAGGAATGAAAATCAAAACTACCATGAGGTATCACCTCACACCAGTCAGAATGGCCATCATCAAAAAATCCACATACAATAAATGCTGGAGAGGGTGTGGAGAAAAGGGAACCCTCTTGCACTGTTGGTGGGAATGTAAATTGATACAGCCAGTATGGAGAACAGTATGGAGGTTCCCTAAAAAACTAAAAATAGAATTACCATATGACCCAGCAATCCCACTACTGGGCATATATCCAGAGAAAAACATGGTCCAAAAGGATACATACACCCCAATGTTCACTGCAGCACTGCTCACAATAGCCAAGACATGGAAGCAACCTAAATGTCCATTGACAGAGGAATGGACAAAGAAGATGTTGTACATATATACAATGGAATATTACTCAGCCATAAAAAAGAATGAAATAATGTCATTTGCACCAACATGGATGGACTAAAGATTGTCAAACTTAGTGAAATAAGTCAGACAGAGAAAGAGAAATATTGTATGATAACGCTCATATGCAGAGTCTAGAAAGGAATGATACAAACGAATGTATTTACAAAACAGAAACGGACTCACAGCCTTAGAGAATGAACTTATGGTTACCAGGGGGGAAGCGGGGAGGGAAGAGACAGTTAGGGAGTTTGGGATCGACATGCATATGCTGCTATATTTTAAAAGGGTAACCAACAAGGACCTACTGTGTAGCACAGGGAACTCTGCTCAATGTTATGTGGCAGCCTGGATGGAAGGGGAGTCTGGGGGAGAAAGGATACATGTATATGTATGGCTGAGTCGCTTTGCTGTGCGCACCTGAAACTATCACAACATCGTTAATCAGCTATACTCCAGTATAAAATAAAAAGTTAAAAAAAGAAAAAAAAACAGAGTTAAAAGGGAAAGAGTATAGCATGTAATGGCTGTACACTCAATGTAAATATACTACATTTAAAAAATGAAGAAAGAATGAGGCCAGCAGATGCAAAAAAATGTAACTGTTTTTAGTAAACATATTAGTGGTGGTGGTAGTAAAAGTATTATTTTGAGACTGTGGTGTGTGTGATGTAAGATAAAGCAAATGGGTGATTATACGTATTCTTTTTTGATTACTAAAGTATAGTAGATTTTACAATGCTGTGTTAGTTTCTGGTGTACAAGAAAGTGATTCAGTTATATACACATATACATATTCTTTTTCATTATAGGTTATTTTAAGATATTGAATATAGCTCCCTGTGCTATACAGTAGGACCTTGTTGTTTATTTATTTTATATATAGTAGTTTGTATCTGTATATTTGAATTCTATCCTTCCCAGTGTTCTTGAGACTGTGGATCATTTTTTAAAGTTTTTGGCTGCATCGGATCTTCGTTGCTGCCCGCGGGCTTTCTCTAGTTGTGGCGAGCGGGGGCTACTCTTCGTTGCGGTGCACGGGCTTCTCATTGCGGTGGCTCCCCTTATTGTGGAGCACAGGCTCTAGGCGCGCAGGCTTCAGCAGGTGTCGTGCGCGGGCTCAGTGGTTGTGGCTCATGGGCTTAGTTGCTCCACAGCATGTGGGATCTTCCCGGACCAGGGAAAAAAGGAGGTAAATTTTTCCAAAAGAAACATTAAAGTCTCGCTATAAACTCATATAGTAATTTATCTTTAAAATAAAAATTCCAGTTCTGTCCACTGTAATGTCCTAGAAACAACGACTATCCAATAACAATGCATGTTCCTAGCACCAAGATTATGTTCTTACAGTATCATTTCCCAGTGAAAGAGCCCAAGGAATTTTGCAGAAATAGCCAGTTCCTAGCCTGGGACACAAAGTGTACAAGATGACCTCAAAGACATTATCATGGCCGATATCAAGAAACCCATCCACCTAAAGGCTCCACACAAAAACTACTAGAACTGATAAACGAATTCAGCAAAGTAGCAGGATACAAAAGATTCACATACAGAAATCTGTTGCATTTCTTTATACTAACAATGAAATATCAGAAAGGGAAAGTAAAATTACAATCCCTTGTAAAATCGCATCAGGGAGTTCCCTGGTGGTGCAGTGGTTAAGAATCCGCCTGTCAATGCAGGGGACACAGGTTCGAGCCCTGGTCTCGTCAACCCACAAACTTCCCCAAATTTTCTATTGAGAAAGAGCCCTCCAGTTCCCTAGGGTCTGCAGCTCCTGGAAACCAAAGCCAGGCGGAAAGCCTCCTGTAATTTTCTGCTTTGTGCAGTGAGGCGACGAGCTCACAAGAACCTCACTGCTTAAATGTGGGAAAGGACACATAAGGGAACAATCAGGAGGGGAGACGTGCAATGTCAAAGAATATGAACACATCCCCGTAAAAATAAATGGAAAAGTGACGCAGGCGCACACGAGTCCAAGAGAGCAGCAAAAGGGCCTGTCAGAGCCACCTAACCCTACACGCTGGCTGGACCGCGATCACTATTTGCCGTCTAATTTAAAATAGGAGGTAATAAAAGCAAAACTGAGAGAGACAGGAAAACCAACTCAAGCAACTTATTAGCACAACCTTGATTCCTTCCCGACAGTGTTTGAAAAACTCTTTCAAATAACACTGACTCAAAAGGAACAAACTTCAAATTTAAGACAAATAAGTACTAGGGATGTAATGTACAACATGACAAATATAATTAACACTGCTGTATATCATATATGAAAGTTGTTAAGAGAATAAATCCTGAGTTCTCATCCCAAGGAAAAATTTTGTTTTCTATTTCTTTAATTTTGTATCTATGTGAGATGATAGATGTTATTACCAAACTTACTGGATAATCATTTCATGATGTATGTCAGTCAATTAATTATGCTTTACACCCTAAACTTATATATTGCTGTATGTCAGTTATATTTCAATAAAACTGAAAGGGAAAAAAAAAACAGAATCAGGGCATCAGGCCAGGCAAAGGTGATTCTTTGGATACCAAAGAGACCACAAACAGTTGACTGCTATTAAAAAAAAACAGGGAAGGTTGGCGGGGGGGATGAATTGGGAGATTGGGATTGACATGTATACATTATTGATACTATGTATAAAATAGATAACTAATGAGAACCCGCTGTATAGCACAGGAACTCTACTCAAGGCTCTGTGGTGACCTAAATGAGAAGGAAATCCAAAAAGGAGGGATATGTGTATACGTATAGCTGATTCACCTTGCTGTACAGTAGAAACTAACACAACTTTGTAAAGCAACTATACTCCAATAAAAATTTTTAAAAAACAGGTCTTCCCTGGTGACGCAGTGGTTGGGGGTCTGCCTGCCAATGCGGGGGGCACGGGTTCGTGCCCCGGTCCAGGAGGATCCCACGTGCCGCGGAGGGGCTGGGCCCGTGAGCCATGGCCGCTGAGCCTGCGCGTCCGGAGCCTGTTTTCCGCGGCGGGGCGGGCCACAGCAGTGAGAGGCCCGCGTACCACCAAAAAACAAAACAAACAAAAAAATTTAAAAAAACAAATATAATGATAATGAAAAGGTTTGAAAAATTGAGAGAATTACTTAAATATTACACAGGGACATAAAGTCACCAAGTGCTGCTGGAAAAATGGTACCAGTAGAGTTTCTCGATACAAGGTTATCACAAACCTTCAACTTGTAAAAAACACAATATCTGTGAAGCGCAATAAAGTGAAGCACAATAAAAATAAATAAATATATATATATATATTTAAAATACCACTGACTCAAATTCCTCTAATTATTTCTTGGCCCCATGGAATGACACAGGCTCAGATGTCTTAGGTGAATTTTTTTGATCATCCTGTTTCAAAAGTATGTCGAAAGTCACTGCTGAAAGACATTAGTAATATCGTAGCAAGGCACACATCTCTGAATGGAAACAAAAACATGGATATTGGAAAATGATTTTCAAAGCCCCATATCATGCACACCTTTGTCCTGCACGTCCGAATCCGTGTCACATGATCATTTTGCATTTACACGCCCATCCTGGAACAACACTGTCCCAGGAAGGTATACACAGTAGCCTAAAATTGAAATGCCAGCTTGAACACTGTATCTAACATCAGGACTATTATATGAGTGTCCCCAAATCCAAGCTGCAAGTATAAACAACATTTTTGGTACATTAATTTGTTCACAGCCCAAAAATCAACCATCGTCAGCTATTAATCAAGAGAGGGTTTAGGGCAATCCAGATACCTTCAACCATGTATTATGGCTGCTAGGAGTTGCAATAGAATAGTTTATCTTCAGCCCGAAGTCTCATTTCATTCATGAAATAATATAAGTTGATCCCTTAAACTAAAATAGAAGTTGGAGTCTTCCCGAAAGCTTGCATGAATGTGGACTGGAAAGCTCGCCATCTGGAGAATTCTTCTTCCAAGCTCTCCACCACTTTAATCATCCTGCCTAATAAACAAGCAGGACTGACCGGAGCTGAACAACGGGGTGTGTCCTCTTAGGGGACCCCAAAGGCATCAACTCATAAGGACATGCTTGAGATGGGCTGGAAGGCATGAATCCCATGAGAGCCAAACAATCATGGACTTCACAGCCCTCATAACATGGAAAACTGACATATTTTCGACCTAAGTGTGAACATACATTCAAGCTATTTCTTAAAAAGAGGAAATTAAATTGTGTTTATCAGTCACACTTGACAACTGTCTGGAGATCGTCCGGGATGCAGCAAATCTCAGCAAAAGACTCCTCGTGTTCACCAAACAATGGAAACTTCAGCCAAGAACACTGCAAACCATATTCGGGGCTGACAAGAACCGAAACACAGCCATCCTGCCTGCCAAGCTATCTTATCTTTTTCATTGTAGACGTACAATTATCTGGTACTTTCCTGTACCATTTTCCTGGAATAAACTAAAGAATGTATATAAGTACATTACCTTTAATGTATATAAAAGGAAAATAAATCTGTATGTCTTAAAAAGAGACACATGATCCAGGTGGATATCCCATCGAGTGGGGGGGGGGAATGAGTATGTACGTTCATATACATCTACAAACACAGATATATATGAATGTTTCAAATTCCATTTTCAAAATTTATATTGTACAGCACAGGGAATACAGCTAATATTTTATAACTATAAATGGAGTATAACCTTTAAAAATTGTGAATCACTATATTGTACACCTGAAACATGTAATGTTGTCCAACTAACCTTCAAAAAAATTTTTAATAAAAATAAAACTAAAAAAATAAGTTTATCCGTGTATCACATATTTGTCTTAGCACGGTAAGAATCTAGGTTACAGGCACCAAAGAAATATTAAAGGAACCGGAATTTTCATTGTGCACAAACACAAGACAGAAATCATTTTTAATCATTTACAATGCAAGCGACAAAGAGCTTTTCCATTTCTGACCTATGAGCGAAAATCCTCATCTTGTAGCCCTTTCCCACCTGAGACCCAGGGTGAGCCTGTCTCCTCACGCACTTCTATACACACGTGAGATGGCTTCAGTCATAAAGCCAAGTAACCGTATCCACCACAATGCACCAGGCTTAGGCAAAGAAAAGCCATCGAGCTGATGAAATGCAAAGACACCGTCTCAATAAGCAACACCACTGAAAGCGGCACTGTCCAATGCTAAATTGCGTGACTACGTAAAATAAATAGATTCTGTAAAGATGTCTTGCCAGTACCCAACGGTTTACAACTTTGAACACTGGACCTCTGTCTCTTTCTAGTTATCCTTCTGACAGCCTTGCTTTCTTTTATCCTGTGCTACCAAGCGCACTGGATTCTTCGCCCTGCCTATCTCCTTCACACAGGCTAAGGGATCTGGGTCCTCCGATGCTTTCTCTTTGCCAACATCCTGTTTGGATTATTGATAGAGAGGCTGGATCTTTGGAAAGCTCTCATCTTTGAAAGAGTTGTCAGGCTGCAGTTTTGCAAACTGCAGAGCACAAACACTTCAATATTTACGCTCCTTCTATCTACACTGAGTAAATTAGACTCTGGAATACCTGCATTACCCAAACCATCTGCTTCACGGCATTTTAGAAAATGAGTAGGTGGGGTAAATTCATGAGCCTTTTATCTTATCTCTTGTTGCTAGGGAAACTACTATTTTTTGGTAGGGATAATCCTAGCATCTCAAAAGAACCAGGACACAGCCCTCCTTCCTCTCTTTCTTAAAATGAAATCTGTGTCTTCCCCAGAGAGCAATCTCGTAAGTCACACTGGGCCACTTGGTCCCAAAGGACACTTTGAGATTCCAAGGTAGTTGAAAACAGGCAGGGCTGAATTTTCCCTTTGCATTTTCACCATCAGCCTGTGCCGAATGGAGGAGTCCACAAAGTTTATCTCAAAAAACGAAATGACTGTTTCCACCCGGTGTGTTTTATAAGGGTTTATTTTGTCATTCATGCCAATGAGACTCAGGGGAAACAAAAAGATCCATTTTGTCCCATCAAACTGGAAGGCGTTTTACTTGAAAGAACCCCTTGTGTGATGAAGACAAAATAAAAAATAATTATCTTCAGTTCCATGGGGATTTCTGCCTGAAAACATAAAAGAGACCCTGCAAGCAGAGTGGGGAACTGCCCACAGATTTCATATCCTCGGGAGTCTTGGAAAACATCACTCCTCCGTGTACACAGCCCACATCTTACCAGAGGGGAGAACACACTGAAAAAAACCTTTTGAAATATGGCATTTGTGGATTGTGAGCTTGTTTCAGTGCAGTGTAAATCCCCAGGAACACATTATGTCCTAGGAAGGCAACTGTGCACAGAATGGAAAATGGCTGTGGACAACCAAGTGACTTGCATTCTGCTTTGGGAGACAATCTGATTCCACCCCCAATCCACATCAGATTTGCATAATTCATTTAAGGAACACTGGTTTTCATTCTCTGAGGCACAACTGCTGTGAGGGGGGTGGGTGTGGTCCACATCCAGCTTCAAATTTTCTCCTCCACGATCCCCAGAGCAGAGAATTTTTGCAGGCAGTTAAGCCAGGGGGCCCAGATGCTAAGCAAGGACAAACCTTAAAAGACTTTCTGTCTTACGCTTACTGTGAAGTCCAAGAAAGCAATCAGAGAGAGAAATGGTCAAGGACCCCAGCTGGTGATGGCAAAAAAAAGGCATCGTTAAATTTGCATCAATTTACGTACGGATGGTTGGGAAAAAACTGTACTTTGACTCCCGCCCCCCCCCCATTTACAATAAGCAGGGAAATGAGTGCAAAAGGAACCTGAAAGTTTAACTGCAATTTTTAATGTTAACACATAGCTTGATGTTATCAAGCTCCCCCAATCAATGCCATCCATGGCCAATACATGTGAGACCAATACAAGACCCATGCATGGGGCCCATTGACTTGTTTGCCTATATTAAATTACCAACAGCAGAGTTAGGTGAGTGTGTAAAAATTATTACCAAACCTGGCTTTACGTGTCAGAGCAACTCGGTGTGTGGTCTGTGGTTAGGAGTTTGTTTGAAATGCATATGCTCAGGCCCTGTCCCAGACCTAGCAGGTCAGAATCAAGGGCTGGGGTCCACGCATCTGTGTTTTAACAAGTCCTCCAGGTGAGCCTGATACACTCTCCAGTGTGACCAGTGTGAGAACTGCTACACTCCAAAATCCCCAATGACCTCATTTCTGTCACTAGTGAACTACGTCTTTGGTTTTTACATAGATAGATTAGATATATTTCATTTCTAGTATCATGTAAGATGCGTCCAGGTCACTGAAATACAGACGATATTAGCCAAGATCCTATGTAACAGGCATTAACTTCATAGGCCATAATTTACTGAATCCTTGAAGAAGACAAAAAAAAGCAGGAAATAGAAAGGGGAAAGGAAAGAAATTATTTAAGAATTATACTGCCATTAAATATGATGTTTGAGAGGAATATGTAAAAATATGGAGAAATACATTATAATATTAAACTTAAAATGAAGAATACAGAATTATATATCTGGTGTGATCACAATCTTAGGATATAGACTTTTTTTTAAGACTGGAAGGAGATTCACTAAAATGTTAGCAGTTCATGTCTTCCAGTGGTAGAGACAACAAATGATTTTGTTCCCCCCTCTTTTTACTCTTGTCTGTTTTTCATAGTTTTTGATCATAACGATGGAGGTATTGCTCTTTTAATGGAAAATACACTTTAAAATACGCATTAAGGCAGGACCGGTTTATAACCTGCTAACGCAAAGATAAGGTACTTGCACCGTTTTTCACAGTCAAGTTTCTACTCCAGTTGACGTACTCCAGATGTGAAGCAGAACTGAGTGTCTCCTGGGTTTGCGACGAACAGACAGATACAGTGATATTATTTTACTAGACGATGCTGTGGAGTACATCACACACATTAGGAAATGATCCTGACAGCCTAGAAATACTCTGGGGGGTGGGAGGGGAAAATATGTATATATATATATATATATATATATATATATATATATATATATATAT
>NW_021703779.1:4166179-4240305 GCF_005190385.1 Monodon monoceros | reverse complement strand
TATATATATATATATATATATATATATATATATATATATATATATATGGTTCAAGGGGTGGCTTGGAAATCACACAGGTGTGCAGCATGGGTTCATTCTAAAAGAGAGGACCCGTTCAGGTTAAGACATCCATACATAATTCATCCTTCCTGTCTCCTGCTCTAGGTCTCCTGCACTACCTGAGAATGACAGACAGTTGGGGGAAACCTGGGGATACAACTCTTCAATCAAGTGACGTCTTGGCTAGTTCCCTAGCTATCGTGTACTGCAGCTTAAAACCATCCCAGTTGTTTCCACTCTTCAAATCTTGGGATCCCAGAAAAGCAGACGTCACACAGATATTCAGAAGCATAGGAAAAGTGATTCCCCAGAATCCCACAAAAGACTGATTTGACTTTAAAAATGTCTTTTTGGCTGCCTCAAAGGAGACTCTCACAGAATCCTTTTCTAAAGGAAATGACACCTGCTTTCCCATTACATTGGTGACTTTGGTCATAAATAACAAACAAGAGGCAAGAAGGGTCGCCAGTGAACACGGTGTGGGCTTTAGACTCAGACAGAACGGGGCTGGAGTCCAGGATCTACTTCATCTGGGTCAACTCTCGATTATGCTGCATCTGTCAGCTAAGGTTTCCTCTCTTGCAAAATGAGCATAATGATACCTGCTTTACAAGGCCACAGCGAGTACGTGAGGTGCAAAGAATGCACTGTGCCCCTCTAGCACACTGTACCATGGTGGTGGAGATGGGAGTGGATATGGTGGTGGGTACAGGGGTCCAAACAGTAGTAGTGAGTATTATCTGACTCAGGAGAGAAGTCTGTCCCTCAATCCTAAAGGACCAAAAGACAGAAACACCCTGCTAGTGAGTGTACAAACTGGTATCACTTAGGGAAACAATGCACCTCCACCGTTGACCTATTCCATCCCTGACTATGATCCAAGAGGAGCTTAGCACACGTGCATAGGAGTCCAGACTGAGAATCCACTTCCAGCAGCACTGTTTGTAAAAGCAAAAGACTGAAAACAATCCAGATGCCCTAACACAGGAGAACGCATAAGTCATCATGGCATAGCTCCCTGGCTTAATACTTAATAGACATCAAACTGAATGAATGACATCATAGAAATAAAGGTTGAGTGAAAAAAAGTAAGTCCCAATAGGATATTATTTATATAAAATACAAAAGCAAGCAAAAGTAAATCACCTATTATTAAGGTACACACATGCTTGTGTAAAAAGAGAAAGAAAATCAAAGCAAGGGAATGAAAAACCCAATCACAGATTCCGGGCTACTTCTGGGGCGAGGAGGCAGGAAAGATAAAGAAGTAGTATAGGTGGGTAAGTGATTAGCAACTTCCTAATTCTTCTGTTCAGTGGATGTTGAATATATTATAGTATTTAATGAACGTAATGACAAACAAAGCTAAGGCCACGATGGACCCATGATAATAGCATGTCCAATTCCCTCCAGTTGAATTTTTTTATAATGCTATTTAAGATGGACAGAACATATTCTCTAAAGGTTGTTCGTAGACTTAGAAAAAATGGCATCAGGAGAGGGGACTCAATGTACTGAAGAGTAATTAAGGGTGCGGGGCGGGGGGCGCGGGGTGGGGGGGAGATAAAGGTTAACAAAGTTACAGAAGTAAAAGCAGCTAAAGCAAAACCAAGAGCTGTGGGCTTCCCTCGTGGCGCAGTGGTTGAGAGTCCACCTGCCGATGCAGGGGACGCGGGTTCGTGCCCCGGTCTGAGAAGATCCCACGTGCCGCGGAGCGGCTGGGCCCGTGACCCATGGCCGCTGAGCCTGCGCGTCCGGAGCCTATGCTCTGCAACGGGACAGGCCACAACAGTGAGAGGCCCGTGTATCGCAAAAAATTAAAAAAAAAAACAAAGAGCTGTGAGTAATGTGTAAGCCATGGAGAGAAAGGATGACAGGTGGGAGTCCCCAGAGTTAAGACACAATAAGCACCAAGTTCACCGTTGGAGAACCACCAGGCTGAAGGCTGGAACGCTCCCACAACAGTATAATGCTAGCACCTCCAACTGTCTGCAGAGCTCCACTTGAAGTAATGCTCTTCTTTAAAGATTTCTTGCTCCAATTAACACCTACATTTCACTTCACATGTATTTTCTAAGATGTTTACCTCCACATTTTCACCTTCCTTTGAAAGAGGAGAAAAGAAACAATCTTCACATCCTAAAAGATGCTGTCACTGCTTGAAAAAAAAATTAAGAGATGGACCAAAGTAGCAATAATTTTTTGCATTTATTGAGCACTTACTGTGAGCCCCACACTCTTTAAGTGCTTTTATTTGTGAGTTCACTTAAGTCCTGTTACACTGAGGTGGGGATGCTTAGCAGCTCCCTTTGTATTAGACGGAGAAGCCTAGAGACAGGCTGAGGAATGAGGTGTTAGATCTCTGTGAAGATGGCCTATCTGGCTGAATTATCTGCTGCCTGAGCCCATTTTCTTACCTGCCCCACGGTAACTGGGACGAGGAGAAGGTGAACTGGTAGGTCTCCACGCCACCCAACTCCCTGGCAATATCCTGGGCAATGCCAAAGCACCCCAGGGCCACCCTGCCTGCCTGGCTTCTTCTCTCCTTTAATCAGTGCTAGGAGCCCAAATCTGAAATTGAAAGGGAAGGAAACAGTTAACGCAATTCCCACCTCACCTTCCCACCCTGGTAAATCGATTGTTTCTCCCACCCTGTGCTCACAAATGAGGACTCCTTGGCTTGAGCATCTATTGGACTCTCCGTACAAAAGAAATGCCCAAACAATACATGTTCAAGACCGTAAGAGTCCAATTAACTCAGGCACTGATTGCTTGGCTGTTCAAAGGAAGGGCATCCCTTCTTTTAATCGAAGGGGTGAGAACCGCAAAGATTAAATGCAGTTTGCTGAGGCACTGAGAAGCCTGGGATGATGACATAATTCTCCTAGAATTACGTGAGAACACGAGAATGCTAGGAAGGAGAGCTGGAGGGGCAGGGCTTTTAAAAATCCTGATGCCCACACCACATCCCAGAGTGTAACAGCATAATCTCTGGGAAGGCAGGGACAGGGGCCAGGCTCCCCAAGGTGACTCTGGGCTGTTCTTACCCAGAAACTTGGAGAGAATGGAATAAAAATAGAGACAATAACTGGAAAAGAGTGGGCAAAAACTCAGACGGCTTTTATTTACAGCGAAGTCAGGGGAACAAAATCAATTATCTCTATGTCTTATACTGAAAAATTTTAATTTTGGACAAACTGTTATACACAAATAGTACTTACTAAGGGGAAGAAGGAGAGGTTTCATCCAATTATGATGCTTTAATCTCTCTTTAAGTTTTGATTCTGGACGGAGAGGAAAGATTTCCACAAGGGCTTTCTGTCCTTTGTTATTTGTACAAAGGCACCAGTGAGCGTCAGAAAGGAGACGCAGCTCAAGTGGGCCCCTCTCACGCCACCCACCACCTCTTGGGAGTCGGCGGGTGATTTTATCTGTGGAACTCACTTGTTTTGAACTTTATCTTTCTTTGAACGACTACGTTATCTCTATTAATTTTCCAAAGAGAGCTTTAGAAAAAGTTGTTTAGGTTCCTAGAAAAGGAAAATAAACATGTTTCCTAAAATTTACATTACAAATTACATTTCAAACACAATGAGAAAGTCTGTTTATTTTTTTATTCAAATTACATCAACTTTTTTTCCAGAAGTAAATTAAGCTCAAGTTCCCTACTCAGCTTTTAAAAACAAAACCTTTCCAGAACAAACGAAGGAGATATTTCAGATAAATGTATCCTCGTTATGTACCTCCTCCATCCCCCTCTATGTAATAAGGATATATTTAGACACATATTTATACATTGTATATAGTATTTCTATATATGTAGTTGGTTAAAGATGTATCAAAAATAAGTTATCGGGTTCTATGGATGTAACTGGATATGTACATGTAATTGCATGTAACATTATATATAGATATACATATAATACATTGTTTTTCATAGTGCATATTTTTCACATTTCATTTTATTTATGTAGACGCATTTGTGTACACTGACATACATTTCACATACTCAAAATGATTCTGAGCAATGAAATTTAGCATTATAAACTCAGAAAGTTACTCTGAGCAGAGACAAAGCTAATTGAATCTTAATTTCATCTGTTACTTTCAGATGATAATGGAATCCTCTACTCAGCAAAACACAAGTTAACGAAAAGGAGCTCTGAAAGCTTAGTTTTATAGAGTTTCGGAGTTATTTACCGAACCTGCTTATATTTTTTAAAAAAAATTTTTTTAATTTATTTATTTATTTTTGGCTGCGTTGGGTCTTCATCGCTGCATGTGGGCTTTCTCTAGTTGCGGCGAGCGGGGGCTACTCTTCATTGCAGTGCGTGGACTTCTCATTGAGGTGTCTTCTCCTGTTGCGGAGCACGGGCTATAGGCGTGCCGTCTTCAGTAGTTGTGGCACATGGGCTCAGTAGTTGTGGCTCGTGGGCTCTAGAGTGCAGGCTCAGTAGTTGTGGCACATGGGCTTAGTCGTTCCGTGGCATGTGGGATCTTCCCGGACCAGGGCTCAAACCCGGGTCCCCTGCATTGGCAGGCGGATTCCTAACCACTGCACCACCAGGGAAGCCCGAACCTGCTTATTTAAATCCATCTAAATCCCATTCGGCAGGTTCTAGGTCTATGAAAATAAGTACAGCTCAGGCAAGTTCCGTCGAGCCAGGATGCTGAGTACTCCCAGAGGACCACCGTCAGACAACAGCATGGAACTTCATGCTGCCTGGATTCATTCACTTGACAAGTTATGTTTCCAGCAGGCTTGAAGAATTCTCTTGAATTTGAAATTAGCGGGGCAGGAACTGGAGAGCTTTTCCAGCGCCTTCTGGACATTTCCACTCTGTCCTACTTCCGCCTGTGCTTGAGCTAGTTGCTGGCCTACCTGGGGACACTCAGGTACTCACAGATGTTTGTTGATGCCAGTACTGGTCATCCCGATGGACCAAGAAGACCTCCCCCATGAGCCTCTCAGCACCACTGGCCACTTTGTCTAAAACTGCAACATCCCCGAGCCTGAACATGTAACCATCCCTCTCACCCACTCCACATTTCTGCCTGTCTCCCTGTACTATCTAACCTGCTGTGCGTTGCTACTTACTTATCACATGGATTTTCTGACTCCCCAGCTAGACTGTAAGTTCCATTCAGGCAAAGACTTAGAACTGTTTGTTCACTGGCAAATTGCAAATGCTGAGAGCCATGCGTGACAAACAGCGAGGGATCCATAAATATTTGTTGGTTACATGAATAAGCCGGAATGCCATCTGATCAACTGAGATAAAAAGGCAAGAGCATAAGAGGAAAAAGGGAGAAAAATGGGTCTTGATAATGTTCAAATGGTTCGGCACGCTAGTCAAATTTGTTTTCAGGGTGAAAGGGAGCCTCCATATTCCTTTCAAACTTGTGGACCATTCGTTAGTCATCTCCATGAGAATTTTCCAGAAGAAGCAGGCTTGGATGTGATTATGTCTAACAGCCCCAATTACCCTGAATTCTTGCCAGAATGAGAAACATTATGGTTTTGTTCATTTTCTTCTCTATATTTGAACTGGCATCAGTAGATGTAAACGTTGAAATGGATTTTATTTTAAATGGACTCATGTTTCCCAGCCTCCTGCCAACCCTTTTATAACCAGTTACTGATCAGCCTTCGCAAAGCCACGCTTACAGTGGTGTGTTTTTGTTCCACTTATTTTACAGACTGGCAGAATGCGCTGTTCTACTTACTTTACAAGCTGCGTATGTTTTTGTTCCACTTACTTTACCCCGTGGCCTAAGGCAGGGGTTGGCAAACGTTTTCTGTAGCGTGCAGACAGTAACTATTTGAGGCTTTGTGGGTCACACACCCCACTGCTGTAGCTCCAACGCAGCCATGGACAATATGTAAACAGGTGGGTGTGGCTGGGCTCCGGTAAAACTTTATTTGGGGGCACTGAAATCTGACTTTTATCTAATTTTCACATTTCAGGAAATACTATCTTTTGACTGAAAAAAAAGAAAGACATTTAAAAATGTCAAATCCATCCGCCTGTGGGCCATATAAAAACAGGCAGCAGGTAGGGGTATAGTTTGCCAACCCCTGGCCTAAAGGTAAAAGGATTTCTTGAAGTGGTTCTTAACCTTGAAAAGGTGCTTTCCAGATTCTTCTTTCAGTCTCTATCCCCTAAATGCAATTTGCCACAGGAAAGTTCTCTTCAAACCGAAAGACGGGAGCTGCTGCATGAACCCGTGGTACAAGAAGGTAGGTTCTGACCAGAGGACCTGAGTTTCACGTGTTCACCGCTTTCTGCTCCTTGCAGCTCTAGAGCCTACACCTATACGTGATGCCCACTTAAAAATGTTAGCGGATGACCAAAGAGATGTTAAGTAGACAATCATCCTTCATCTCTTCCAAAAGTGTTAAATGCTGCTTCCTCTGGGTTCCCAGAGTCTTCGTTCATCTCTGCCCCGAAGTCCCTCCTAATCACACGTGCAGCTCCTTGAGGGCAGAGCAGATTAAAGCCTTATTCCCCCCAGCCCCAGAATCCTGCCTCAGTACCTAAGACGCTCAGTACACGTGTATTGAACGCCATTTCCTCACCTTAATCAGAACTGACCAAGGATTGCCCAGTGCAGAGCGAGGGGAAGAGGGAAGACAGCTTCCTGAAGTATGCTTCATTGAGAACAAACACAAAAGAATTTGACCATGTGGGAGGGTCTCTGGGACTTGTGCCCTGTGGATTGGGGAAAGAACCCCTTTTAGAGATCACTGTCAACCTGGAGAATGGATTCACTGACTGGACAAAATGGGAAGCTACTGGCAAAGATAAAATGCACAGGTGTCTTATAACAACGGCTCTACTACCTCTGTCTCTCATCTCGGTCTCTACGGCTTGCCATCACCGCCCCTTTCTCAGGGGCCCCAAGCGTCAGCTGCTAGCGATGGTGACTAATCAAGTTGCAGTCAAGAGGGTCAAGTATACTGGTATTCATACTATCACCTCTGGATGGCCGCTGAGATCATCTGAAGGAAGGGGACGCCTACACCCAGCCTCACCAAAACAGCATGTGCTCCAACAGGAAGCATCTCTGGCCAATCAAACGTAAGCATGGTCAGAACAGAGCTGCTCCTGCAATGCCCCTCTCTTCACCTCCTCACCCTGCTAGAGGCGCTCTTTCCTTCCACGTTGCCCAAAGTGGGTCACTGCACTGACCACACACAAAAAAGTACTTGCAAATTTCACCAACCTTTTTTTGAACTGGAAAATCACACTGTGCTCATTTTGCCTCTTACATGGATTAGAAGGAAAACCACTAAGTGGGTAGCCTCAAACCAATACTGGTCAACTGCTAGTACTGTACATATTAATGGAGTTACTGGTGGAACTCTGTAGGTTGTAGCTACAGTAATGCTTTTTTGCTGGACTTGAAGAAACAAGACATCACGAGTACCGCAGCTACAAGGAAATGAATTCTACCAACAACTGAGAAGCCTGGAAAAGGATCATTCCATAGTCCAGTCTCCAGATGAGAACGCAGCCCAGCCAACACCCTGACTGCAAAGTGAGACGCTGCCAACTCTGAGCAGAGAACCCGGCTAAGCCCTGCCCAGACTTATGACCCACAGGAAATATGAGAGTAAATGGCTTTAAGCAATCACTGGGTGGTAATTTACTATGTAGCACAGACAGCTAACGCAGCAACTCTAGCAAATGCCCAATAATAATGAGGATGATGACGATGATGTATGTATTGCAGCACTTACGAAATACACAAACACATCTTGGTTTTGCCCCTGGCGCGTGATTCCCACCTTACTCAGTGGGGGAATGAAAATAACACAGAGAGTAAAAACCCAGCATTGGAATTTTAGTGACACCAGTTTGAAGACTGCTTTGTCCCCTTTCTTGCTGTGTATCCTTTGGCAGTCTTACCTCTGTGAACTCTGTACCACAGAGGTAATAAGAATACTTACCTGGTAACACTGGTTCTCAAACGTGGCTGCCCACGGTACTCAGCTGGGGAGCTTCACAGATGCTGGTGCCCACCCTGTCCACAGGGATTCTGATGTAATGGTAAAGGGTGGGGCCTGGACACGGGGAAGTTCACAAGCTCCCCCACGGGATTCTGATTGGCAGATGGGCAGCAAAGCTGGAGACCACCTGCCTTGTGGAGTCGCGGTGAGGAGTAAATTACACGGTGAGGACTTCCGATGGTGAGCGCTCAGGAAAGGTCACTGTAGTTATTACCCTTGTTTGGGAGAGGACGGAAGCTTAAGGTGAGAGCATTGAATGGCCCAAGGTCACACGCTTAAGTAGGAGCTCTAGCATCAAAATACAGCTTATCCTTATCACACCTGATTTAAAAGATCCCCAGATATCACTCTAGGTCTCTGTTGCTTAATTTTGGCCAACATTAGGTCCTCAGAAAGAAACCAGTGTAACAGGGGTCCGTACGCTGCAGCCTGTGGGCCAAATCCTGCAATTGTCAACTTTTGTTAAAAAAAAAGTGTAATAGGGCTTCCCTGGTGGCGCAGTGGTTGAGAATCTGCCTGCTAATGCAGGGGACACGGGTTCGAGCCCTGGTCTGGGAGGATCCCATATGCCGCGGAGCAACTGGGCCCGTGAGCCACAACTACTGAGCCTGCGCGTATGGAGCCTGTGCTCCGCAACGAGAGGCCGCGATAGTGAGAGGCCCGCGCACCGCTATGGAGAGTGGCCCCCGCTTGCCACAGCTGGAGAAAGCCCTCGCACAGAAACGAAGACCCAAGACAGCCAAAAAAATAAATAAACAAATGTGGGGTTTAAAAAAAAAAAAGAATTTAAAAAAAAAAAAAACAAAAGTGTAATAAAGTTGTACTGCAAGTTACCCATTCACTTATTGCTTTTGTGCTACAACAGCAGAGTTGAGTAGTCAAGACAGAGCTGGAAATATTCAGTATCTGGCCCTTTGTAGGAATGCTTTGTTCAGTCCCGCAATAAACAAACAATAACCAAGATGAAGGTTTATCAGGGTTGGTGACCTAACTGGTCTCCATTTAGTCTATGTGGATTTTCCCAGAACATTAAAGAGAGGATACACTTGAATAGCTGAAACACTTAACTCCCCGAGGAAGCAGACTGAGGCCACAGGACGTGTTGGACCTGCTCAGATCATTAAGGCCCCTCAGGAACCAGAGGGTAAATGGGATCCAGATTTTCTACCCTCCACACAGGGCTGCTTCCAAGCTACTGCAATTCAACTGAAATAAACCAGTTAAATGGGGCGGCGGTGGGGGGGGTGGGGGGGTGGGGGGCACGAGGTGGGAGGCAGTAATTTCCTTCCGTTTTCTGTTTGTTTCGGCAAAATCACCAGTAATTTCAATGGAGTGGACAAAACCAGTGCAGGTTTTAATAAGAAGAGATCTGTTCTAGAGTTAGATCCTAATTCTCTGCAATAATGTAAACAACTTCCTTCTGCTGTTTTGAGAAGGTCTAACAGAGTAGACCTCCAAGTGGGACAGATGCCTGTTTAAAATCTTTAAGGAACTGCTTCATTCTATTCAACTCCGAATGGGTGGAATGAGCTCTGTTTTAAATGGGAAATTTTCTCTTTGTGTCATCAATCCCACTGTTCCAAGTGGCGTAAGCCTTCCCTGTGCTGGACAAGCAAGTGCCGGTCAGCTGGAGCATGAGGAGAAAATCACCTTGGGGAGCCGTCTGTCTTCCTTTGAAGTCTCCTGCCTGCTGGTTATCACACTGCAGATATTTCCTGGGGTCAAAAATTACTGAATTTCAAAAATTTTTTTTTTTTTTTTTTTTTGGCGGTATGTGGGCCTCTCACTGCCGTGGCCTCTCCCGTTGCGGAGCGCAGGCTCCAGATGCGCAGGCTCAGCGGCCATGGCTCACGGGCCCAGCCGCTCCGCGGCACGTGGGATCTTCCCGGACCGGGGCACGAACCCGTGTCCCCTGCATCGGCAGGCGGACTCTCAACCACTGCGCCACCAGGAGAGCCCTCAAAAATATTTTTAAATCACTACTTTTTTCCAAATGTCCCCTAGATACATTTACTTTATTATTTTCTTTTTATTGGAGTATACTTGGTTTACAATGTTGTGTTAGTTTCTGCTGTACACTGAAATGAATCAGCTATGTGTATATGTATATCCCCACTCTTGGACCTCCATCCCCTGCCATCACACCCATCGAGGTCATCACAGAGCACTGAGCTGAGCTCCCTGTGCTATACAGCAGGTTCCCACTAGCTATCTATTTTACACATGGTAGTGTATTTATGTCAAACCTAATCTCCCAATTCGTCCCACCCTCCCCTTCCCCTACCCCATATCCACATGTCCGTTCTCTATGACTGCATCTCTATTCCTGCCCTGTAAACAGGTTCATCTGTACCATTTTTTCTAGATTCCACATATATGCATTAATATACGATATTTGGTTTTCTCTTTCTGACTTACTTCACTCTGTATGACAGACTCTAGGTCCATCCACATCTCTACAAACGACCCAATTTCGTTGCTTTTTATGGCTGAGTAGTATTCCATTATATATATGTACCACATCTTCTCTATCCATTCGTCTGTCGATGGACATTTAGGTTGCTTCCGTGTCCTGGCTATTGTAAATAGTGCTGCAATGAACACCGGGGTACATGTGACTTTTTGAATTATGGTTTTCTCAGGGTATATGCCCAATAGTGGGATTACTGGGTCATATGGTAGTTCTATTTGTAGTTTTTAAAGGAACCTCCCTACAGTTCTCCATAGTGGCTGTATCAATTTACATTCCCAGCAACAGTGCAAGAGGGTTCCCTTTTCCCCACACCCTCTCCAGCATTTAATTTTTAAAAGTATGTTTCAATGAGCCATCTGTTTTTAATAAGAAGCTTTCCAACCTTCTGTTGCTCATCTGTAGAGTGAGAGGAATGAAATGGATGATCTCTCAGTCCCCTTCCCTCTCAACCTCGGTGTGATGACGTACTTTTACCGAAGACATTCATCTAGATAAACAACTGCAAGCCTGTGCATTGTCCCGGGTAAGGATTAGAGGTGGTACAATTAAGTACAGATGCTACACATAAGATTTTGTGCATATTCTGTGAGCCCAGTTGTCTGAGCCCATAAATAAGATGGACAACTGATCCTCATTCCCAAGGAGTAAACACTGGAAGACAACACTGAAATGCACAAAAATAAGGATACAGAACACACATGGGGGAAAAAATTCTCAACCATTTAGATCTGTTTGTTCTACTAGCAAGAAGCACTCCATAAAAAAAAATTAAAAATTGATCTGGTCCCAAAGAAAGAAAAACTGCAACTTCAAAGCTTGTAGAAATTGTTTTTGGTGCTAAAAGTACACACAGCATGATGCTGTTTTATTTAGGGCACTGGCCAATGGGCGTTTTTGGTAATTCAAGTGTGGGCCCAGCCCTAGGAGGAGGAGGAAACAGGGATTACTCTGCTCTGCACAGTGAAGCAATGGGCACTCATCGTTGGGTCCACAGAGTCTAAGTGTGTTGCATAATGTATTCATCTTCTACTTCTACATGTGACTTGAAACAGCACGAACTTATTATCTTAGTTTCCATGGGTCCAGAGCATGAACATGTGTGAGCTGAGTCCTCTGCTCAGGGTCTCGCCGGGCTGTGGTCTCACCTGAGGCTCGGGTCGCTGGCAGAATTTGGTTCCTTGCAGGGACAGGACTGAGGGCCCGTTCTCATGCTGGCTGTCAGCTGGTGGCCACTGAAAGATCCTGGAAACTTCCCACAGTTCCTTTCCACGTGACCCTGTCCATGGGCCCCCTGAGGCTTCCAATCACTGCGACTTCAGGGAGGGTCCAGTTCCTTTTAAATGATCTCCAGAAGAGGTCAGGCCCGCCCTGATACTCTGCCTTTAGATTGACTCAATACCAAGGGATCACTAGGTCACAGCAGTGATACTGCAACCTAGCCACAGGTTCTGCTCACACCTAAGGGGAGGGAGGGGGCCACAAGGGGGATACACGCCAGGGAGCAGAACACTGCGAGCCATTAAAATTCTGCTCACCAACATATACAGTGGGCCTAGGCAAGAAACAGTTACACGTGCAGGACCATTTCTGTTCAGAGTAGAGGTCGACGCCTGTTCTTGGATAACAGGAAACCGTGAGTGAGGAGGAGGGAGGTTGTATAACAGGAGTGGGCCCGACTTGTGGATAAACTTGAAGCCAGGCAGTATACTGGATGCAATCCGGTGAGCCTCAGGAATCCAACCACCAGTCCTGTGCTATTCAAAGTGGGGCCTGTAGGCTGACCCTGCAGCATCACCTGGGAGCTAGTAAGGGACATAACTTCTCAGGCCTCCAGCCTAGACTTAATGAACTAGAATGTCTCAAGAAATATGGTCAGACCCCGAGAGAGCGACTGCTTAGCCTTCTCAGCAGCCGAATGTTCTCATACACGTCAAGAGCGTGTCTGCTACCATCAAGGAACTCTCAAGGAAGCCGTGTATAAGCTCTGTTTTCTTGGCATCAGCAAAGCTGATGGAGAATGGAAACTTTTGGTCAATCTAATGATTTTAAAAACAGAAGTTCAGCAACTCAGCTAATGAACTGTGTATAAGTGTGTCCTGAAGACGATCCCTAAGCACTGTTCAACTGGGAAACCCTTGATGCTGGGAATCCTTTGACACACGACAGTCATGTGAACATCCCACAGGGCAGGAGGGGGCAGAAGCAGGGTCACCTGGAGGTTAGGGGTTGAGACACAGGCATCTCACAAGCCTGGAGTGGAACTCCAGCTCCCCCACCCGTCAGCCTCTCCAAGTCCCAATTCTTTTCATCCATACAAAGGGGACAATGCCAGCACCATCCTTCCTTAGTGAGGATCAAATAATTCAGACACCATTCAGCAGTAAGAAGACAACCCAACTGAAAACGGACAAAGAATTTAAATAGACACTTCTCCAGTGAAGATACACAAATGCTCAACAAGCACGTGAAAAGATGCTCAACATCATTAGCCATCAGGAAAACAGAAACCAAAACCACAATGAGACAGCGCTTCACGTCCGCTGGGACGGCTAAAGCCAAACTACGCGCAGTAACAAGTGCTGGTGAGCATGTGGCGAAACTGGAATCCTCGCACACGGGTGGCAGGAGTGCACAGTGTACAGTCTGGCAGTTCCACTAAAGGTTAAACAGAGTTACCACATGACCCAGGTATAAACGCAAGAGAATGGAAAACATATGTCCACACAAAAATTTATATGTATAAATTCACAGAAGCAATATTCATAACAGCCAAAACGTGGATACAACCCAAATGTCCCTTAGCTGATGAGCAGATAAACAAAATGAGGTCTCTTCACACAATGGAATACAATTCAGCTATAAAAAAACGATAAAGTGGGCTTCCCTGGTGGCGCAGCGGTTCACGGTCCGCCTGCCGATGCAGGGGACACGGGTTCGTGCCCCGGTCCGGGAAGATCCCACATGCCACAGAGCGGCTGGGCCCGTGAGCCATGGCCGCTGAGCCTGCGCGTCCGGAGCCTGTGCCCCGCAACGGGAGAGGCCACAGCAGTGAGAGGCCCGCATACCGCAAAAAATAAAAATAAAAAAACGATAAAGTACTAATTCTTACTACCACATAGATGAGCCTTGAAAACATTATACTAAGTAAGGGAAGGCGATCACAGAAGACCACAAATTATATGATTCCATTGTATGAAACGTCCAGATGTCTAGGCAAATCCGTAGGGACAGAAAGTAGATCAGTGATTACCAAGAGCTGGGAGAAGAGAGGAATGGAAAATGAATAAAATTACAATGGAAATATTCTGGAATTAGATTGCAGAATTGTTGCAAAACTTTGTGAATATACTAAAAACCACTGAATTATACAAAGCAAAGGTTCTGGTATGTAAATTGCATCTCAATTTTTAAAAATAGAAAAATTCACAAAGGTAGATCTTATCAGTGTCCCTAGCACACAGACCATGAATAAAAGCTACCTTAACACAATAATGAGACTTGGTGGCAGTATGAAGTGAGGCTGCCACTATGAAAAACAGTATGGTAGGGACTTCCCTGGTGGCGCAGTGGTTAAGAGTCTGCGTTCCCAATGCAGAGGGCCCAGGTTCCATCCCTGGTCAGGGAACTAGATCCCAGACGCATGATCCAACCAAGAGTTTGCATGCCACAACTAAGGAGCCCACATGCTCCAACCAAGGAGCCTGCCACAAGTAAGACCTGGAACAATGAAAGAAAGAGAGAGAGAGAAGGAAGGAAGGAAGGAAGGAGGGAAGGAAGGAAGGAAGGAAGGAAAGAGAGAAAGAGAGAGGGAGAGAGGAAGAGAAGGAGAGAAGGAGGGAGAGAGGGAGGGAGGGAGGGAGGGAGGAAGGAAGAAAAGAAGGAGAAAAACAGTATGGTAGCTCCTCAATAAATTAAACATAGAATTATCATATGATCCAACAATTTCACTTCTGGGCATATACCCAAAAGAAGTGAAATCAGGGTCTTAAATAGATATCTGTAAACTCATATTCACAGCAGCATTATTCACAACAGAAAAAAGGTGGAAGCAACCCAAGTGTCCATTGATAGACGAACAGATGAACAAAATGTGATAATACATACAATGGAATATGATTCAGCCTTAAAAAGGAAAGAAATTCTGACACACACTACAGCTTCGATGAACCTTGAGGATATCATACTACATGAAATGAGCCAGTCACAAAACAACAAATACCGTATGATTCCACTTATGGCAATACCTAGAGTGGTCAAACTCATAGAGACAGAAAGTTAAAATAGCGGGTGTCAGGGCCTGGTGGAGGGGGAATGGGAAGTTATTGTTTAAAAGGTACAGAATTCCCACTTGGGAAGATGAAAAAATTCTGGAGATGGATGGTGATGATAGTTCCACAGCAGTGTGACTACACTTAATGCCACTGAACTGTACACTTAAAAATGGCTAAAACTGTAAATCTTTTTTTTTTTAGTTGAGTGAAAGATTCTTTAAATTCTGTGTGCTATGAATATTGGGGTGTGTGTATATTTTCAAATTAGAGTTTTTGTTTCTCTCGGATATATACCCAGGAGTGGAATTGCTGGGTTATATGGTAGTTCTATTTTTAGTTTTTTGAGAAACCTGCATACTGTGAAACTGTAAATCATGTGTAGTTGATCAATTTTTAAAAGTTACAAATAGAGGTAAACAGATGAAGTACTGTGGATGGAGGCTATAATGTCTTTTTTATAAATTCCTCAATAAGCAAGTAAGAGTAAAACAACCATTATGTTTGTCTTTTATAAAAAATGAGAAATTATAAATATATCCCATCACTGCAGTGCGTCAAGGACCACAGTGCATTCCCAGGAACATCACTGAGTGCCTCCAGGTTTGGGGTGAGGTGGGCGGGCCAGGGGGCAGGGTGAGGGGAGACAACTGAGGGAGTAGATGATGTCTGCTTTCTGGGGAGCAAATCACCTGCCACCTCCGCTCTGAAATATGTGCACTCCAGCTTTTCCGCAGCAGCCATCTGAGTCGCGTTCCCAGAAGACACGTCTCAGGTTATCTTCGGAACCGCATGAACCAGGCTCAACCCAGAAGCGATCATCAGAGAGGGGTTGCTTTTCAGAGAACATGTGGACACCTGGATCCCAGACACCACATTTCGAAAGGCTAGAAAGAGCTATCCACTTGCGGGTTAATGAAGCCTTCGGAAAGATGTGAAGATCTTGGGTTTGTCAAGATCTAGGTCTTCGCATAATAACTACTTGCCTGGAACGAGTAGTGAATTTTCTTCATAGAAATGTTTATCTGGTCAGCCTGTTAATAGTTTTATTCTTCATCAAAGAATTTCAGCAAATGCTATACATGCAGAACAAAATAATAATAATCATTTAAAGTATTCAGGAGAGTCCTAAAATTCCCCAAAGACACTATAATTTTACAAGAGTTCTGCTCTAGTATGGCTAGTTTTATTTCATCAGATGCAATACTTCTTTGGTTTGTTTAATACCTCATCTTATACCCCAAGAGAAATTTATGTGGGGAAAAAAAAAATCTCTTATGATACACACCTACTGCTTATTTTACAATTTCTCATACAAGCTGTGGTGTTTGCTCTATCAGCTTCACAAAATGAGTGAAAAGACCAATAAATATTGACTATGTCTCTAGCAGACAATATATATACAATATACACAATGAAAAATTACTTTTTAAATTGTTTTCACACGCAAAATATAATGCTCAACAAATTTTTTCACTGATGAAATAAAATTTATGCATCGTATAAACTCAGTCCCACTTTTTAAATACGACTTGACTTCTAGTTAAATCTTGCAAATTTAACCCATGCATTAATCTCTGTCCCTGCCCACAGCTTAGCAAAATGAGAATAAAGGAATAAAAAGAGAGTCACGAGAATTTAAAGAAGAGAAGAGACAACAGCAGACAACAGCTGCCAACAAAAGGTGCTGAAACTGGAAAGCAGATGTGAGCAGTTCGCAGGGCAAAGTACGCTGAACGCCCAAGACCCGGAAGAGCAGGGGCCAGGAAGGCTCAAGCCCGTAACCCCAGAAAGATTCAGGTGACAGATGCCAGATATCAGGTAGCAGGTGTGGGGCTGAACACCAGGGATGAGCTGTAGGTCAGTCTAGAAAGACTGGCCCACAGGTCACCTCAAAGTCAACACGTTTAAAACAACAACCCATTTTCTGGAAACCAGCTGCCTGCCAGTCTGCTTGACTACTGCACCTCTATTCTTCTGATCACCAGGCTTCAAACCCCACAGTTATGCATGGTACACGCCTCTTCAACTGCCACATCTACCAAGAGCCAGAGCCCTGCTGACTTTTTTCCATGAAAGGTTTCCAGGATCATGGAAGCCTCCATATGGCCCCCAATTGTCTTGCCTCCTGGGATTCATATCCTAGTGTAACCACTTCCCACATTAAATCAGGGCTTACTTGACTGATCAATTCAATACTACAGAAGTGCTCCAAGACCAGGTCAGCTTTCACTTTGACCTCGTGAATCGCCTTTTCTGGGCATGGCTGGCTACCATGTCATGAGGACCCTCAAGCATCCACAAGAGAGCCTACCTAGAGAGGAACTAATTTCTCAGCACCCAGTTGTGAGTGCGCCATCTTGAAAATGGATTTCTCAGCTCCAGTCAAGCCTTCAGATGACAGCAGCCCCAGGTGACATCTATTCTGCTCTCCCTCTACTTCTGCTATGATTCTCAATATCTTCCTAGACCAGCATCAATGACTAGTTAGCTCAGGTTTTGTTCTTTTTTTCTTTCAACTTTTTATTTTGACATAATTATATAATCACAGGAAGCTGCAAAATAGTTCACAGAGTCCTCTGTACACTTCAGCCACCCGATGCTTACATCGTATATAACTATAGGACAACATCAACACTAGGCCATGAATAAAGCAAGAGGGAAAATTATCTCTTTTCACCTGAACTTTACCTAGTAGCTATGCAACTTAGTAACTTAGCAAGTTAACCTATTATCTGAGAAGCTCAGTTTTGTCATATATAAGATGGGGATGATAGTTCCTGCTCTAAAGGTTTTTGGGAGAATTGAGATTATATTCCCAAAACATCTAGAACAATACTGAGCTTGGCACAGAGAAGTCAATTAATGGCAGCTGCTGTGATTATTCTGTAGGTTTTTCACAACGAAAAACAAACAGTGAGTTCTCAACTCCTATACACTGATTATCATTCTCTCTCTGGGATCAGTAGAAATAACATTGGATTTTTCTTTTAAAGTGCCACAAGGGGCTTCCCTGGTGGCGCAGTGGTTGAGAGTCCGCCTGCCAATGCAGGGGACACGGGTTCGTGCCCTGGTCTGGGAAGATCCCACATGCCGCGGAGCGGCTGGGCCCGTGAGCCATGGCTGCGGAGCCTGCACGTCCGGAACCTGTGCTCCTCAACGGGAGAGGCCACAACAGTGAGAGGCCCACGTACCGCAAAAAAAAAAAAAAAAAAGTGCCACAAGACTTGACATCATCAAGACTTCAAGGATAAAGAAAACATACTTCAGGCACTCAGGAAACAAAGGCAAACCACCTACAAAATAAGAAAAAAAATTATACTTCTCTGCAGCAACACCGAAAGCAGTCAATAATGGAGCAATGACTATGACATCTCGAAGAAAGAAAAGTGAGACCCACACAAAATCCAGTCAAGATGTCACTCAAGCAAAGAGGCAACACAGAGATATTCTCCAGCACGAAAGAATTCAGAGAACACAGACCCCACGAGCCCTCTTGATAAAGCCGCTTTAAGATGAAACCCAAGCAAATAAGAGACAAAACTAAAACCTCACAAACGGAGACTTTTTGGCCAAACAACCAGCAATAAGCAAAGGATCCATTTAAAAAGAACTACTGTTAAGCCACTGTGAGAAGTATCATTACAGAGCATATAATATGACTGGTATATTGGGCTGGCCAAAAAGTTGGTTCGAGCGAACTTTTTGTCCAACCCAATATAAACCGTCACAGCATGAAAGTAATATAATAATGTAGAAAATCACAAGTGAAAATGGAAAGAAGTGTGAAATTGTTAATGTCCTCAAATTTCATAGCAGGGAATCAATCAATATCTAAAATTGAAAACTGTAACTCGGAGAAACATAATGTCCTCAACTCTTAATGTTATTCATAATCTACTTCCTTAACCTTAGATCAGTCCTTTAGGAGCTAATATCTCTCGCAGGAAAAAAAAAAATCATCTATTTGAAGTTTAGCTCTTCTCTCAGTTCAAAATCAGTTTCATTTCTTCCTGTGAAATCCAGTGAAGTTAATTATAATACTTTCACAAAATTGGATAAATACCACACACCAAAATGAAAATGTATTTTCCTGTAATTATCTGTCCACCTTCCATCCTTCCTTCTAGAGATGGACTTTCAAAGGTGTTCACTGTGATGGTTACCCAATGAGGGTGATGTTTACTTCTAGTTGGTGGAGATTCTGGGTGGATCTTATACTTTATTCTTTGTCAGTTTCTGTATTGCTTCATTTTTATAACAATTCCCTGTATTCTTTTAAAACAAGGAACAAAGTCATCATGACTTGGTCTCTCATGCAGCCTTTTCTATTTTTATTCCAAGTACTGCTCAAATTGTGTAAACTAGAAAGAAAAGTGGGTTTTGATCTGATTTATTCATGCTGTCATCTATGAAAACCCAACTGTGCTGGTCCAAGTCCAGCTCCTTGCCTATTGTTGCATACAAGTGGCCACCGACAGCAGCAGCAGCATCATACTGGAGCCCAGAAAGAAAAGTCCTCAGTGGTTGGTTTTGAGTCTGGGTTTTGTTTTCTCTATTTAAAAGCCTACTTCAGGATCTCTATCACCACACTTGCTTCTACAAGATGTGTGAATTGAGTCCCAAAAGAGTTAAATTCTGAGATCCTAGATGAATCCATGTTCCTGCTTTTTTGGCTTCTATACAAAGATTCTATTCTCTCTGAAACTTAGAGCAAATAAGTAGGACTTTTGTGGTAAATTCTTGGTTAATTTTCATATAAACAAACAAAAAATCCCTACTTTTGGAAATTTTTCAAAGGTGCCAGTGCTTCAGTCAATAAAATTCAATTCCAATTTGTATCTCCTATCAACAAAACTGAAATTTTCCTTCAATGTGACAGAAAGGAGTATTTCTCACAAGCTGCTGGATCACAGGCTAAATTTCTGTCAGGTAAGCTCTCCTGGAACAAGCTAGAAATGCTGACTTCCACAAAATCCAGGAAGGATGGATGTGTGTGGCTGACAAATTCAAACCAACGTGCAGCACTTAGATGACAAGCCAGTGTGAGTCTGAAAGGACACTGACCTAAACAAAACCCCAAAACAAAGTTAATGGAAATCTATGTGATTCAAGAGATTCAGAATCCAGCTGTGAGTGAAACCCAATGGAAACTTGCTGAGAAGAGAAAGAAACTCACAGAGAAGGAAACTATAAACAGAACAAAAAGACAATCCTCAGAATGGGAGAAAATATTTGCAAACAAAGCAACCAACAAGGGATTAATCTCCAAAATATACAAACAACTCATGCAGCTCAATATCAAAAAAAACAAACAACCGAGTCAAAAACTGGGCAGACGATCTAAACAGACATTTCTCCAAAGACATTCAGATGGCCAAAAAGCACATGAGAAGATACTCAACTGATTATTAGAGAAATGCAAATCAAAACTACAACGAGGCATCACCTCACACCAGTCAGAATGGCCATCATCAAAAAATCTACAAACAACGAATGCTGGAGAGGGTGTGGAGAAAAGGGAACCCTCTTGCACTGTTGGTGGGAATGTAAACTGGTGCAGCCACTATGGAGAACAGTATGGAGTTTCCTTAAAAAACTAAAAATAGAACTACCATATGACCCAGCAATCCCACTCCTAGGCATATACCCTGAGAAGACCGTAATTGGAAAAGATACACGCACCCCAATGTTCACTGCAGCACTATTGGCAATAGCCAGGTCATGGAAACAACTTAAATGTCCATCAACAGATCACTCGATAGAGAAGATGTGGTACATATATACAATCTAATATTACTCTGCCATAAAAAACAAAGCAATGCCATTTGCAGCAACATGGATTGTCACACTGAGTGAAGCAAGTCAGACAAAGAAAGACAAATACCATGTGATATTGCTTATACGTGGAATTTAAAAAAAAAAGGGGGGTACAAATGAACTTATTTACAAAACAGAAGTAGAGTCACAGATGTAGAAAACAAACTTTTGGTTACCAGGGGCTAAGGGGGGAGGGGAGGGATAAACTGGAAGATTGGGAGTGACATATACACACTACTATATATAAAATAGATAACTAATAAGGACCTACTGTACAGCACAGGGAGCTCTACTCAATACTCTGTCATGACCTATATGGGAAAAAATCCAAAAAAAGAGTGGATATATGTATATGTATAACAGATTCACTTTGCTGTACACCTGAAACTAGCACATTGTAAATCAACTCTACTCCAATAAGAATTTTTTTAAAGAAAGAAAGAAACTCAGAGAAACTCTAAAAGCCCATTCCCTCCCTGCTTTGAGTAGCTTAGCAGGAGCCTCAGCAGAAGGGCTGTGGAAGCCATGCTTTCTCACCAGGCACTGTCTCACCCGTGTGCTCCCAATAATTAGAGTCGCCCCCTCCCATCTCCCTCTAAGTGTGTGGGGTGCAGTGCTGTGAGGTCCCACCCACACTGTGGCTGGGCTGTACTGCACAGCTACACGTCCTCTCTGTGAGGTGCAGGAGCTTCAGGGGTGGGGTGCACTGTGTTTGCTCTGCCTGCGGTTCCTCTTATAGCCTGGTACATGGTCATGGAAACACAAGGTGCTGTGTGTGTGTGTGTGTATGTGTGTGTGTGTGTATCCCCAGGAATCCTTTCTGTGATACATATTATGAATATACAGTATATACATGTACTACATCACAAGTTGCACTCATGGTGTCTGTGTGCATGTGCAGTATGTGTTTGTGTGATGTTATTTGAGCAAAAATTCAAATTATTTGCATATGCTTCAAGAATCCCACAAAAAGTGCTTGATTATGAAAGGTAAAAAAGAGCTTCATTATAGGGCAATTCATGCCCCTTGCCACATAAAACCGCCATGACCATGTTAAGTCATACTTCAGTGTATTTCCTAGAGGGGGTAAGAGCCTGTTCAATCTAGAATCAAAACGCATCTCTAATGTGCCAACATGTGAACATAAAAGCTTTGCATGTAAATGTGTGTGTCGCATCTGCCCTTGGGCACATCTGAGAAGTAAGGAGAGCCTGTCTTTCTGCCTCTTTTTTTCTATCCTTCCCCTCATTCCTGGGACCTACCTCCCAGGGCCCTCAGGAATCCACGTCCCTCAGGCTTCCTTCTTCCCCAACCGAACCTCATCTCTCTACAGGAAAGAATTTGAAAAATGCATTCAGGGGAAGCTCTAACCGCCAGTTAAGGTAAGTATTTGCAGGAATGTGTTGCATATGCACCTCTCTATTAAAGTAACCGGTTCTTTTTAAGTGCTCAGAAGAGGTTTTTGCACTAGAGGAAGCTGCTCAGAAAATGCTCGTGAAGTCAGAATAAAACTCCCTCTCCCACAAGTCTTCAGGTTTTAGCAAAGATGAAAGCCTCAAACCCAGGCAAAGAAACACTAATGGAGAGACATCCTCTTCCCGTAGGCGGAGGAACACTTCTGAATCAGTGAGGCCTTTTGTAGGTCCCCAAAATGCTGCACAGGCATCCACCTTCCTCCTGGGGCTGCTGGACTGACAGGTTCATTCGCCCAGGTTTCAAACAATCTGTTTATCCTTTGATCCACAGCAGGGATTCCCAAATTGTGTGTGTTCGGCAGAATGTTAACACACAGGATAAAGGGATCCTTGGTCAAATAATTTTGGCAGACACAAACAAAATTAAGTACCTGTGTCTACTTCAGACTTGCCGAGTGTTAACCAGGCTCAGGGGCATTCAGGAGCTTCAAGAGGAGAACGTATTCCTTGATGCTCCTCAAAATTAACCTCTCTTAGCTCTAAGCTTTGAAATACAGATATTACGTGGTGATTCTAACATTTAGGTTCCCAGTGGACAAAATAATCATCTTGGGGGCTGCTGCAGCCACGGAGTTGCATAAGGTCTGCTCTCCCCACAGCAGACCTGCTGCGGTGAACACAGTTGAATGGTATCATTGAGAACATGCACCCATTCAACAAAACACCATAGACTAAGTGGCTTATAAACAACAGACATTTATCTCTCACAGTGCTGGGGGCTGAGAAGTCCAAGATCAAGGTACCTGAAGAGCTGGTGTCTGGTGAGGGCCTTCCTGTTCTCTCTGTGCCCTCACCGGGTGGAAGGGGCAAGGGATCTCTCTGGGGCCTCTTTTAGGAAGGCACTAATCCCATTCATGAGGGCTCCATCCTCATGACCTAATCACCTCCCAAAGACCCCCACCTCCTTCTACCCTCACGTTGTGCATTAGCTTTGACGTAGGAATTCTGAGGGGCACCGCAACAGCCTGGCTAAAATTTTTGGTAGATTTTAGATCTACAGTGTAGACTGAAGCACTTCCCCCACAGTCCTCCTCCTTTCTCTTTTCGTAAGTGCAAGACCTGCATCACTATCTGTAGGCTCTCCCTGCCTTCTGCTGCACCCTATATCTTTCTCCTTCACCCTATATATTTCTCCTTCACAGTCACTGTGGCTCCCAAAAGAGATATCCACCCAGAACCTGTGAATGTGACTTTACTTGGAAAAAATGGTCTCTGCAGATGTTACTGAGGATCTTGAGATCATCCCGGATTTAGGGTGGGCCCCTAAATCCAATGATTGGTGTACTTATAAGAGAAGCAGAACACAGACAGACACAGAGAAGGAGGCAGAGATTGGAGTGGAGCTGCCAAAAGCTGGGTCACCGGAGGCTGAAAGAGGCAAGGAAGGATGTTTCCCTCAGAGCCTTGGAGTAAGCACAGTCCATCTGTCATCTGGATCTCAGACTTCTTCTGATCTTTAGAACTAAGAGGGAATAATTTTTGTTGTTTAAGCCACCAAAGTTGCAGCATACGTTACAGTAGCCCAAGGAAATGAATACAGACGTGTCCTCCAGGAATATCTCCTGTGTCTGAGCTGGTTTTGGCATCTGCTTCACGGAGGACCTCTGCTGACATTGGAGCTTCTTAAAATTCAGAGTCCTGGGCCTTGGTCCCCTACACTCACATCAAGATTCTCATTTTATCTGGATAGCTTTCCACAACAGTGTTTCTCAGCCCTGGTCCCACACAGAATCACCTGGGGAAATTCTTTAACTTCCCAATGTCCAAGCCACATCCTAAACCAAACGAACGGGAGTATCTGCAGCAAAACCCAGGCATCAGCATTCTCTGAAGCTCTACAGGTACAGCCCACTTAGACACTGCTTCTACAGAGAAGTGGTTCATAAATTTTAGCATGCATCAGAACCATCTGGAGGGCTCCTTAAAACACAGAGTGCCAGACACAGCTTCTGAGTCAGTCTGGGATGGGGCCCGAGAACATGCCTTCTAGCAAGTCACCAGGCGCTGCTGGTGCCGCTGTTCCACAGAACACACTCTGAGAACTACTGAGCTAGAGGAACACCGTGACGACATGTTCCCCTAAGAATTCTGAGGGCCCCTCCAGCCTTCCAGAATACTAAACTGCTACAGCTGAAAAGGTCCCACGGTCGCTTCTTCTAACTCTCACTGTACAGAGGTGCAAACTGGGGCACGGGGAGGTGAGGTGACACCTCCTGCTCTAGACTGAATATTTATGTCCCCTCAAAACTCATATGTCGAAGCTAATCTACAATGTGAGGGCAGTAGGAGGTGGGGCCCTTGGGAAGGTAATTAGGTCATGAGGGTGAAGCTCTCATAAACGGGATTAGTGCCCTACAAAAGAAGCCCCAGAGAACTCCCTCGTCCCTTCCACCAGTGAGGACTCAGAGAGAACCAGGAAGGCCCTCACCAGACACCAGGTCTGCCGGCACCTTGAGCTTGGACTTCTCAGCATCCAGAACTGTGAGAGAGAAATGTCTGTTGTTTATAAGCCTCTTCGTCTATAGCGTTGCATCACAGCAGCCTGAATGGAATGAGACACCCTCCACCCCATGGAAAATCATCCAGATCATCTATCTGCGGTTTGAGCCAGAGTTGGCTGATTCCCTGCCATCACACCTACCCACAGGGCTCGTCCAGTTTTCATGGTTTCTTCTAAACTCAGCTCTGTAAAATAGAGCTGACAACACAAAACCATCAGAACATCCGATGATGCAAAGCCACGAGTCCAGCCCCTAGTTGGAAGGGGTTCAGGAGGACTGTAGTGGGCCATGGCATACATGGAGGTGAGGGAATGGGTTAAGCTGCTGACGAGTGTCTTATTTCTCTTAAAAGTAAACACATCATCCAGTGGCTCAGCTCTGACTGCCACCCTGATACATCAACTGAGAAAATTAAGCAAAGAGTTCCTACCTTACCTTAACATACAGATTCTTTAAAGTGCAAAGAAATTACCCAGTGCCTAATCTAAAGATATTCTGAATGAATGAGGGCAAGACGTAATTGACTCCTGTTCTTATAACATCCCAGGGAATGGGAATCCCTTAGTCCTGAGCAGTTCATATTCAGAGATGTAACCTGTAATGACCTTGTCTATTTGATCCTAAAAGTGCCGCCTCTTTCTCAGTAAAAATATCAGTGTTGAGCTTCAGCGGATCTCCATGGCATTGCAGCCTGTTGTGTCTAACACCAAAACAACTCTTCAAAACATGACTGACTTTGGGGGGTAGTTGTGGTGCACGGGTGCTTATTTGCTCCACGGCATGTGGGATCTTCCCGGACCAGGGATCGAACCTGTGTCCCCTGCATTGGCAGGTGGATTCTTTTTCTTTCTTTTTTTTTTTTTGCGGTACGCGGGCCTCTCACTGTTGTGGCCTCTCCCGTTGTGGAGCACAGGCTCCGGACGCGCAGGCTCAGCGGCCATGGCTCATGGGCCCAGCCGCTCTGCGGCATGTGGGATCTTCCCGGGGCACAAACCCGTGTCCCCTGCATCAGCAGGCGGACTCTCAACCACTGCGCCACCAGGGAAGCCCAGCAGGCGGATTCTTAACCACTGCGCCACCAGGGAAGTCCCAGCATTATCTATGTTGTTCCATTTGAACTAATGACGTATGAGGAAGACACGGGAACAAATATGGCCTAGGAAACACTGACGCTCAACATCATTGTGCAGAAGGTCTTCATGGGCAGCTCATGACCTTCACCCTGAAGAGTCCAGTCTGGGAGCCTGGGAGGTTAAGGAGATGCCTTTTTATTTTGCAGCTTATCACATGCAAGGTTGAGGAAAGCAAAGAGCTTTTTTTTCATGTAATAGAAATCCTTATGACTAATTCACCAGTGCTGTAGTCTCCAAAGAGCGAATCTGTACGCTCGGTGAAATCTGTTACCGTCAGAACCACCGTACGTCAGCCACTGATGAATGTTTCTGTAACGAGGGAAAAGCAGCAGTGGGAAGCAATTTCCACAACTCGTGCAAATGTGGAACAGTCGATGACTATTAGTGAAAGATACATTCAACCAAACGACTGAAGAGTCAGCTAGCCTCTTCCCCTTTCGATATTTGTCACTGCTTTCTTCTGGGCCAGGTCAGCAGTGACAATGTTTGGATACTCTGAGAAGCCATTTGAATGTGCCCAGGAACTTTCTCTGGCTAGGTGGGCAGAATGCTCCCAGGGATCTGAGAAGTCGGCAAGCCCTCTGCTGGGTCCCATTGTCTCCCCCTACGAAAGGGAAGTAGTGTATGCCCTGTGCAGAAAGGCAGCAACTCAGAATCCATTCACCTGGGGAGGCAGGGAGGTCGGGGGGTAAGGGTGGTAACCAGGACAGTGCCCATCTGTGAAGTCAGTCAGGCATGCTAAGCACATGCCGTGAACTGTCTCCGTGTTCATCGCTCTAAACGACCCTAAAACTTACATCCTACTGCTATTTCTGTGTTTCAGTTGAGAAAATTAATGCACAAAGAAATTAAACACTTTGCCCTGGGCCACAGAGACTGTTGGCAAGTTGCAGGACCCAGGTGAATACCCAGTTTCTGGGATTCCATCATCTACAGTCTTAAGTTTGAGAGCCAACAGCCAACCTCCCCTCCCCACCAGAATCTCGCCCTTATGCCTGAAAGGATTGGAGGCACCACTTTAAAGGAACACTAATTCTTTTCTAATTTAAAAAAAAAAAAAAAAAGTGAAAAGTGAGAAAAATGGAGTAGAAGAAAATATATCATCCAATGTGCATTGGTATCCATGGCAGGACGGCTGTACTCACGAATGTGGGGATCTCTTTGCAGTTTTATTCTCAAGGGGATGCATTTGTTTAAATAATGTCTAGACTTCAAAAAATTGGCAAGATGGAAATACTTCGCCTGTTGTGAAATGAAATCCATGTGATTCATTCCTACCAATAAGATATAAAAACACAAAGTTTCATTTAACGGTCATTAATGGTTGAAATTAAGGCAGAGGCCTTTTTTGAAAAAAGCAATTCATTTCGGAGATCAAAGCACAAATAGTGTATTTCTTAATTTTTCTTCCTTGCCTCAAGTACTGTAGATGGTCTTTAGTCATGGAGGGTGGTCAAGCCTTTCCACCAGAAGCCAGCCTCTATTTTTATACACAACACAGTCCTGAAAATGTAGACCAAAGGTCAATTTGCCAAAAGTGAACAATTAAAGCAATATCCCTGGAGAGCACGTGCAAGAGGGGACTGTACATAATACTATTAAACCCTAACCTAAAGACAACATCTTCAGCAGTATATTTTCAGTATGTTGTAGTACATGTTCATTAAATTTATTTTTCTTCATTATTGATTGTATTTTCAGGGCTTCCCTGGTGGCGCAGTGGTTGAGAGTCCGCCTGCCGATGCAGGGGACACGGGTTTGTGTCCCGGTCCGGGAAGATCCCACATACCGCGAAGCAGCTGGGCCCGTGAGCCATGGCCGATGAGCCTGCGCGTCCGGAGCCTGTGCTCTGCAACAGGAGAGGTCACAAGAGTGAGAGGCCCGCGTACCGAAAAAAAAAAAAAAAAAAGTTCAGACACTCTTGATCGTATTTCCTACAAGCCTAGAAGTGATGAGCGTCTGACTGGGGTTAAAGGTTTGCTGCTTCTGATATATGCCTAATTACTTTCATTTTGGTTACAGCCGTATTAAGTTTATGAAGCCTACACTTCTCTTCGTACTGGCAGAACTTCCTTTTTCCTTTTCCATTCCTATTTGAAGAAGAAAAGCGGAAGAGAGCAGAACAATGAAAAAGCAAATAACACCGAAACACACTTCTGCCGAAACAGCCAATCTGCTGCAAAGGAGCTAGCAGCGGCAACGGTAACTCGAAGTCACAGCTAGAGACTGACATACACAGCGTGTGGCACACTACAGGGCAATTTAGGAGTGTCAATGTATAATGTGCAAAGATACGTGATGTTTAGAAATGTCAAATATATGAAAGGTAAGCACTGCTATGGCGTATGACAATTACAGTATACCTTGATGTGGACAGAAAGGGCATTCTTTTCCTGATACAAGGAAAGAAATGATGTAAAGCAAAGAAAATCAAGAGTAGAGCCCAGTGACGGGAGAAGGCATATGCCCTGGAAACACGTACATTCAACAAGCAAGCCAATTTGTACAAAGACTTCCATGCCCACTCTACAAGTGAGTGTTCTGAGAGTCCTGGATCTATGATGACCGAGGTGCTGAGTTTTGGTCCCTGAAAAGGAAGGGGAAACGCAAAGCAGCCCCCTGCAGAAGTGTACAAATCTGTTTTCTTCAATTACCAAATGGAGAGCTGCAGGTAGGTATCAGAAAGTCAGGCACACTACCTTTCTCAATCAAAACCAGAGGGGTTCAGGTCTGTCCTGGTTACAGTACCCTTTCTCAGACCTTCTCTTCACCTACAGGCTTAGGGTCTCAACCTTGGTACTACCGACATCTGGGTCAGATCATTCTCTTTTGTAGGGGCTGCTGTCTGCGCACTATAGCGTCTTCAGCAATGTCCCCGGAGGCTACTCAGTAGACGCCAGTAGCACCCTCTCCCCAGCGGGGACATCCAAAAATGTCCCAAGACAATGCCTAATGTCCTGGGTGGGAGGGCCATGGGGAGGCAAAATCACTGGGTCGCAACCCACCCCAATGGGATTCACAGAGTTAGATGATCACGGTTTTTCAAGCCCAGGTACAGGTTTCGTACACATGGTCTTGTTGGGAGGATTCAAGTTCACAGAACCACAGCTCAGTTGGTTTCCCTGTCTACACCACGTGCTGATAAGCCAACAGCCGTGGAGACTGTGTACCTACTTGTTGGGCTGCACCCTGCAGGCCTGCAAGCCCCGTACCTGCCGGGCTTCAAGTCTGAATTAAGAGCCCAGAGTCAGCAACAGAGACATCAGTGGTTTAATGGATGGGGGGACTTAACATGTCTGAAGCAAGGTCCTGGAGCAACGCCCCACCATGTGCGACGGACGGTGGGCAGGACTCCGGGGTAACCAATTATAGGGGGAACTGACGCAGGGTTGGCTCATTGGTTAGCAGGGAAACTAGTAGAGGGGCATGCCCCTCACTGCCCCTTTGATAAGCTATCCTGGTGAAGATGTTCTGATCTAAAGATTAGAACAATCACTAGCTGGGACAGGGGCAACTATGTAGGAAGGTCAGTCACGTGAGCAGGGTGTAGGTGAAGCAGGCACTGGTACAGCAGGGGATGTACAGACAGCAGGAAGACAGCCACCTGGGGGGCTGATCACACACTACTCATCCCACCTCTCCAGTCTAAGAATGCTGGAGTTAGAACTCTATCAGGAAGCCCCAACGCCCATGTTGGCTGTAAATCTGTGATTTCTGAAAATGGAATCACGTCAAAAGTTAAGAGAAGAACCACAGTCCCCAGCTTTGCTTCAAGAGTCATTTAGCAAATTAAGTGTTCTTTTTAACGTTCTTCAGATGCATTGACTAAATTTAGAAATCAGCTAAACGGCAGCCAACGGAGCAGCAGTTCATTGAAACAGTACCTCCTTCGAGGGGAATGATACATCCCCGTTAATTTTTTGAAGAATATATGATGACACGGGAAAATGCTGAGGACATAGTGATGGATGCACAAACTAGTATTTACAGTTCTATAAATATGTATGCCTATATCATGTTCAAAATAGATGAACATACAGTTATCAGCGGTTATCTCAGGGTGATAAGATTTTGGTGGTTTTCATTCTCCTTTTTTTTCTTGTCTGTATTTTCTAAATATTCTTCATTGAACAGTTAACTGTTTTATAAGTTAAAAGACAAAAACATTCTGCAAAGTATGCTATATATTAATTTGTCCAAAATAAAAATTAATTTGATTTTACATGTTTCCCTTGCCTATAAAAACCATCTTGGATGTTAAATCAGCAAATTATGGTTTTGCTCAGAGGAAGTGGCTACAAAACATGGCCACCATGATGACTGTATTTTCACATCTAAACTACCTCCTCCTTCCCATGGCACCAATGGAAAAACACAAACAAGACAACACTCTTCTTCCCTGGAAGCATGGCACGTCTTCCCAACAGTCCTGACCCTCTATGGCCGTGGGGTGATAAACACCGGTACTGCTTCGTGGATCTCCAAGAACGTTAGTTTCTAAATCAAAAGCCACAAAGGACAGAAGTCTGCACTCCGAAGTGAACTCATGAGTCAGAAAGAGTCTTAGACATGACAAGTATTGTTAAAAGATACTGGGGTACGTGACTGAGACTGGGAGGCACTGAGGACTACAGAAGTGGGAGGCTTGGTGAGGGTGCTGGGGCCTGATGGTGTGTGTGCTGCCACCTGTCTCCGTACCTTCCGACCGCCAGGTGAGAAGACGACAGAATGGCAGAGGGGGAAAGAAACCCACTGAGGACAGCTCTACGTGAGGGCACAGGTGTGTGGGAGGTGTGTCTCAGGGGGCTCCAGCAGATGGCAGTAAAAGCTATATCAGGCATGCAAATTAGCTCAGGTCCACGGAGTCAAGGGCAGAGAAGGAAGGGGAACCGGCCCTTCTTGGTCCTTCTCCAAGAGTCACACACAGGCCTCCCTGCAGAAGCACGCATACATCTCAACCAGGACAACAGAAAACCACTCAGAATGACTCGAACCGCAGCCAGGAATGAACTTCACTGCCGTGGGCAACACCCTGAGCTTTGCCTGGAAAAACTCCTTGGAAAAGGGACAAACTGGTGGTTAACTGTTGCTTTGAGATCCTTGCATTGTTACTTGGGAGGTTCCAAAGGACGGTTTATGATGCTTTGTGCTACTCGTCTCCAATGTGGATACAAAAGCAGGTAAGCTGGAGGCACCATATGAAGCATTTCAGAGCAAGACTTTCCTGAAAGTGAAGGCAGCTAAAGCCAGAAACACTGCAGAACCTCCTTCTGAAGCCGAGTGTGAGGCAAAACCAGGCAGCCAGGAGGCCACTAGCCTTTGAGGGACTACACGCCATGATCTTGTCTAACGCTCAGCTTCTCTCGGGCTCCTTTTACTCGTAAGAACAACGAACATCTTGGGCAAGACAAATTCTAAGGCCCTCTCTAGTCCTGAGGTTCCAGGAACCTGCATATTCTTGACCATACAGATGACATCTCTGCCTGCATGGGACCGGTGAGGTAAGAAGGGATTCCAATTCAACTCCATTCACTGTGGCAGTGTTGAGCACATCTCTCCTGGAATAGAGAGATGGATCTTTGGATTCTCCAGTGGCTTCCCCACACCAGAATCCTGACACTTCCCAGCTGTCACTGTGTCCAGTGTAATACGGTGACTCACTGACTGCTCCTAGGGTGTGTGGCCTTGGGCTCAGCCAAGCATGCTGTATGACCTGTTTTGCCTTCTCTGGAAACAGCCCTAGCGGATGAGATGCAGAAGCTCTGCAAAAACTCTGGTACACGGAAACAGCAGCAAATGATCGGTTTTCACACCTTGTTTTTCCACACCAGGGCCAAAGGGCAGTAAGAAACAAGCATGGCACTCGACCACACCTGGCTTGGGCACCAGGGCCTCCAAGAAATGCATTCCCAGGACCAGTCAGTTTCATTTCTTCCCACATAAGCAAGGGGAGCAGAGAAGGGTTATTTAGGGTTTGGCTGGATGAGAACTCCATTTTGATCATTTTTATTCTTTCTGCAATATTATTTCTTAAAAGCAATGCTCTTTGCATCTCATTTTGGGGCTGCACTCACACTGATCAAAGATAATGACATTCTTAGCAAGCAGGAGGTACCATTTCCCAGTTCAGTATTTTTCTAGGACAATGTGTTACAGCAGGTTTTAGGAGAGGCTGGAAAGTGAGGGAAGAACTCTGACTCCCATTGCTGCGGTAACTTCTACACAAAAGCTAACGGTACTCTCGCTCTGCTTCTAAGTGACGGAGCTTTTACCTCTTAAATATCGGTTTCTGTGGTGCAGAGATGCAATCAGCCAGGTCTGTAAAGCGGGATGATTTCTCCCTCGCTCTCTGTCAGGTAGATGCTAGAAGGTCAGGCTGAGATGAAGCCTTTTCATAGATACAATAACTGAAGTTTCAAAAGCTGTTCCAGGGGCACCTTGGGTGGAACAAGGTGTGGCGTGCATGACGGCATCCTACTCCAGAAATCAGCACTGTCGGCCCCTTGCTAGAAGATAAGCATTTTGGAGAGGGAGCGGGGCCATCATCATGATGTAGTTCTCAGCATACAAGCCGAGAAGCTACCTGGTAAACCTGATCTGTAACACTTTGAGTGGTTCGTCCCTTTCATGGGATGCTTTTAAGTTGCCTGCACAATGCGTGAAGCACTGTGGTTCTAGCCTCGGACAACTGTCAGACCAGCAGGCACAGAGCGTCCGTTCTCTGCAGGGCAATGGGAAATGCCCTGTGGATGACAGAAGGGGCAAGGGTGCTGCCAGGAAAGACACAGGAATCACAATGCCAACCCTTAGTAGCTTCATCACAAATGGAGGAAAAGGGCAAATGAGTGACATAAGAACACCCCCCACAAATACCCACCTCTTCCCCATGCACTGCATCCGTCGCATCACTGCCAAAGAGATCTTCGAAAATGCATTTCAAACTCCTTCTCAGGAATCAGCAATGGACCCCCATTGCCTACAGAATAAAATTGCATTCGTTTACGTGGAATTCTAAGCCTTTCTTCACGTGGCCCCAACGACATTACCACCATTTTTGTTCTGGAAGCCTCCCCTGACGTACACACATCCCTTGGTCTCCAAGACCTCTGATCATTATTTGTCTTCCAAATACCACGCCATCATTTTCACCTCTGCCTGCCACCACGTCGTTTCTATGCTGGCCTTGCCATATTGCCTTGGGCCCTCTCCAAACTGGCAAATCCTTCTCAGCTTTCACAGGTGACCTCAGACCCCTCTTTTTTCAAGAAGCCAGCCGCGATCCTCCCTGCCTTTGCACTCTTTTACGTCCGTTTTAGTATCTGTAATCTGTTGCTTGTATGCCAATTTTCCTCCTTGAGGGTGAAGACTGTGCCTTATTCAACTCTACATTCTCCAGAGCTTAACAAACTGCTCTGCGCAAAGCAACCCCCTAGAGCTTCCCTGGTGGCGCAGTGGTTGAGAGTCCGCCTGCCGATGCAGGGGATGCGGGTTCGTGCCCCGGTCCGGGAAGCTGCCACATGCCGCGGAGCGGTTGGGCCCGTGAGCCATGATGGCCGCTGAGCCTGCGCGTCTGGAGCCTGTGCTACGCAACAGGAGAGGCCGCAACAGTGAGAGACCCGCGTACCGCAAAGAAAAAAAAAGCACCCCCCTAAAAGGACCCATTTGTTGCATATACACATACACACACAACCTGCAGATGTGGGCACGCGCTTGTTTGTGTGATGGGCACCTAGCCCCATAGACCCAGCATTAAGCTTCAGCATTTGTGGGAGAGAATGGACTAGGTTTGGGATCATGTGGGGCTTACCTAAGATCAAAGTAGGTGTCTTAAGCGCTGTTTTGCAGGAGAGAAAGAACCTGTGTTTTCTTCAATTGAAGTATAGTTGATGTACGGTATTATGTAAGTTACAGGCGTACAGTATAATGAGAAAGAACCTGGGTTTGCAAAGAAATGAAAGCACATTCGAAACACAGGGGAACCAGCAAGTGGACAGGCTGGAGGGCAGGAATGGAGAAGCCACACGGAAGGTGGTTTGCCTGGAATGTCAATTATTAGCTGAGACGTTCAATGTGTTTGAGGTTAATGAAGGATTATTTTAAAGCATCCTATTCTATTTACCCTTCTTTCTTCCAAGAAGGGTGCAAGATATAATGGAAAGAATGAAGGCTTGGAGCTGAGCAGCCTATTTATAAAGCCCACTTCTGTGGCTCAGCATCTGTGTGATACAAATTACTTAACTTCTGCAAGCCTCAGTTTCCTTATCTGCAAAATGGGAGCAATGCCTTATAGTATGGATTAAACGCTATATTATGGAGAGCTGCCTTAATGTTACACAGAGACAAAAACTTACCCACATTTTCCCCTATTGAGTCATACCTTACTGAACACATGTAAGGATTTCATTCCAGCTCAAATCAAATCTCGACAATATAACTACTAAAGAAAATGCTCTTTTGCTATTTTAAATGCCTCTTTTCTTCTGTGAGCTCTATTTCATCGTTAAAGTGGTGGCTATGAGCTCCAAGGACACTGGACCAGAATTATAATTTATAGGTGCTAACTCAGGGCCGCATTTGCAGCCGAAAGAAGCATTTAAGATTAATGGTCACACTGGACAGAGTGGCTCGAGTCCAAAGAACGGAGTATGGAAAGCAAAGAGTAACTACAGTGGAGACTGCCTGGCAAGCACTACCCTAAACGCATGACGGAGGTCAGCGTCTAACGGTCCACTCCTGTGCACCTCACGGGCCCTAAAAGAATGTGGTGGAAAGGGCACTGCACCTCTGGGATGCAAAGTTAGGAGGGGGAGATACAGGCAGAACACTCGGCTTCAAGTGGTTAGCAAGTGAACAAATGAATCTGATCATCTGGACAGTGGTGGAACCAACATCTACCTTTTGACTGGAGACAGTGCAGAGAAACAGGATAGAAAAGATTATGCGGGGTATTTATTGAAAACTTCTGGAAAAGGCAAATAATCCTCTTATTGTTGCTGGTGTGAGGAGGGGACTGTCCTGGGCACGGTAGGGTTCTGAACAGCACCCCTGGCCTCTACCCCCCAGATGCCAAGAGCTTCCCCCAGGTATGACAGCAAAACATGTCTCCAGGCGTTGCCCAGTGTCCCCTAGGGCGGGAAAGAAGGGGGAGGAGGGAGACTGGGGACACATCTGCATCCCTCACTCATGCCTTTCACCTGATTAAGAACCACTGATATAAGAACACTGGACTGACCCTTCCCAAAGGCCACGGTGAAAAGCAAACATCTAAGTATAAAGGATGGCAGGTGGGCGACTATTCCAGATAACATACAATAACCCAGTGCATTTTGGACACATGGCCAGCAGTCATTTCCTAGACATAAACACCAAGTTCATGTGGCCCCAGCGACATTACCACCATTTTTGTTCTGGAAGCCTCTCCTGACATACCATGTTCTACCATGCCGACAGCTCACTGGAACCGTGCTGCATTTTAACAGACACACCGATCCCCTCAGTGCACCCCTCACATGCAGACTCTGAATCTGCAGATCTGGGCAGGGCCTGAGTGTCTGCAGTGCCGGTGAGCTCCCAGGGCTGCCCCCTCAGACCACTCCTGGAGTAGTGGGGTCACTGGAGGGAGGTAAGTCTGTGGATAGAGCAATGAGAATCTGAATTTCACTTCTTGATAAAGTGGTACCATAAACTGGTGCTTTTTTTTTTTTAAGCATATATATGTTAGGTTTCTGATCCATTTGCAGTGAATATATTACAAAAAAAATTATTTGAGAACAGAGGTGCCCAATCGCTTGCCTACTGTGACTGATATTTTTTCTACCTTTTTGAGGGGATGGGGATAGCATGTTAGTTCATTATCCAGAGGGAGGTAGGCACCTCGCTTTAAATTCAGGATGAAATACAGGCAATTTTATGAGTGTTTCAAGTATTTGGAAAGTGTGAAAAAAGTATCAAAATAATTTTCACAAAAAAACAAAATTTTCAAAGTGTTTATTTATTAAAGAAAATCTGGGGAAAACACAAAAGAAAATGACACCAGAGCTCCATCACCTAACTTAATTGCTACTGACCTTTTTAAATATTTTATTCTAGACCTTTTCCCCATGGACAGGTTTGTGCTGCTTGTCATAGAAAATGTTGTATCCTTTCTCTCTGACTTACTACCAAGAGTACTGCTCCATATTATTAGAAACTTGGCAAACCTCGTATTAATGACTCGATAATGTCCCATAATTGCATTTAATGTGCCATCTTCTGAAGTGAGAAAGCATTCAGATGGAGCCTTGTCTCACCCCGCTTTGGTGTGTGGATCACAGCTTAATCAAACACTACAAACGACTGCAAGGCTTTCTTCCACCTCACCCTGAATTGTCTGGAATTGGAGCACCCTAGGTGGTTCCAGCTGTAAAAGTGTTGACAGGTTTGGTGTAAAAATGCCCTGAAACACTCACGATGTCTCTCCACCACAGAGGAGCGAGCTGCACGCTGGTTAATATAACTGGGTCAGGATGCCCTGGCTTGCACTCTGGCTCTGCTTGCTCAGCTGGTTCATTTGCTGCCCCTCCTAGCTCTCAAAGTTGGGGGGACTGTCCCCTCAGCCAGCTAAAGCAGGAGCCACCGCCTTGGTGCTGCAGGACACGCACTTTCCAGCACTTAAGTGAGCAATCTCCTCACCATGTACCTACATTTCCAAATGGCATCATTCTTTCTTCCCTCAATTTCCCTCGTATTCCCTGCCACCAGACACTTTTTGCTCTCTGTGAATCCCCTAAGATGCTCACCTAACAGCACAACTTTGAAACGAGGTTCTGAAAGGCTATGTAGTTTCATTACCAAGCAGTGTTTTCTTAAATAGCAGTGAAGCAGAAAACTGGCCCAGGCTCTGGCACACAGACCATAACTGCTGACCCTACACCAGGGCCTCAAGGAACAAAAAAGGAAGAGATGCACTTACGGCTCTCAACACATTTCCAAGACTCCAACCCATGCCCCCAAAGCAACCCACGAGAGCTATGAACAAGCGCCTCATTATGCGGTACAGCCCCTTGTATGCTGTTTGTCTCCTTACTTATTTTGAGGAAGACTGCAGGACATGTTGGGGCAGACTTCAGAGCGGTAGATGCCAAGTTTGGGTGTTTAAAAAAATAGGGTTTGGGTAGCCCGAGGACAAAATATGCAACATTCAGGAAATAACAAATTTCGGACACGTCCTCATTTTTAATTCCTCCTCCGTCTCTAAGTTATCTGGAATTGGACCACCCAGGGTGGTTCTACCTACGTGGTACAAAATGAACCTGGGAGTCCAACACAAATGAACACAGAGCTTTATAATATCACACTACTGCTTTTCTTTGCCTAACAAATCAGTTTTCTTCATTTTGACTGATGGAAATGGACTGCCTCCTTTCCACCTAAAGAGGGCAATCCCAGGTCGCCTGGACAAGCTGGCCAATAATCAGAACTGTTCAGGACTATGTGTCTCCATGGCCTAAGGAGGAGGGAACACCTGCCACAGAATCACTCAGGGAGCTTGTTACGCCTGTGGATTCCTGGATGCCATCCCAGACCTGCTGAATCCAGATGCTGGGCTGGGACCAGAGACTATGCATGTTTCACAAGTGGCCTTGGGGATCCTTGTGCTAAAGAGGGAGAACTACAGGTTTAAATTGCTGGAGATGAGACCAACAACTCATAGGGCCCAGGTGTCCCAAAATGCACCTCAAGGGTTTCCAAGCAAGCAGAAGCTGCCCGTCAAGGGGCTTCAGAGAGAGCCTGAGGTTACAGGAGTATTTGGAGGATCCATACTAGCATGTGCTGCTAGTGTATCTTCTCTTTGAGATATGCAGGAAGCGCTTTCAGATTTGCTGACCGCTCGCTGCATAAGAGAAGAATGAGAGGGAGGGAGAGAGGGACGAAGAGAAGGGGAGAGGCACTCAGTCTGGCCATCTGCAGAGCGTACACCGGGGGGGACCCTGCCCTTTGCCATCTTCATAGCCCGTCCTGCGGGAGAGACCTTGCTGAATGCCCCATCTTCTCAGGCTTGTGACGGGCACATCCTGGCAGGATGATCTGTTCACTGGCAGGCTCTTTCTCGTGGGAGGAACACCGACGGAGCAGTTACAAGCACAGTCCTACATCGATGCCAAGAGGCCGTCCGTGAACCCAGCCCACGGCCTGTGTGTGGAGGGGGAAGCGGTGATACCGAAATTCCACCTTGAACATGTAGGGCTTCCAAGCTTTCTTCCAACAAGAGGCCTCTCATAGGAATTACTGTACATTAGAAAGTGCATTCAGGGGGAAAACTTCCAATTGTGCGGTTATTTCTTTTGCAGACCATTCTGTGAAAGATAGGTGATGATTCTTGTCTGGAAAAATAAAAAAGCAGCTTCTGTTCATTTTTTCACACGTTAAACTGTTAAGGGGCAGTGGCTTCTACAACTGTGACTGAGATTCAACAGGTCAGAGAAACTCCTATGGGAGGTCACTATGGGTGTGGTTGTCCCTCTCACTGGGGCTCCTGAGGACAGGCAGAGGTCCATTTGCAGCAATGCTAAGGGAAAGATAACAGCAAGAGAGAAGAAAGGTTTTATCCCCTGACTCAGTGTGCCCTAGGACTCCTCAGTGTTGGTCCCTGATCCTCTTATGAAGGGACCTGGATGAAGGGAGAATTGATGAATTCAGAAAGGACCAGGCCTTTCCTCTCAAGCCTTACACAAGCCTGTCTACTCACTCATCCACATCTGTCTTCACATGGCCTTCTCTTCTGGATCTGCCTGTCCTTTGCTTCTCTTACAAGGACACTTTCATCGGCTATAGGGCCCACCCGCATCCTGTAAGATCTCACCTCAATCCTGACCTTAACACCTTAATTACATCTGCAAAGACTCTGTTTGCAAATAAGGTCACATTCTGAGGTTCCAGGTGGACATGAATTTGGGGGGTGGGGGTCAGTATTCAACCACCACCAAAGAGATACATGTTTGTGAAGTCATTCACCGCACAAAAGGCAAACACCTCGAGCTTAGGTATGACTGGCATCACTTCTCTGAATGTTCGGAAGAATCCACCAGAGCACTTATCTGGGCCGAGTTTTCTTTGAGGAAAGGTTTTTAGTTATGGATTTAACTTCTTTAAAACACATAGTACAATTCGAATTTCGTATTTCTTTCTGTGTTTTCTTTGAAATTCATTCTTTTCATCTGAATATTTAAATATAGTGGCAAAAAGCATGTTATTATTTCCGCTTATTTCTTCTTAATGCCTGGAAGGTGTGGAATTTTATCCTTTCTTCCATTCCTGATACTTGTTTCTTGCGTCTCCTTTTCTTTTTCATGAGTAGTTTTCCCAGGGATTTTACATTTTTCTTGGTACTTTCAAAGAGCAAGCTTTGTTGTTGGGTTTTTTTTAATAAATTTATTATTATTTTATTTATTTATTTTTGGCAGTGTTAGGTCTTCGTTGCTGCATGTGGGCTTTCTCCAGTTGCAGCGAGCGGGGGCTACTCTTCGTTGCGGTGCGCAGGCTTCTCATTGCAGTGGCTTCTCTTGCTGTGCAGCACATGCTCTAGGTGCACGGGCTTCAGTAGTTCTGGCACGTGGGCTCAGCAGTTGTGGCTCGCAGGGTCTAGAGCGCAGGCTCAGTAGTTGTGGCGCATGGGCTTAGTTGCTCCGCGGCATGTGGGATCTTCCTGGACCAGGACTCAAACCCGTGTCTCCTGCATTGGTAGGCAGATTCTTAACCACTGTGCCACCAGGAACGCCCCAAGCTTTGGTTTTGAATCTTGGTTTTCTTGATTTTTCTCTGGTCTACACCTATTTTACACTTTATTAATTTCTGCTCTTTATTATTTTTTTCCACTTTGATTTAATTTCTTTTTTGGGGGGGGTGGTACGCGGGCCTCTCACTGTTGTGGCCTCTCCCGTTGCGGAGCACAGGCTCTGGCCGCGCAGGCTCAGCGGCCATGGCTCACGGGCCCAGCCGCTCCGCGGCATGTGGGATCTTCCCAGACCGGGGCACGAACCCGCGTCCCCTGCATTGGCAGGCGGATTTTAAACCACTGCGCCACCAGGGAAGCCCCACTTTGATTTAATTTGATGTTCTTAACTCCTGGAGATGATGTTTAGATCCTTGACTTTTGGCATTTCACCTTTTCTCACATGCACACTTAACTGTAAACACTTTTTCTATTCATAATTTTAACTGGATCCCATAAATTTTGTTTTGTTTTGTTGTTTCTTTTGCGGTACGCGGGCCTCTCACTATTGTGGCCTCTCCCGTTGCAAAGCACAGGCTCCGGACACACAGGCTCAGCGGCCATGGCTCACGGGCCCAGCCACTCCGCGGCATGTGGGATCTTCCCGGACCAGGGCACGAACCCATGTCCCCTGCATCGGCAGGTGGACTCTCAACCACTGCGCCACCAGGGAAGCCCTGGATCCCATAAATTTTGATATGCCATGTTTTCACTGCCATTCAGCTCCAAATATTTTCTAATTTCCACTGTAATTTTTCTTTTAGTTATAGACTGTTTAAAATACTCTACTTAATTTCTAAACACTTGAGCATCTTCCAGTAATCTTTATGTTACTAACATCTAAGATACTTCCTTTGTTATCAAGGAATATCTCTGTGAGATTTTAACCTCTTAAAATGTGTTGATACTTAAAAAAAAAAATTGTTGATATTTACTTTGAGTCAGTATATGGTGGATTTTAGATCATCCTTTATATAATTATTTTTATTTTAGATCATTCTTTATATAAGTATGTTTGTTTTAGGTGATTATTTATAAAATTAATTATATAATAAAAATTATATATATTTAGGGGACTTCCCTGGTGGTCCAGTGGTTGAGAATCTGCCTTCCAATTGGATGAGGGTTCAATCCCTGATCAGGGAACTAAGATCCCACGTGCAACAGGACAACTAAGCCCACGTGCTGCAACTACTGAGCATGCAAGCCACAACCAGAGAGCCCATGTGCTGCAACTACAGAGCCCATGCACTCTGGAGCCCGCATGCCACAACTAGAGAGAAGCCTGGTGCCTCAATGAAAGATCCCACATGCCATAACAAAGATGCGACGCAGCCAAAAATAAAATAAATAAACAGGTAAATAAATGTTAAAAAATTGTGTATATTTATATAAATCACATTATATATATCATATATCACATATATTATGTATATGTAAATATCATATATAGTATATATTGTATATAATTATAAATACGTAATATTTACAAGTATTAATATAAGTAATACAGTGTATAATGACTGTAAATATATATATCATAAAATACATATATTTATATCTAAATTTTGTATTTATTCATATTTTAATGTATAAATTATTATGTGTAATTCTATATAAATGTATATATTTATGTTAATTTAAATATAATGATTTTCATATGTTTTTACAATCCCTTGTATAAAGATGAATCTAATCTGTGCTGGATTATCATCATTCCTTTTCTCCTGATTTTAAAAGAAAGTAAAACATTTTCACAGGCCCTAGGCACTGGGCTTCCTACACCAAGGAGAAGTCTGCGCTGACTGCTACGAAGGTATAATACTCTCTTCCTGGAGGTGAAATGAGTGGATATTCTGCCCTGGAGGAGATGAGACATCATAAACTCAGCAGGATAGCATGCACAGTCCACGGTCACTCAGTAAATGTTTAATGATGATCCTTGATGTTATTTATTTCCATGCAGTCTTATGAGGCTCACTTTGAGATGTATTATATCCCCAAATCCAGGGAATTTAATTGAATTTCTCTGAGAGTTCAGGTACACATATCACCAACGGAAAAGGAGAGGGAAGGCCCTGGGGAATTCTGTCCTTCTCTGTAAGACAGACAGCAGTTTTATACAGCTTGATTTTCCCCCGTTAGAAATAGCCCTGCTCGGTAACAGATGCTGATGCTATGGGCACAGGACTCTGCTTATCTGCACGTTTGGTGTTAGGAGAAAATTTGGAAGATTTCATTCTTGTATTTCTATAGTGATGTACAAAATCCAATAAAAAAATGTGAAATGGTGTGGAAAAAAAAAAAAGCCTCAACGGGTGATTACATTCATTGGAAATGATTTATCACTTGCTGAAAAGTGACTGATCCTCATCAGATGGGAACAGTGTTTGCAGAGCATTTTCTTGCCAGGAAAGGTAAGGAAACACAGGGAGCAAGGGTTGTCCCCATAACAAAGATGAGGTCCCTCTAACGCAAATGATTTCTCCTTCATATAGGTTTGGAAGAATAATTCCACATGATTTAAAACAAAAAGAAAGAAAGAAAAATGATCATGTGTGATATTGTGATTTATAAGAAATAAATTTTGGTCATCTTTCTCATATATATGGTCTTTGTCTGCAGTTCCTGGCTCACAGCTCCCGAAACCCTTGGAATTTCCTAAGAGCTGAGAGCCGGAAAGGTGCCTTTTGTTATGTTAATGACATGACTTTTGGAACTCACCTAAGGATGGGGGCTGGTTGCCTGGAGTGATTAGAGAGAGAGCTGGAACTTCCAGTCTCATCCCAGAGCTCCAGGGAGGGGAGAAGGGCTGGAGGTTGGTTGAATCAATCACCTACAGTCAATGATTTAATCAATCACACTTGTGTAATGAAACCCCCATTAAAACCAAGAAGGACAGGCTTCAGAGAGTGTCTGCGTTGGTGAATACATCACAACTGGGGATAGTGCCGCTGGCTGGAGAGGACATGGACGCCCCATGTCCATACCCTGCCCTATGCATCTCTTCCGCCTAGCTGTTCCTGATTCATATCCTTTTCTATCAAACCAGTAATCTGGTAAGCGAAATGTTTCTCTGAGTTCTGTGAGCCACTCTAGCAAATTAATTGGACCCAAGAAGGAGGTTGTGAGAACCTTTAATTTAAAGCCAGTCAGTCAGAAGTACCTGGACTTGCAATTCAGCATCTGAAGGGACAGGGGAGGGAAAGCAGTCTTGTAGGACTGAACCCTTAACGTGTGGAATCTGATGCTGTCTCCACGTAGATAGTGTCAGAATTGAGTTGAATTGGAGGACACCCAGCTGGTGTCCCAGAATTGCTTGGTGTTCGTGTGGGTCACCCCATACACACATTAGAACTGGCACCAGAACCCATTTACCATGTTTTGGTTGCATGACTGAATCGTTTTCTTCCCAAATAGAAAATACTCAAAAGGACTTCCCTGGTGGTACAGTGGTTAAGAATCCGCCTGCCAATGCAGGGGACACGGGTTCGATCCCTGGTCCAGGAAGATCCCACATGCCACGGAGCAACTAACCCTGTGTGCTAAAACTACTGAGCCTGCGCTCTAGAGCTCACGAGCCACAACTACTGAAGCTCACGTGCCTAGAGCCCACGCTCCACAACAAAGAGAAGCCACCGCAATGAGAAGCCTGTGCACCGCAACGAAGAGTGGCCCCTGCTCGCCACAGCTAGAGAAAGCCCGCACACAGCAACAAAGACCCAGCACAGTCAAAAAATTAATTAATTAATTAATTTTTTAAAAAAAGGAAAAAAAAGAAAATACTCAAAAATATTTTAGGACCCTGAGAAAGAAAAATGGAGCTAGAGGAATCAGGCTCCCTGACTTCAGACTGTACTACAAAGCTACCATCGTCAGAACAGTATGGTATTGGCACAAAAACAGAACTATAGATCGATGGAACAGGATAGAAAGTCCAGAAATAAACCCATGACCCTCTGGTCAATTAATCTACAACAAAGGAGATAAGAATATACAATGGAGAAAAGACAGTCTCTTCAATAAATGGTGCTGGGAAAACTGGACAACCGCTTGTAAAAGAATGAAGTTAGAACATTCTCTAACACCATACACAAAAATAAACTCAAAATGGATTAAGACCTAAATGTAAGGCTGGATACTATAAAACTCTTAGAGGAAAACATAGGCAGAACACTCTGACATAAATCGCAGCAATATCTTTTTGGATCCACCTCCTAGAGTAATGAAAATAAAAACAAAAATAACAAAACAAATGGGATCTAATTAAACCTAAAAGCTTTTGCACAGCAAAGCAAACTATAAACAGAACGAAAAGACAACCCACAGAATGGGAGAAAATATTCGCAAAGTGATCAACAAGGGATTAATCTCCAAAACATACAAACAGCTCATGCAGCTCAATATCATAAAAATAAACAACCCAATCAGAAAATGGGCATATCTAAATAGATATTTCTCCAAAGAAGACATACAGATGGCCAAAAAGCACATGTGAAGATGTTCAACATCGCTAATATTAGAGAAATGCAAATCAAAACCACGGTGAGCTATCACCTCACATGAGTCAGAATGGCCATCATCAAAAAGTCTACAAACAATAAATGCTAGAGAGTGTGTAGAGAAAAGCAAACCCTCCTACACTGTTGGTGGGAATGTAAATTGGTACAACCATTATGGAGAATGTATGGCGGTTCCTTAAAAAACTAAAAATAGAACTACCACATGATCCTGCAATCTCACTCCTGGGCATATACCCGGAGAAAACCATAATTTGGAAAGGTACATGCACCCCAATGTTCACTGCAGCACTATTTACAATAGCCAAGACATGGAAGCAACCTAAATGTCCATTGACAGAGGAATGGATAAAGAAGATGTGGTACATATACACAATAGAATATTACTGAACCATAAAAAAGAATGAAATAATGCCATTCACAACAACATGGATGGACCCAGAGATGATCGTACTAAGTGAAGTAAGTCAAAGACAAAGACAAATATCATATGATATCACTTATATGTGGAATCTAAAAAAAATGATACAAACGAACTTATTTATAAAACAGAAACACAGACTTCACAGACTTCGAAAACAGACTTACAGTTGCCAGAGGGGAAAGGTTGCGGGGAGGGACAAATTAGGAGTTTGGGATTAACATATACACACTACTATACACAAAATAGATAAACAACAAGGACCTGCTGTACAGCACAGGGAACTCTACTCAGTATTCTGTAGCAACCTATATGGGAAAAGAATCTGAAAAAGAATGGATATATGTATAGGTATAACTGAATCACTTTGCTGTACACCTGAAAGTAATACAACATTGTAAATCAACTATACTCCAACATTAAATTAAAAATTTTTAAATATATATTTTAGGAATGCTAGCTCCTGTGAAAAAAATAAGGAAGTAGGCTGGGCTGAGGTAGCAGATTCCTAATATCCCTAACTTCAGATGACAGGGTTCATAGTTTTTCACTTACCTCAAAGAAAATGGCAACAACAACAGCAAATCCACAATGAACCTACATTATTCCTGTTATTACCTGCTCTTCATTTCCAATGAGATGAGAACTAAAATACTGCCTACCATATCAGTAAACAAAGGATGCTGCAGCCGTCAAGCCGTTACATTACAGCCTCCAGACGGTGAGCCCTGTGGGAACTCAGAATGAGACAAGTGGACTGCCCACTGCAAAGCCCATCTAGCAGGCAGCGCCACAGCCACCCCCCCCCCCCGGGCAGGGCACCCTGAGGGGATTCAGGATGAGAGAGCACAGGAAACTGGCCCTAGATAGCCAACGTGAATATCGAAGGAGTGATTTCAGTGAGCCTAGACTCCTGTATCTTCCCATACATAGAAAAGCACTTAAATTCCTTAACTTGAGATATCTTGTTTCTTTTATTAACAGTAATCTTTTGATGTTTTGACTACCTGGTCTTCTGTTGAAAAATACTCCCTATATAGCCTGGCTTCCCTCCCCGCTTGCCTCTTTGGAACCGTTTTCTCAGCGTTATCTGAGATGCTGTCTCCCAGGCTTGACGTCCTAAGAATGTCTGCCGAATAAAACACAACTCCCAACTTTTAGGCTGTACATTTTTTTTAGTCGACAGAGAAGAAGATGGAATTTTCTATTTAAAGGCCAAGATTCTGCAGCATCATTCCTCATAAACACCTTATATAGCCCATTGGAACTGTGGTTATAACTTGACCTACAATTTCTTTGTTAATCTTCATCTACAATGCTGTCAGCCCCCATGATGGCTTATCCTGGGACATTAAGAGTCACTACCTGTTTCTTTCCCCTGTTTCAGTAGCTGTAGACAGAGGCTAGGCGGAAAACTAACAATTTTTCAAATACTTTGAAATAACAATACAAAGCCCAGATGGTACTGTATGAGCTTCCTATTACTTCTGTAGCAAATGACCACAAGTGGAGTAGCCTAAAGCAACATAGATTCCTTATCTTACAGTTCTGGAGGTTACAAGTCCTAAAATCAAGGTGTCAGCAAGGCTGGTTCCTTCTGGAGGCCCTGAGAATCCGTTCCCGTGTCTTGTCCGGCTTCTTTAGACCATCTGCATGAGTTGTCTCAGGGCCCCTACCACCGCCTTCAAGCCCAGCACTGGAGAACCTGATCTCTGCTTCCACTGTCACATCTCCTTCAGTAACTCTGACCCCCTGCCCCTGCCTTGTAATTACATTAGGCCCAGCCAGATACTCCACGATAATCCTCCGCATCTCGAAATCCTGAACTTAATCACATCTGCAAAGTTCCATATTCCTGGGTCTTGGGATTTAGGGCATAGACATCTTGGGCAGATGGAGGTACATTATTGTGTCCACTACAAACAACACAAAAACTGTCTCCATTTATCAAATCAGAAGGCTGGTAAATAAAGAATTCTCGGGATTGTTTATCCATAGACACAGAGGGCTAAATAAGAGATGACTGTGCCCTGAAGTCCTTTCCTTCTAAGGAAACTCCATGAGCAACAAGGAATGCATCGCTGATAAACATAAACTGAGATCCCAGGTTGTCATCAGAATCTAGTGCATACCAGCTCTGAGCCGGGGTCATCCCACAGAACATCACAGTCAGTCCAGCAGAGGATTTTAGGGATAGTGACACACTCCGTGCCTACACTTACTGAAGAATTACGTCCTTAGATGGGAATATTACTTGGAGTAATACTAAATCCAAGTCTCAGTGGTTGAAGACAACGACGGTTCATTTCTCACTCTTGTCCAGGTGACTCAGGCTTCCTCCAATCTGTGACTTGGCTTCTCTACTTGCCACGCTCATCTAGATCCAACCAAGGAAGCGAGGTCACAGGAGGTCATCATGGGCCAGTCCGATGGCACATGTGACATCCACTCACATCCCACTGACTGGAACTCAGCCACATGATCACAAGCAACCGCAAGGGAGGCTGGGAAACGGAGTTTCCAGGAAGAAGAGGGCACTGATGGTGACCCGCTAGCCGGTTGTCACTGCACCCAGCAGTGGGAGAACGGCAGAATGCCTTCCTTGTAAGCAAGGCAAAATATAAAACAATAATAGATTGCGTAAGTGCACTCTTATCACGCATTTGAAAAAAGTATTTAGATCTCCTTTATCTGTGGCACTGGTGAATCACAGTGGCCAGTTGAGCAATCCTGGAGTCTATTCTAGACTCACTTCTCCAATGACTCAAATAGAGGAGAGATCAAAAGAAGTATATAGAAAGTACAATATTACTGCAAAGGCGTCAAATCAACATAGACCTCGCTCTGAAATTTTCCAAATGAAAATTCATCCTTTGCAAATAGTGCAAACAACTGGATATTTCAATAAAGAAAAAAAAAAAAGAATCTTGACCCTTACTTCACACCAAACCCTCACACCAAACCCACAAGTTAACACAAAATGCATCATACATGAAAGGGCTAAAACTATTAAATTTCTAGAAGAGAACAAAGGAGAAAAGTCTTTAGGAAACTGGATAAGGTAAGAATTTCTCAATTAGGACACAGAAGGCACAATTATTTTTTTATTTTATAAAAATCAACATCATAGTGAAGAAAATGCAAAGGAAATCCACAAACTGAGAAATTTTTGCAAAACGCATCGGACAGAGGGCTCATATCAAGAATATATAGGTAGGGCTTCCCTGGTGGCGCACTGGTTGAGAGTCCGCCTGCCGACGCAGGGGATGCGGGTTTGTGCCCCGGTCTGGGAGGATCCCACATGCCGCGGAGCGGCTGGGCCCGTGAGCCATGGCCGCTGAGCCTGCGCGCCCGGAGCCTGTGCTCCGCAACGGGAGAGGCCACAGCGGTGAGAGGCCCGCGTACCGCAAAAAAAGAAAAAAAAAAAAAAAAAAAGCATATATAGGTAACTCATAATCAATAATGAGGAGACAACTCATTTTTTTAATGGGCAAAAATTTTGAATGGACACCTCAAAAGAGAAGATATAAACAGCCAACATGCATATGAAAACTTGCTCAAAATCATTAGCCATCAGGTAAATCCAAATTTAAAATTCCTGCACACCTACTGGCATTGCTCAAGTTAAAGAGAATGACAATAACAAGTACTGATAAAAATGCAGAACAAGTGGGACTCTCGCACATTACTTGTGAGAATGCAGAATGGCCCACAAAGTTAAACAGGCACTTACCATATGACCCAACCATTCCCCTCCTAGGCATCCCCCTTAAGGGAAGTGAAAACATATGTCCACACAAAGACCTGAATGGGAATGATTACAGTGGCTTTATTCACAATCACCAACAACTAGAAACAGGCCAAACATCATTCAACAGGTAGATAAACAAATGGTGACACATCCATAAAACTGAGTGTGCTTCAGGGATAAAAAGGGGAGAACCACTGACACATCCAACAATGTGGATGAACCTCACTTATGCTAAGTGAGAAAAGCCAGACACTAAAGCCTTATCCTATAGCCTCTGTTTAGATGACATTTTAGAAAAGCCCAAAGTATGCACAGGAGGACTCCACCCTGGGTTTAATGCTCTGCTGTTGCCATCTTTACATGCTTAATGATTTTTGAAAACAGGGCTCTACATTTTCATTGTTCACTGAACCCCACAAGTCATGTAGCTGGTTCTGCTTGCTTTGGTCAATGGAGTGTTTTTAAAAACAAGAGCAAACGTAGACAGTTCACTCCCTTACACATTCCCAACAGGCCCCAGCATTCCCAATTTTTTACACCCAGACCTATTTCAAATATTAACATGACTGCCTGACCCCAGAAGACAGTTTTTTGAGTTTTCAAAACTTGCAAAAGCATGTTGGTCCCCTGCGCTCAGAAATCACTGAAAACAAAAACAGAAACTAAAGAGGCAAGGGTGAACAAAAGGAAGAAGCTGGTACCAAATTCACACTCACTCCCTTTCATTCTTTGTTCCAGTCAATAGGTTGAACGACAGCCACAGGTACCAAGGCACCTGGGACACGTGAACAGCTCAGCCTGACATCTTCCTGCATGAGCCCAAATGTTCTGAGGAGCAACTGAATTTTCTGTTTTCCGTGTGGATGTTGTGTTGGCCCCCACGCAGGAAGGCCTGGGGTTGGTATGCCAAGAGGGAAAAGGTAGTCTCCTGTACCAGGGAATCTTAATAAATGTTGCTGGTTTCTAAAAAAGTGCCTCGTGGCCAGATGGCTTCTTCACACACCGTCGAGCATCTCGCTCCCTTTTCTGAAAGTGGTGTCATACACAAGATGATCACCAGCCCCGAGAGCTACAGAATTCCCGCAGTGGGTGTGGGCTTGTGAAATAAAGAGAAACCGTGCTGTCAACTCCAAAGAACAATCAACACGTGGGAAAAACCAATCATTCTCATTGCCATGAAATGGGCCTTGGCTATACCTGACAAAGAAATGGAAGAGTTTGTATTCAAACTGGCAGAGCAAACTTCCTGCTGAAAGCCACGGGTGATCCCCAGAGTAACATACGTTCCCGTCAGTGAGGAGAGCCACTGACAATGGTATAAATGAGTTTCCATTAGCGCCAACGATGGAAGCTGTCAGAAAGGAAAACTGCATTGCCAACTGCACAAACATAATTCCAAAGGCAATTCTTTGTGCTTGACGAGAGGAGTGATTTTTCATCACGGGAACTCTCTTTTTTCTTTTCTTTTTTTTTTTTTAAGTCTTTATTGAATTTGTTACAATATTGCTTCTGTTTTATGTTTTGGTTTTTTGGTCTCGAGACGTGGGATCTTAGCTCCCTGACCAGGGATCAAACCTGCACTCCCTGCATTGGAAGGCAAAGTCTTAACCACTAGACCGCCAGGGAAGTCCCATGGGAACTTTCTTGAATTGATGTTGCGGTTGATACAGCAACTCTGGTGATACATTGTGACTGCATTTCCAGATTATCTGAGGTTGTTAGCAAACCACTCTACACAGACTTGCATCATAAAGCACATTTCACAATCACAAACTCATAATTCCACCCTATCCGACTGTGAGGTAGGTGGGTGGAAGGTTATTTTCCTTGTTTTACAGATTTCTAAAGAATGTGAGGGTGTAAAGGGCTGACATGTGTTTTACTTTTGAAATCACAGAGTTGCTATAGTGCCGTCTCCAGTGATGGAAGAAGAGGAGCTATAACTGAAAACATTTCCATTCAGGGCTTCTCTCCTCATTCTTTGGATTCATGAGAATTCAAGTCACATAGATAGCATTTTATAGTCCCCAGAAGAAGGGTGAGTAGGCCTGTCAGCCTCTGAAGACCGGCACCAGCAGACCTTGAAACCAAGGCAAGGGGAAAAATGATAAATATTCTTTATGCCTTTGAGGGAAAATGTTTGTGAGAAATAAGAGAGACATAAAGATTTCCCTGTGTTCCAGTTGGTCTAGAGCAGAGCCCTGAGTAATCTAAGAAGGTTAAAGGCACTGCATCATAGCAGGAGGCAGATGGTAAGGTGGAGGTAAAGGAGGATGAGTGTGTCTGCAAACATGGGCGTGCATGGGTGCGTGGGGGGGGCAGCCATGTAAACTTCTTCTGCTATGTGCTATGGACTACCTGATCCTTATTCCACAAAAAATTTTCTTCCACAGACATTAACTGAATGCTACAAATAAATTTTCCTCAAAAAGCATCCTTTTCATTAAGTCTTACCTTGTGTTCTAGTTACTACAGTCACACAACAAATTATCCCAGGTTTGTTCACAGCCTGCAGTCTGGCCTGAGGTTGGTGGAGGCAGCTCATTTCTGCCCCTCGCGGTCTTCACAGGGGCAACTCAAGGGCTGGGGGCTGGAGTCACCTGAACAGTCTCTCACCCGGATGTTTGAAGGCTGATGCTGGCTGCTGGCTACGATCCCAGCAGGAGCTGCTGCTTAAGCAATTTACACGAGGCCTGTTCGGGTGGTGTGGGCTTCCTCACAACATGGTGTGATTCCAAGAGTGAAACGCTCAGGCAAAGAGCTAGAATCATATTGAATTTCATGACCTAGCCTAGGAAGTCACGCTTCCACCACATACTATTTTTTTCAGGTGGTCATAAAGCCCCACTCATGTTCAAGGGGAGAGGAAATACGCTCTGCCTCCTGATACAGAACAGCCAGTTTCTAGAAGAGCATATGGGACCAGAAATTTTGCCAGAATCCACGGTCTCCACCTTGTCAACTCATAGGGTGGCTGTCTCTGACATTCTATTGCATCTCCAAGACACAAGTGCTTGGAGATGATTGCGGGTCCACCAAAAGAGACAGAAACGTCATCCTACGCTCCCTCGGTACCCACAGGTCATGAGAGTAAAGCAGCCACATGAGGGGAAAAAATCACTTATTGATTCTTTATCCCCCCGCAGCAATGGTACAAGGCAGTTCAATCTCAAGTTCACTAGAAAATTTAGCATGAAAGCAGCTATTATCCCATAATATATGTCCAATGTCCTTGTCCAAAGAAATTAAAATGACGTAACGCAGTTTGCTTACAAACCAGTATCTCCTCTCTTGCGTGCTGGCTTTGAAACAGCAGAGCAATGATTTTTAACTTCTTATGTGTTAAAGATTTTAATTACATTTCAAAGTAAGCAGCATTCCGGAAAAGACAAATAGTCAAAGACAGGTAATTAATTCCTGAAGGTAACCATTCTAATATATGCATTTTTCAGGGCAGAAATTAATTATTCTCAAGACAACTGTCTTTTCCCTTGTAAATTAGGACATTTCTCCCCTAATTAGTTTAAACTGCCTGTAGGAGATTATTGCCACTGAGCTAGAGAATTTTCTTCAGCGGGTAATTCCAGATACCAGAGCGAGTTTAAAATAGAAAGCAGAGTCTGGCTTTTGGTTTGTTTCTGTTCAGTGGGGTGTAGAATCAAAAATATAAAACGGTCTACGATTACATACAGATATTCACCCTGTACTCCTTGTGTTCAGAGCAAGCATTCACCAGAGGAACCTGGACAAGATACCAGTGGAAATGTCTTTCTCATCACACCACTGTCCTCTATCTTGGCAAAACAGCTCAGGCTGAGAATGCAGGGTTCCTTTTCCTGTGTGTGGAGTTACAGATGATGCTGGGATACCAACCAAGGAAGAAATGGCAGTGTGTTCACTCCCAAAACGTGCCCCTCGGCCTGCTGCTCAGATAACATTCAATCTAGAACTATCTACCAGGTCTACTTTCTGCTTCTCAGGGCAAAGCAACACTTCTCCTCCTTGACAAAGCCAGTTAGAACAGAAGGAACAGTAAGACAGCTTCGGCCCATTTGGAGAAACCAAATAAGCCTTTGCCTGTGTTTGCTCAGCCCCCGCCATCACCTGTGTTGGACTCTGAAGCCCCCTGAATTGTCAGTCAATTCAGAGATGTTTTGGAATTACTCAGGTGCTCACCAACCATGTACTAGGTGATTATATGGTGATGAAGCAAGCAGGCACTACATCCCTGACTCGCGGAACATACATTTCAGTAGAATTTTATAGGTTCTACTCCAAGTTATGTATAGAAACAGAGAGCAAGTGTATGAATATTTATTTTAAACCAATTGGCAGTGACTTGTTTTCAAGTTGTTTGGCAGAATTCTCTTTCAAGTTGGTTTCAGTGTAAAGACCCTGAGACTGCTGGCGTTAGATCCAGTTTTTAAAATCTCTTACAGAATATCTACTTTTTTTTAACAAGATGTAATCTCTTACGAAGCCAGAAGCAGAATGCTATACCACCTGCGAGCTGTCCTCCTACGTCAATCTTGCTGCAGGATAACAGAAGATGACGAAGCTTTCAGATCCAAGACTTACCCTGCCGGGCCTGTATCAGGTCATGTGAACGTGGATTAAACATAATGTTGAACAAACAAAAGAGAGTGTGTGCTGTAATGATCCTGTTTACGTGGTTCAAGAACAGGCAACAATAACCAATGCTGACAGAAATCAGAACAGTAACCCTTGTTTTAAAGAGATGACTGGGAAAGGCATGAGGGAATGTTCCAGAGTGCTGGAAATAATATCATCATCTGGGGAATGTTTACCCAGGTGTAGACACATGGAACAACCATCAGCCTGTACACTTAAGATCTGTGCGCTTTACTGTATGTAAGTTAAGATCTGTGCGCTTTACTGTATGTAAGTTAAGATCTGTGCGCTTTACTGTATGTAAGTTACACCTGACTGGGAAAAATGAAGACCATGGAATGGAGACGCTCCCCCATGAACTGATTTCTCCAGGATAAACTGTTCAGCGAAAAAGCAAAGTGAAAAGTAACTCTTAGAGTACGTTATCCTTCATGTACAAAGGAAGGGATTACAAGAAGATACATGACGTGTCTGTGCTCGTACATAAAAGAAACACATGTTAGATGAATCAGAAACTACCTACAGGGCATGGGCGGGCATTCAGGAAGGGTGGGAGAGTGGAAATGGGGTAGAAGGCATGCGGGGAGTGACACCTCTATGTGTATATCTATTTGTATAGTTTTGACTTTTAGAGCTAGGTTAAGGTTTCACTTTCTCAAAAAACAGTAAATAAATAACTAAAATCAACCAGGCCAGTGGTGGCGGCAGGGGGGCAGGGCCCCAAAATGGAACTCAGGCAGTAACACGTGAGCTTAACTCTATCACAAATGAATAGCATAGCCACCCTGAAAGAAGAAAAGAACTGAACTGGGTAACTTTGGAAAAGAGTATTGTGACTATATGCTATAAGGCTTAAAAGACTAAAAGAAAGGTGCCCATAAACTGCATTCTAGTTAGGACAGTTTTTACTATTCAAGACACACGAGGTAGTAATTTTGAATATATGTGTATATGTATACTCAAACACACACACACTACGACTAAAAATTTATAAAAATACTGTGGATAACGAGAGGCAGGTTTTCCATTGATGGAGAAAGAAGTTACAGGGGAAAACTGAGAATGAACACTGTGGTATTGGACTTGAATCAGATATGTCAGTACAAACTTATGGTCTTTAGTACATAAACAGATAGATATTGATATGGACAAGTGTATGTGTATCTGTGTGTGATTCATATATGTTCTAGGAAATAGCTCCATTCTTCCAGAGAGCTAAAAAGCAATGATACCCCAGTAGCAATGAGTACACCCAGCACGCACATCTTGGTTTCTAAATTCATTCTCCAATAAAAGGAACCACAGCACCTTGGAGAGACAGCTTATCTGGGGACTGAAGCAGTGAAAACATAACATGTTCTGGGTATATTGTGTGGTGCCAAAAATTAAGGAAGTGCTCAAAAAGTGATGGGAGCATGTCAACAGGAGCCCAGTTAAAGGATCTCTCAAAGACCAATCTGTGACTATCTGAACAATTGCAACAACTGAAAAATACAGAGAGTACTGAATTATAACCCATAGGATAAAATGAATACCCATGAATTCATTACTAAACAATGACAGGGGAAGAAGGTAGAGCTCTTCCTTATCTGAGTTCGAATTAATAAACGCAGAGGAATGTAGGAAATACAAAATCACCATTTGCCTAAACCACAGTAATAAGTGTTCCAGAAGGAATCATTAATAAATGCCAAAAATTAGTGGGTTTAAAAGAAGTAAGGTAAGACACATTCACAGAAAGATAGACAAGATGAAAAGGCAGAGGGCTATGTACCAGACGAAGGAACAACATCAAACCCCAGAAAAACAACTAAATGAAGTGGAGGTAGGCAACCTTCCAGAATAGGAATTCAGAAAAATGATAGTGAAGATGATCCAGGACCTCGGAAAAAGAATGGAGGCAAAGATCGAGAAGATACAAAAAATGTTTCACAGAGACCTAGAAGAATTAAAGAACAAACAAACAGAGATTAGCAACAGAATAACTGAAATGAAAACTACACTAGAAGGAATCAATAGCAGAATAACTGAGGCAGAAGAACGGATAAGTGACCCGGAAGACAGAATGGTGGAATTCACTGCTGCGGAACAGGATAAAGAAAGAAGAATGAACAGAAATGAAGACAGCCTAAGAGACCTCTGGGACAACATTAAACACAACAACATTCGCATCGTAGGGGTCCCAGAAGGAGAAGAGAGAGAGAAAGGACCCAAGAAAATATTTGAAGAGATTATAGTCGAACACTTCCCTAATACGGGAAAGGAAACAGCCACCCAAGTCCAGGGAGCGCAGACAGTCCCATACAGGATAAACCCAAGGAGAAACACGCCGAGACACACAGTAATCAGATTGGCAAAAATTAAAGACAAAGAAAAATTATTGAAAGCAGCAAGGGAAAAACGACAAATAACATACAAGGAAACTCCCATAAGGTTAACAGCTGATTTCTCAGCAGAAACTCTACAAGCCAGAAGGGAGGGGCATGACATATTTAAAGTGATGAAAGGGAAGAAACTACAACCAAGATTACTCCACCAGGCAAGAATCTCATTCAGATTCGACGGAGAAATCAAAAGCTTTACAGACAAGCAAAAGCTAAGAGAATTCAGCACCACCAAACCAACTCTACAACAAATGCTAAAGGAACTTCTCTAAGTGGGAGACACAAGAGAAGAAAAGGACCTACAAAAACAAACCCAAAACAATTAAGAAAATGGTAATAGGAACATACACATCGATAATTACCTTAAACGTGAATGGATTAAATGCTCCAAACAAAAGACACAGGCTCTCACTGAATGGATACAAAAACAAGACCCATCTACATGCTGTCTACAAGAGACCCACTTCAGTCCTAGGGACATATAAAGACTGAAAGTGAGGGAATGGAAAAAGATATTCCATGCAAATGGAAATCAAAAGAAAGCTGGAGTAGGAATACTCATATCAGATAAAATAGACTTTAAAATAATGTAATGTTACAAGAGACAAGGAAAGACACTACATAATGATCAAGGGATCAATCCAAGAAGAAGATATAACAATTATAAATATATAAGCACCCAACATAGGAGCACATCAATACATAAGGCAAATGCTAACAGCTATCAATGACGAAATTGACAGTAACACAATAATAGTGGGGAACTTTAACACCTCATTTACGCCAATGGACAGATCATCCAAAATGAAAATAAATAAGGAAACAGAAGGTTTAAATGACACAATAGACCAGATAGATTTAATTGATATTTATAGGACATTCCAATCAAAAACAGCAAATTACACTTTCTTCTCAAGTGTGCACAGAACATTCTCCAGGATAGATCACGTCTTGGGTCACAAATCAAGCCTCAGTAAATTTATGAAAATTTAAATCATACCAAGCATCTTTTCTGACCACAACGCTATGAGATCAGAAATGAATTACAGGGGAAAAAAACGTAAAAAACACAAACACATGGAGGCTAAAAAATACATTACTAAATAACCAAGAGATCACTGAAGAAATAAAAGAGGAAATCAAAAAATACATAGAGACAAATGACAATGAAAACATGACGATCCAAAACCTATGGGATGCAGCAAAAGCAGTTCTAAGTGGGAAGTTTATAGCTATACAAGCCTACCTCAAGAAACAAGAGAAATCTCAAATAAACAATTTAACCTCAGCTAAAGGAACCAGAGAAAGAAGAACAAACAAAACCCAAATTTACCAGAAGGAAAGAAATCATAAAGATCAGAGCAGAAATAAATGAAATAGGAACAAAGAAAACAATAGCAAAGATCAATAAAACTAAAAGCTGGTTCCTTGAGAAGATAAACAAAATTGATAAACCATTAGCCAGACTCATCAAGAAAAAGAGGGAGAGGACTCAAATCAATAAAATTGGAAATGAAAAAGGAGAAGTTAACAACAGATACTGCAGAAATACAAAGCATCCTAAGAGACTACTACAAGCAACTCTATGCCAACAAAAGGCACAACCTGGAAGAAATGGACAAATTCTTAGCAAAGTATAACCTTGCATGAATGAACCAGGAAGAAATAGAAAATATGAACTGACCAATCACAAGTAATGAAATTGAAACTGTGATTTTAAATCTTCCAACAAACAAAAGTCCACGACCAGATGGCTTCACAGGTGAATTCCATCAAACATTTAGAGAAGAGCTAACACCCATCCTTCTCAAACTCTTCCAAAAAAACTGCAGAGGAAGGAACACTCCCAAACTCATTCTATGAGGCCACCATCACCCTGATACCAAAACCAGACAAAGATACTACCAAAAAAGAGAACTACAGATCAATATCACTGATGAATATAGATGCAAAAATCCTCAACAAAATACTACCAAACAGAATCCAACAACACACTGAAAGGATCATACACTATGATCAAGTGGGATTTATCCCAGGGATGCAAGGATTCTTCAATATACGTAAATCAATCAATGTGATACACCATATTAACAAACTGAAGAATAAAAACCATATGATCATCTCAACAGATACAGAAAAAGCTTTTGAAAAAACTGAACACCCATGTATGATAAAAACTCTCCAGAAAATGGGCACAGTGGGAACCTACCTCAACATAACAGAGGCCATATATGACAAATCCACAGCAAACATTGTTCTCAATGGTGAAAAACTGAAAGCATTTCCTCTAGGATCAGGAACAAGACAAGGATGTCCACTCTCACCACTATTATTCAACATAGTTTTGGAAGTCCTAGCCATGGCAATCAGAGAAGAAAAAGAAGTAAAAGGAATATAAATTGGAAAAGAAGAAGTAAAGCTGTCACTGTTTACAGATGACATGCTACTATACATAGAGAATCCTAAAGATGCCACCAGAAAACTACTAGAGCTAATCAATGAATTTGGTAAAGTTGCAGGATACAAAATTAATGCACAGAAATCTCTTGTATTCCTATATACTAATGATGAAAAATCTGAAAGAGAAATTAAGGAAACACTCCCATTTACCACTGAAACAGAAAGAATAAAATACCTAGGAATAAACCTACCTAGGGAGACAAAAGACCTGTATGCAGAAAACTATAAGATACTGATGAAAGAAATTAAAGATGATACAAACAGATGGAGAGATATACCATGTTCTTGGATTGGAAGAATCAATATTGTGAAAATGACTATACTACCCAAAGCAATCTACAGATTCAATGCCATCCCTATCAGATTACCAATGGCATTTTTTACAAAACTAGAACAAAAAATCTTAAAATCTGTATTGGAGACACAAAAGACCCCGAATAGCCAAAGCAGTCTTGAGGGAAAAAAAAACGGAGCTGGAGGAAGCAGACTCCCTGACTTCAGACTATACTACAAAGCTACAGTAATCAAGACAATATGGTGTGCTTCCCTGGTGGCGCAGTGGTTGAGAGTCTGCCTGCCGAAGCAGGGGACACGGGTTCGTGCCCCGGTCTGGGAAGATCCCACATGCCGTGGAGCAGCTGGGCCCGTGAGCCATGGCTGCTGAGCCTGCGCGTCCAGAGCCTGTGCTCCGCAACGGAAGAGGCCACAACAGTGAGAGGCCCACGTACCGCAAAAAAAAAAAAAAAAAAAAAAAAAAGAATATGGTACTGGCAGAAGAACAGAAATATAGATCAATGAAACAGGACAGAAAGCGCAGAGATAAATGCACGCACCTATGGTCAACTAATCTATGACAAAGGAAGCAGGATATACAATCGAGAAAAGACAGTCTCTTCAATAAGTGGTGCTGGGAAAACTGGACAGCTACATGTAAAAGAATGAATTTAGAACACTCCCTAACACCATACACAAAAATAAACTCAAGATGGATTAGAGACCTAAATGTAAGATGGGACACTATAAAACTCTTAGAGGAAAACATAGGAAGAACACTCTTTGACATAAATCACAGCAAGATCTTTTTTGATCCACCTTCTAGAGTAATGGAAATAAAAACAAAAATAAACAAATGGGACCTAATGAAACCTAAAAGCTTTTGCAAAGCAAAGGAAACTACAAACAAGATGAAAAGACAACCCTCAGAATGGGAGAAAATATTTGCAAATGAATCAACGGACAAAGGATTAATCTCCAAAATATATAAACAGCTCATGCAGCTCGATATTAAAAAAACAAACAACCCAATCCAAAAATGGGCAGAAGACCTAAACAGACATTTCTCCAAAGAAGACATACAGATGGCCAAGAAGCACATGAAAAGCTGCTCAACATCACTAATTATTAGAGGAATGCAAATCAAAACTACAATGAGGTATCACCTCACACCAGTTAGAATGGGCATCATCAGAAAATCTACACACAACAAACGCTGGAGAGGGTGTGGAGAAAAGGGATCCCTCTTGCACTATTGGTGGGAATGTAAATTGATACAGCCACTATGGAGAACAGTATGGAGGTTCCTTAAAAAACTAAAAATAGGGCTTCCCTGGTGGCACAGTGGTTGAGAGTCCGCCTGCTGATGCAGGGGACACGGGTTCGTGCCCTGGTCCGGGAAGATCCCACATGCCGCGGAACGGCTGGGCCCGTGAGCCATGGCCGCTGGACCTGCGTGTCCGGAGCCTGTGCTCCGCAATGGGAGAGGCCACAACAGTGAGAGGCCCGTGTACCACACACACAAAAAAAACTAAAAATAGAATTACCATACGATCCAGCAATCCCACTACTGGGCATATACTCAGAGAAAACCATAATTCAAAACACATGCACCCCAATGTTCACTATAGCACTACTTACAATAGCCTGGTCATGGAAGCAACCTAAATGCCCACCGACAGATGAATGGATAAAGAAGCTGTGGTACATATATACAATGGAATATCACTCAGCCATAAAAAGGAGCGAAATTGGGTCATTTGTAGAGAGGTGGATGAATCTAGAGACTGTCATACAGAGTGAAGCAAGTCAGATAGAGAAAAACAAATATCGTATATTAACGCATATATGCGGAACCTAGAAAAACGGTACAGATGAACCGGTTTGCAGGGCAGAAATTGAGACACAAACGTAGAGAACAAACGTATGGACACCAAGGGGGGAAAGTGGTGGGGGCAGGGGCAGTGGTAGTGTGATGAATTGGGAGATTGGGATTGATATATATACACTAATATGTATAAAATGGATAATTAATAAGAACCTGCTGCATAAAAAAATAGTAAAATCAAATTCAAAAAAATACAATTAAAAATTTAAAAAGAAAATTCTTTACCCACAGTGCTTCCATATAATACGCCCCTCCAATTTTTTAGTGTTTACCAACAGTGTAAGTCAAACATTTGTTCCAGTAAACAAGTAAATACAATGACTGGTAGTTTTCTCTTTTAAGGATTGTGTACAGAGTAGTAATGTCAGGGTTATAAACACGATGAAAAAAAAAAGAAAAAAAGTATGATAAGAAACAGGATATGTGCATACTGTCAAAGTATCTCCTCACAAGATATTTTTTAATTTCAAAGGAGAAACAGTAACTTTACAATGGAGAATCCTGGCAGACACAACTGTAACCAAATGATCAAGGTTAATCTCACCAGTAATGAAACATGCTGACCTCAAGTGTCCCCTGATATGATGCACTGAGAAGAAGACAGTATCAATTCCGTAGTATTCTTGCCAAAAATGCTTAACCTAAATTTAATCTTCAGGAAACACCAGGAAAACCCATTCACTTAACAAGTGGCCAATACTCTTCACAAATGTAAAACTCATGAAAGGTAAAGAAAGATTCCGAAACTGCCCAGATTGAAGGAAACTAAGAATATACCACAACAAAATACAATGTGGGACTCTGGACTAGGACAAAGACATTAATGGGGAAATTGCTGAAATGTGAATAAAATCTGCAGGTCAGTTAACAGTATTGTATCAATGTTATTGTTTCTTCATTCTGAGCATTGTACTATGGCTATGTAAGATGTTAACATTTGTAAAAGCTGGGGAAAGGGATATGGGAAGATTGTGTACTAGTTTTGCAGCATTTTTGTAAGTCTCCCATTTCTGCAGAATGAGAAGCTGATAATAATTCTTCTTTTATGCACCCGGTCAACAGCTTTTGGAGAACTAGGTGGAGTATCAGAAAGACACTCCCAAGTCAAATTCTGGATCTGATATTTATCTAGCCACATGACTTCAAGGTAGTTACTTATACCCACTAACCCTGATTTAGTCCTCTAGCTGGGGGTACTCACCATGATCCCCATTTTACAGATGAGTCAGTTGAGGCAGTGTACATAAAGTGCTTATGACCTGGTACATGATATTATTATTATTATTATTACACATAAGGGAACGTCATTATGCAAGCAAAATCACCTATTTCAATTATTTTTATTAAGAACTTCCTCATCCAACGCAGAATCAAAGGAAGAAGGCAGGGATGCAGTGAGTGGGAAAGAAAAGAAAAAAGGAGCTAGAAGGAGGAGGCAAGGGCTAGAGAGGGGAAAGTGGGAGGCAAAAGAACTGCCCCTTAAATGATAACAAAAGCTACTTTTCAGTATCAGGAATAAGCCACTGAACAAAAAAATAATGTAGGAACTACATCCTTTTTTCCACCCTTTTTATACTGGGAGTTTCAAAAAATTCATATTCACACGAATATAGCTAACGAAGTAACTGCTAATGTAAAAACTGAATTCTACATGATATTTAATTACTGTCTCCTCATTACTAATCAATCATGGTAATGGATAATGATGACAAATCCATTTCCCTCTAGAAGCCACCTCGGGTCTAACCTCTTACCTAATACTCTCCATGGAAGGTTAGTGCTTCCTATCTGGAACCTAATTACAGATAGATAGATAGATAAATAGGCAGACAGACAGATAGATAGATATGAATAACAGATGTATATATGTCAATCCCAACTAATAAGAACCTGCTGTATAAAAAAATAAAATTAAATTTAAAAATTCAAAAAACAAGAGAACAGATGGATGGATGGATAGATAGATGATAGATCAGTGAATAGGTAGAGGGTGGAGATGGATAAACACATGATAGATTGATAGTTAGATAATCTTTGTATTTATGCATTCATATCATCACTGGAAGAGTCAGATAAAATTCTTGAGTGAAGTGATATCCAACTAACAGAAGTACGATACATCACCCGAATCAAAATTACTATTTAGGAACACATTTGTGTATTAATTTATTTACATAACATATCATTTATTCACTCAGTGAGTACCAGCTTCTAGACACTGAGGTGAAAGCAAGAAACAAAACAAATTTCCTGCGCCATCAAGATTACTTCCCAATGGAGAAGACAGAAATAAAGTTTAAAATACATTACGGCAAGTCGAGACAAATGCTGTGAAGAAACGTAAGGCATAGTAAGGGGCAGGAGATTTCAGAGGGGCTATCTGAGCCGGAATGGTCAGGAAAGGCCTCTTGGGTGAGTGAAGAGCCATGTGCGTATCTGGGGGAAAGGGCTTCAAATCAAGAACGCTGCACGTGCAAACGCCCACGGACTGGACTGAGGAACACAGAGAAAAACATGCTGCTTGCACATCGAGAGAGGAGAGAACAGTAGATGAGAGGGAGTCAGCGGCCCCATCGCTCAGGGTCGAGTAGGCCAAGGGACGCCATATATGTCACCATTGGGGGTACGCGTGCATATCATCACTGGAGGACTCAGGTAAAATTCTTCAGGATTACACAGGAACTTGCAAAAACCCATGGGAAGCCAGCTCCTGTTTTATCTCTGGAGTCCACCGGTTCCTGAAACCCAAGGCAGCCTGAAACAGGTGTGCACGGGGCTAGTAAACCTTGGTGAGGTGAGTAAGACTCTCTAAGTGAAACAGACATTTTTTCCTCGCTCTGTTTTTCTTGCCTTTCACATGAGACTTATAACTATGTTACTTTCAGACAACGCATCTCTAATTATGCAAAAGGTTCAGAGCCAGGTAGCATGGAAAAACATAGCTTTCTGTTTATTTATGGGCCCAAGTCTCTTCAGGCAGCGATGCCCACAGATCTCCATCCTTACTGGAGGTGGCAAAAGGGAAGGAGGCTAGTGCCAAGCCCAGCCTCCTAGAGCATCCAAACCTTATTTAAAGCTACTTTGGAGCCAAGGACATTTTCCTGAATCCATTCCAAACAAGAATGAAGATGCTGGTGCATGATATTTTTGCAAAATATGCAGGCTCAGGAATTGACAGACTTTACATTTACATCAAACATGGAGAACCATTTGTGAATCCTTGCTGCAGAAAGCTGCTGTCTGCAAGCCAAAAATAATAGCATAAAGAATAATAATAAAACAAAGCTGGCACAAAACCTTGTCTTCCTTGAAGAGGGCCAATCTTTAGTCTGATAATAGCGCTGACTCTTGGAACCCGAAAGGAAAATAAATTCCTACCCACACAATCTGCATTGTTCCTCTCCTCCTCATGTTAATTTTATCTCACACCTCAAACACATACAATCATTTATTTTTTTTCCTATTGAAAGTGCAACGTGTTTGTTCTAAAAGTAAGTTGTCTGCATCTGATTCCATAAACAGTTTCTTCCTGATGATTGCTATTTTTTAAGGCTGTTGCTTTAACTCAAGTTATAGTGAAAAATTAGAAATATTTTCTTCCAATATTCTTTTGAGCTATGTGTGTGTGTGTACATACAGTCTTTATAACATGAAAACTAACTGCCCATTAGGTCTATTCAAATACACAATTAAATATTTCCATAAAGAAAAAAATAATAATCAAACCTGTTTGCTGCATGTGGAGCAAGTACTAGAAATTCCATTTTCTACCCCAGTCAAGGGCCACACACAATGCAAAACGCCTCCAGTCCAAGAGCCACTCGAGTCAGCTAGTATTTTTAAAAACTGGATTATAAATATAAACTCACCTGATTCTTAAACAACACAATATGAAATGGTCAAGCACACAAATATTTCTGGAATGCTCTGATTCCACTAGGTGACCAGTTACCTGGAAGAACACGCAGAGCACGAGACAGAAAAAAGGAGCTGACAAACCCATGCTCGCATCAGAAGCCCCTGCGGGGCATGTCATGAGTACAGACTGATGGGTCCCACTGTCAGAGTGACTGATTCTGGAGGTCTGGGGTGAAAACTGAAACCCTGCAGTTCTAACACGCTCCCAGGGGATGCTGATGAGGGACCACAGACCATACTGAGCCATAATGAGAGACTGGAGGGAGGAAAACAGGAGAGGAAGGAAACATGGAGGGGAAATGCAGGAGAGCAATGCAGAGTGAGGCAGGGGGGTGGTATGTGAACCTGTCACCGCCTTGGCCCCCTGAGAGGACCGTCAACACATACACCCCTGACCCCCTCTGCAAGCCTGCAGTGCAGAAGTAAAACAATGAACTCTAACACACCTTCTGAGTTGGCTGACCCAGCCCCTTCCACAGCCCTGGTTAAGGAACTGACTCAGTCCTGGCCAATGAGAAGTAAGTGAAAGCCACAGGGTAAGTGCGGCTTCTAGGAAAGTTACACTCTGGGTCCCATTGTTTCTTTCTCCTTCTTCCTGCCCATACAGAGACCTGAGCCAGGAGATGCAGTAGCCACTCAAGAGCCATGTAGGCATGAGGACAAGGGCATCCTCCTATGCTAGGTGGAGAAAAACGAATGGGAAGTGCCTGCCTGTGTCATGGAGCCACGGTCCCACCACTCCCACCATGACGTCCTACGCCCAGTCTTCATGATGGCCAAGGCGAGAACATCCCTCTCTGTTTAAGCCTCTGTTTGTTGGGTTTTCCAGTACCTTCAGCTGAATGATCCCAACTCATATAAAAACTAGCCAAGTACTTATTAGGTGCCTGACACTATGTGACTGCTATACATGAATTATCTCATTTAAAATAATAATGATTTAATCGAGCACAAAACTCTCAAGTGCTCTGCTGATGCATTTAGAAATGCATTAAGTTCCTACTTTATTCCAGACATGGAAAGCACAGAACCTGAATGCAAAGGACTCATAGGTAATATTCGTACCATAGTGATCCCCTAGGAGAAGCAAGTACAGCTTGTGGTGGGGGACCCACAAGAGCCTCCGAACAAAACCAGGTGGATGGAACGATCAGGAAGGCTTTCTGGGGGCAGAGACCCCTGAGCTTGATACTGAAGGATGAGTAGGAACTCAGCTTATTCTTACACACGCAGCAATGCCTCTTTGAATGTGATGGCAACCGCAACCCAAGGGGAAAGAGGTGAAGAAAATGTTCTCTGGACTTCTACAGCAGTGACCAAACAAGGTGCGGCCAACTCTAAATGCACATACAAGTGGAGGGGACACTGGGTGGATGATGGTTAAAAAAAAAAAGTCTGATGCCATCGTCAAAGATACACGCTTGTCTTTGTTAGCTACATCTTGAAATTAACTGCCTTTCTTAAATACAAGTGAAACAGATGCATGGCAATCAAAGAACAACAGTCTGGGGAAAAGGCTGAAGCTTCTGAGTATGTCTTTCCTGCAAAAATTAGGACCAAAATAGGACCTGGGAGAAAGTAATTTTATTTATAAATAACACCAAAATACATTTTTCCGGTAGACATGAGAAAACTTTGCAAAGCTCTGTTCTTTGAAAGCAAAGATCTTATGCCCATAACACAGACTCAGCTATGGTCTTTAATAACTGTCAAGGGCATCATGTTTCATTTGTTTTTGAACCTTAAAAACAAAAGAAACACTTTAGAGACTCACGTTGCATCTCATCCCTCAGCTATGTTACTAGATGGCATCAAATCACCGGGGAGAGTAGGTTTACCTGTACCTTCGGCTACACAGGCACACAGTAAAACAGAAGAATGGGCAAAGGGCTTTGAGAACTTTTTCATACTTTTTTCCTGATAAACAAGGACATCTTGAGTGGTGCTAAATTCAAGTTATATGGCAACTCTGTTTCTGCCACAAGCAAACTGACTTCCCATATTCATCACTTGCCCTCATGTGCTGGGGCAGCCTGGGTATATGTGCTATTTATTTGCCTGTATATCTGAGGATCCAGAGACAGAGCCTAACCAAGAACAATAAGATACTGGAACATATGTGTAGACCTTAATATTTCATATTTAAAATTTAAAGCTCTAAATAATTTAACATAATTATTTTCTACCAATGACATCATTTATAATATGCCAGGAACCAGGATAAATGCTTTACATATATTATTATTAATCCTTATAAAACCTGGCAAAATCAGCATTATTGTCCCTGTCTTCTTTAAAAAGATGAGCAAACCCAAACTGAAACATAGAAAGGTTAATGCCCTGCCCAAGACCACACAGCAAGTAATGGAAAAAAAAAAAAACTGGGAATACAAACCCAGGTGTATTTGATTCTTAAGTTCTGGCTTTTAACTGACATTTTATATTGTTTCTCATCATCTTCACCAAGGGTTGGCAAACTCCTACCCATGGGCCAGTGCACACAATATAATGAGAGGGGGTGGAATTGCATCTGGTCTCCCTAGCACCTAGCCTATCGGCAACGGCTAATTACCTAAAGGCTCAATTACACACCACTCAAACTCTGCAAAGGAGCAAAGAAATCTATTAAACGCAGAAAACCTTCATCCTAATAAAATCATTAGCTTCAAGAGGAAAACCAGTAATTCAAACTTTGAAAGCAGAAGTATCTGATGGCTTATGGCATTACAAGATTCTATTCTGCTTGTAAGAGAAAAAAGAAAATCTGTTGGCATGTTTTATGGGTCAGATGAAAATTGTATCACCCAACAGAGTCTGCCTACATTCTAGAAATTAATGTGTTTGTGGGGAGGAGTTCTTTTTCAAACCAGGTCATAATGTATGCCTGCCAAGTGAACCCTCTCTCTTCAAGAATATTCAAAGTACAAGTAGCAACAGGAGAGAGGCAGGTCTGTCCCTGAAGGAGCATCCAGGCATGTTTTATTACCAAGAAAGAGAGGGAAAGCAAAAGAATATTCTGTGCAACCAAATTAAGTTGTGAGATATCCAAAAGTAATGTGTCAAGAAACTCTTATTCGTAGGTGGAATTAAAAACAACGCAACAAAAAGATCAAGTTATGCTTGAGTTTCATCAGGGGCTGTTTCAGGTCTTCTGTTACAGAAGGTCTCGATCTGCACTTACAGACACAGCAATCAGGCTTCATTACAGCCAGCATTTACATCTGAAAATTCTATTTCAACTTCCCCACACCCGGCCCCTGAGAAACTCTGGTGTGAAATCATCCTGAAATCAGGAGAGCACAAATAGCTTTTCCAACGGGAGGCAGGAGGCTCCTTTTTCCATTGTGGATGGCGTGTCCACCTCCAGCACCCGGTGCAGACAGGCTCCCAAGCTCCCTACCTCTTCACGCCCCTGACCTTTTCTCGCTAGCACAGCTTCACAGCTCTCTGTCCTGTCCCATAAGGACCAAATCCCAGTTGTGGCGTAAATGGCCCTGGCCGTGGAGGAGCACAAGGGTCACAACTCTACCCAAGCCACACAGAAGCATTTTAAAGAGGTCTTCCACAGAGCACTTACAATCTTCTAACATCGCATATAATTCTGTTATTTGTTATTGTCATGCGTTGCCTCTCTCCCTCCGCCAGCATGCAGATCCATGTTCCTTGGGCACCTCTGCATGTTATATACATAGATATATTTATCCCAAATGTGAAGTGCAGTGCCTGGGAATTCCTGGCAATAGGTGCTCCAACAATATGTGTTGAATCAAGATATGCTGAATGTGTTGAGACTTGCCATTTTTAGTGCACATAGTTTTTAGCAGTATTGCTTATAATCAGAATATATTTATGCCCCCATGGGGAATTACAACAGTTATGATTGCAAAAAGGAAACAGGAGAAATAAAGAGCCTGCAAAAAAGACTGAGACAGTGTATGTTATCCTGCATCCGTGTAACAGAACGATAGGCAACCAAGTGAAGGTGATTAAGGCCAGATGTCAAGGACAAATGGTGGCATCTTCAGGTCTTGTGCTGCGTTTACGCAGAAGATAATCTGGATCCATGGAGCTTTATCAACCCCACAGAGGTAACTATGCCTGGCATAATGATCATTTTTGTAGAAGTCTACAGAGTTGAGCCCTCCATACTTTTTCGGTTTTGAAATGACTGTCTTGACTTAACAGCATGCTGCTCGTATTGACACACTCAAGAGCACACCGGGAAAACAGGTTAAATGGTAGAGGGCTGTCCCATCTGCATTTCTGAAACTCAGATCTAACGATGACATTCTCACCTTCACATCCTCAATGATTCCTGGTTGCCCATGTGCTAAAGGCTGATTTCTTTGTGTGGCGAACTTGCTCAGCTCTTTGGAACATTCTCCAGCTATCCATCTCCATATCCAAGTTTTCATCACCCCCTTTCCACCTCCCTTCCCCCACAGATCTTTAGACCTGGGGCTCCAGGTCCACCCTCATGAAAAACTGAGAAAAAAGCATCATTCAGTCTGTCAAATTTTCATAACCCCTAAGTCACTCTTTCTCCAATAACCATCCATTTACTTTAAAACAAACAAACAAACAAACAGGTTCTAGTTAAGGAAAAGCTATGTACCAGGCATGGGGTTTTAAAAAAAAAAAGGAAAATAATTCATTTGCATTATTTCACTTTAATACTAAAAAAAATAAATCCTATCAACACGAATGTCATTCTGCATGTATATATATACAGACACTCAATAAGTATAAGTGCACTTCACCCAAGAACAGATAAAGATGGCATATAAACACAGGAGAAAATGTTCAGCATCTTTAGCCATTAGGGAACTGCAAATTAAAATCACAATAAAATACCACTATTAAATGCATAATATTTTTAACCGACCGTACCCAGACTGGCAAGGACGTAGAGCAACTGTGACTCTCACGCACTGCTAGTAGGAAAGTAAAACAGCACGGCAACTTTGGAAAACAGTTTGGTGGGTTTCTTACACAGCTGAACACACATTTAACGCAAGATGCAGCAATCGCACTCCTGGGGATGTATACAAGTGAAGTGAAATCACGTGTTCACGCCAAGACACAGGTGCACATGTATGCAGTGACTTTATTCATAGTCACTCAAACCTGGAAACAACCCAGTGTCCTTCAACTGACGGGCGGATAAACAAACTACAGTAAGTACATCCATACAAGGGAAGACTACGCAACAGTAAAATGAAAAGACCGCTGATGCTCTCAACAAACTGGACAACCCTCAAAGGTGTTATGCCAAGGGAAAGAAGCCAGACACCAAAGCCTCATTCTGTATGATTTACTTTCCATAAGATTTTGGAAGCAGCAGAGCTGTGGACAGAGATGAGATGGGTGGCTGCCAGAAGCTAGGAGGGGGAGGGCGTGACCACAAAGGGACGAAAGAGAACTTTAGGAGGGTGACGGAACAATTCTATATCATGATTGTGACGGTGATTTCATGCTTATAAGCGTTTGTCAAATCTCAAACCATATACTTAAAGTGGATGTGTTTGACTGGATGTAAATTACACATCAACAAAGCTTAAGCAAGCAGTCAACAGGAAGAAACTCAAGTACCTTGTCATAGACCACAAGGCTCCTGAATGGTCAAGCTGGAGTGTGCATTTGCAGTACGCTTATTTACGTATTTCCAAATAACTTACCCGTACTACTGCCACTCAGGAACATATTACAGCACAAAAATACGTACATAGGAAAACATCTACCATTGTCAAACTTGGACATAAAACCATATAGTCTTCTTGATCGTTTTTATTTATTTTTGGGGGGGGCTGGGGGGGGGTGATCAACTTTTTGCCAGATCTGACAGGGACAACGTTTTGACCTCACAATATAGCAAACAACAAATACAAATCAGACATTTTCTTGTGGTTCGCGGTGCTTGGAGGATTCCGCTTGGTTTTAGCAGGTTGTGTTTTCAGACTTCTTTTTAAGCTATTCAAATGTCCCGTGGAGGCTGGCTCTCCATAAACTTAACGACGTAATCTCTGGATCGGCCTGCCCACACGTGAGTGAGGCCAGACACATGCTCTGTCCTCGGATTACCTCTCCTCCTGCTTCTGATGTGGGGCGTCTACCACACAGCTTGGGTGTGAGCACGAGGAATGATCTGTATGCGTGCTGACAATGCTACAGACGTTCTGACACTGACGTGTATGGTTTATTCTTTCAAAATGGTCTAGTATTTTCTTCCCCCATGCAACAGACTGTCACAAACACCTCCTTTTATGCTTGCCCACTGTAGAGAGGTCTATTCTGGTTGGCCTCCTTTCCCTAATATACTTAAAGATATTTTACAGTTTCCACTTCTTTGCCAAGTCTTATACATCTTGGACCCATGAAATCTGACACACGTTGGTCATGCATCTGACTCCCCTTTTCCCATGTACTGAAAGCAATCTTTTTTCCTGCTAGTATCATTCTGGGACATTTCTTCAGGAATGACATTTCTAGGACACTTCCTTAAGAATGACATTTAGAGAAAATTCTTCTGTGCATGTTTTTTGTGGATTTCCAGAAACAACTGTAAATACTCTAAAGGTCTGTTGCAGGTAACTGACTTCCTTAATCCTACCTTTCAAGGCTGGGGGCTTTTTTGCTTTCCTTTGCCAATACTGAATGGAGTGCTAGGGTGGTCACCTTCCTTTGGTTTTATGACTTTTATTGTGCTGTGCTCATTAAAACTTAGCGACTCCCGCACAGCCCACTTCTGACGAGGCCTTATATGCCGCTTCCCATTGCTTTGTTTAGACCTTCAAGTTTTCTGTTTAATTTCTCTTTCACTGTAAGCTTGAACCTATAACCATAAAACAGGTTTTCTCAACTCATCACTGTGGACATTTGGGCCAAATCACTCTTTACTGTGGTGACGGGGCCATGGGGGTGGGGGGCCATCCTGTGCGCTGTTACATGCTGAGCAGCATCCCCGGCCTCCACCCACTAGATGCCAGGAGCACCCTCTCCCCCAAGTTGGGACAACAGAAAATGTCTCCAGACATTACCCAGTGTCTCCTTGGGGGCATGACCGCCCCCAGTTGAAAACCACTGCTATCAAACGACCCGTTCCATTTAAAAACACCCTCAGCACGAACAGCTCAGGAAACTATATATTAAATTTGCCAGCAAGTTGCAAGTAACACCCAGCAGCAAAATGGAAGTACTCGTTTCCTTAGGGGAGGCTGAGAAATTCTTTCCTTTTCAATAAGAAAAAAAGAGATCATTCCAGGTATTTATACTGCTTCTCTAGAGAAGTGCCTCTAAAGATATCTGTTCCTTCCCCCACAACGTCCTCACAGAGATGAGCTCTCCCCTTCACCTTCACCGGCAGAAAACAGGCTGGCCATACCAAACATCCTTCACGTTCAGCCCATGTGAACAATGGGGATAATAATGCTAGTGCCCACCACATAGGGGCAGCAGGGGGATTACACGAGTTAACATAGATGGTGTGTCTGAAACAGCGCTCCTGTGCAGTAAGTGTTTTATAAGGAGTAGCTCCTAACATCGTTACAGCCAGAAAGTACCATTACTCAATCACTTACTCACGTTCCCATTTCACATCACGTAGTCTTTACTGAACATCTGTGCTATGCAGACACGCTGCTGGACCAATGTCGTGGTGTTCAAGAAGCGTACAGTCCGTAAGGAGATGATGAGGGTGATAAAAGTGTAAACAAGATACAAAGGTGCCAGACAGGGGCGCCAACTGTGTCTAGAGGAGTCAGGGAAGGCTTCCTGAAGGAGAAGGTAGTTCAGCTGAGGCCTGGAGGACAAGAAGAAATTCTCCAGGGGGCAAGGAGGATGGAGGGCACTGCCTTCAGAGGTCAAAGCAAAGGCTAGAAGTCCAAGAGCATTGAGTTAACATGACATTTTTAGGAAATTAAACTTCAAAATCACAACCAGTAAAAATGTGATCGGGGAGCTACGGGAAATGAGGCTAAAGAGCAAGCTGGGGTCAGCTCATGACCAGCCTCATGGAAAGTACAGCCTCTCCCAGAATGCACCGAGAACACAAATGCCACGGGGTGTTAAAAGGTTGACGTGTGGGAGGCGCAGGGTCAACCAAGACCATGAGAAATGCCCGGTCAAACCTAAATGAGTTTTTTGACTTCAGGACTTTCCAAAACATTCAAAATGCCAAAGGTGATTATGAGTTTCCAAAGGAAAAAAAACTTTAAGCAGCAATTCCCAAACTTAGGTGACAATCTCGTAAGAGCAGAGCTCCGGAAGGGATCTGGCCTGGGAAATATCGCTGAGCCAATGAGAAGGCATTAAAGACTGTTTAATAAAGGAATCTCATCACTGGTTATGCACATGAGAAATGCCACACTAATCTGACCAACATGGAGAGATTAAATGGGATTGGAGTAAGCCCAGAGGCAGGAAAAAACACAGGGAGACCCACACAATATTCCAAAGAAGGATAATAAGAGACCTAGCCAGGGTCACAGGCAGTGGACACAGAGAGGACAGAATGCCTTGGAGAGATATTAAGAGGTAGGAACAACGTGATGGTGGGTAATGAATGTTAGTCCTGAGATAGAGGGAAATGTATAAAAATACCCAAGTTTTCACCTTAAGCAATAAGTGAGATGCTGGAACTACTCACTAAGAAAGAAATCAGGAAGAAAAAAGTTGGTCTGAGGGGAAGCCCAGGAGTACCGTTTTAATGGGCTGCGTGTGAGGCACATGTGAATGCTCATGGGTATGTGGGCAGGGGCACCAAAGACCCAGACTAGAGAGAGAAATTCCAGAGCCCTTGACAGAAAAGTGGGTTGAAACCGCCGGCATCAAGAGGACTGGCCAGTGAGAGAGTGCAGAGTGAAAAAAGAAGGTGATACAGACCAGACCTGCAGAAGAACACCATTTAAGGGCTGGGCGGGAGGAGGAGCCTGCAAAACAGTCACGGAAGAGGTGGGATGAGAAGAGAGAGCGGACTGCCACGTGACACAGGAAGGATAAATAATTACAAAGGAGGGAACGGCGTCATCCAGACTGAAGGTGAAGTTAGGGGAGGGACATTAATAATCCCACACCGGATGCTTTCGACAACACCCCTCCAGGAAAACAACTGTGGGGGCCCCCGTTCAGCGGTTCTCAAATTGACTGTGGGTCAGGATCACCTGGAGGGCCTGTTCCAACCCAGCCTGTGGGGCTGCCCCCAGAGTTTCTGATTCACTAGGTCCCAGGTGATGCTGATGCTGCTCGGGAACCCCCCTTTAGGACCGTGGCTCTAGATAAAGGAACGCTGCCCTTTCCTCTCTGCCTTGAGCAAAATTGTCAGTTGGGGAAAGCACGAACGTTTCATCTTCTTTCTGTCTGGCCCTCTGATTCCAGAAGACGGAAGTAATTCATTTTACTGCCTTCTCATTCCAACTTAAGGAGCCCAAATCTACTGCATTTCACGGAACATAAAAGGGTTTCGACTACAAGACACACCTTTATTTTACGTAAGAAGAAAAAGATGCCAATAATTATGAGATGTGGCCGATTGTGAGAAGCAGTCTGGTTTCAGAATGTGAAATCCTACAAAAATGTACATTTCAGAATTGATAAAATGTGGCCAGTCCTGTCCTCTAGGGCCACCTGGGAAAAGTCTGAACAGAAGCCTGTTCGCCAGTGGGACCTATGATTCTTTGTCTCCTCTGTTCTTCCTCTTGTGGAATATACACACATGCTGACATCCACCTACCAGATCCAAGAACTCTGCTCCTCCTGGATCTCCTAGTAGCTGCATCCTTCACCTGAGCCTCCAAAAGCATCGAACCCCACATTCCTCCAGTTCTTCAGAAGTTCTCAAAACTCATTATTAAATGTATCGGCATATTTCCATATAACTCCTGCATTCCCCACATTTACCCAGGATAATGAGTGCCCAAACCCAGAATGTTCCAGCCCAGACCGCCCACCACAGACACGATCCATTCAGGAAATGCCGTCACTACAATCGGCAAAAGTTGAAAGGAAACAGACACCCTCACGCTACTGTTCCTCCTCTTAAGCAGGAGAAATCTTCTGAATTGCATATATGATTAATTCAAAATGACTTATAGCCAATGGTTGCTGTTTCTTTGAACCTGGCTGCATGACAGGTATTGCTATCTGTATATACCTTCTCAAAAGAAGCACTCAAGGTAGATTACTTTTTAATGTGAAACTAAGACTCAGATGTTGGTGGTGGAGCCAAGATTAAACAAATAATAAGGGATTCATTTCAAGAGTATAAAATTTTCATACACAAGCTTTTCTTTTTTTTTTTTTTTTTTTTGCGGTACGCGGGCCTCTCACTGTTGTGGCCTCTCCCGATGCAGGGGACGCGGGTTCGTGCCCCGGTCCGGGAAGATCCCACG
>NW_021703779.1:4116829-4166079 GCF_005190385.1 Monodon monoceros | reverse complement strand
GGGCCCAGCCGCTCCGCGGCACGTGGGATCTTCCCGGACCGGGGCACGAACCCGCGTCCCCTGCATCGGCAGGCGGACTCTCAACCACTGCGCCACCAGGGAAGCCCCAAGCTATTTTATAAACACTTCCCCTAGCCTGACACTGGCCAGTGTCCACAGCCACAATACTCAGGCAGCACCAAAAGCACAAGCGACCCTTTCACCTTTTGTGGTACCTAGAAGAAAATGTCTTTGACTCTCGTCTATGGAGTGAACTTGCCACAGAAAGTCAAAACAAAATAGCTATCCATCTCTGCTCTTTCGCGGGGAGTCTCACAGCACTCCTCTCTCTTCTGTGAGAATTCTGCTTACCCACTTTGTGCCCCTTTGCTCTCAGAAGTACAAGTTGAAGTCAATCTGTCAACTTCTACGGGGCCTCCCAAAGCCAGGCATTGCTGGGGTTGTCATGCTACAATAAACAACCACGCTTTTATCACCAACACTCCCTTCTAAGATACAACACTTTACATATGTTCTACAAAACGTGAAAATGGCTACACGAAGGGCAGGCAGATCAGAAACAGAGGGAGGCCATAAGACTCTCTGTTGAGACACTTTCTGGGTCTAACCCTGAGGCCACACTTCCTCAGAGGGGACCCAAACCTAGAAGGAGCCAGAGCTAGAACGTTCTTACCCAAGCAGCCCCTTCCACACCATTAACACAGCAGATGAAAGGTCAACCAAAACAAATGCCTTATACAAACAGACGCCAACATAAAGCCTTTTGCCTTGGGAGAGGGCTTTGAAATGACAGGAGGAAACCTGATCCCTACCTGAACGTCCCAGGAGAGCGCCCAGTAGTAGCAAATCCTCCAAGAGGGTCAAAATTGCCTGTTATTTTTAAAACCTGAAACTTAAAATAATCCCAGACCCCTTGGCCACATGTCATAAAAACTACCAGATAAGTTGTACACATGGAATTGATTCCAACGATCCACCAGAGAAAGGGGTCTCTCACATTCGGCAACGTCTCATTTCCATGTGGAAAGAATTACTGGAACTGGGCAGACATGGAAGGGCAGGGGAGGAGGGGTAGGGAAGGCCGGTGATGATTCCAACGAGCGGAACCATACTGCACTACCAAGTATGCAGTGCGGTCCGAGCACAAGTCACTGTAAGCGCTTAGAGGAAGACTTTTAGGAAAGCTTATATTTTTAAAGGTAGTTTCATACGTTTGTTACAGTTTTGACAGTTGTTCTTGCTCTGGCAAGGTTTCTTGTTGTTGTTCCTGTTGTTTTCTAACCTTTCCCAAATCTGAAAGCAATGAGTCCTTTGTATTCAAGCTCTGGTATTTGGAAAAGGCATCATTATGGATAGGTCGACTATGAGCTACCTGCAGGATTTCAGCTCTCCCACATGTGCGAGATTCTGACCCAGCATCTGTTTTCCAGTACGATCCTGTCTTGACACAATTCCATAAGTACATCTGCATTGCCCCCAGGTGTTGGCAGGTCCAGTGATAGATCCAAGGTCACACAGAAAACTAGGCTCCCTTTTAATTACCTCAATTCTTCTGGAAAGGTTTCTAAAGTAAATGGGTTCCAGGAAACCTGAGAAGCAATACCCAATGTTCGCAGGTTTGGTTTGGTTAGAAGACACTTCTAAATAAAGCATCATTCCCACAGTCTTCTTCCGAGTTTAGATACCGCTTTTGAGGCTCTCTCTCTCTGAAATTCTGTAAAATTGTGCAGCTCATTGGAGTCATCACCAGCCTCTCCTGGCTACTTGCAACGGCCAAATCTATTTACAAAAAGCAGATGTTACCTAAAGCCTCCATATTCAAAGTGTGGTTTAAGAGGCAGCGGCAACAGCATCTCCCGGGAGCTAGTTAGAAACACAGAGTCTCTCTCCGCCACCTCTGATCTACTGAACCATAAACTTCATTTCAACAAGTTCCCTAGGTGACCTGTATGCACTGACTAAACCAGGGGAAGGCAGACTACGGATGTGCAGGCCAAATCCGGTGCTGTCTGTTTTCGTAAATAAAGTTTGACTGAAACACAGCCAGAGCCGTTAACTTGTCTTTGCTTGCTTTCACACTAGCATGGCAGAATTGAGAAGCTGCAAATATGTACGTGGCCCTTTGCAGAAAAATGTTTACTAACCCCTGATCTCAACCTTTACTGTGGTGGCAAAGGGGGCGCTAGACACCTGTGCTAAAACCACAGCAGGAAATTATTCTAAGGACAAAGTAGACAGTCGTTTTTTGATAAGAGATCTGCTTGGCCCATTAGGTAATGGAAATCATCAGGCAAATTTCTAGACCTCATTCAAGTTAAACCCCCCAAGGTCCAGCACCATTTTCCACCCTATGGACCCTGCCAAAGAAACACAGTGTCTGTCTTTATGAAATGTACAGGCAGAGAAGATGTAATTAGCATGAACTTAACATGGTACCCCCTATATAATTCATTAATGCATTAGAAGGACCCAAATTTTTTTTAATTGATTTATTAATTTATTATTTATTTCTGGCAGCATTGGGTCTTCGTTGCTGCACGTGGGCTTTCTCTAGTTGCGGCGAGCGGGGGCTACTCTTCGTTGCGGTGCGTGGACTTCTCATTGCGGTGGCTTCTCTTGTTGCAGAGGCTTGGGCTCTAGGCGCGCGGGCTTCAGTAGTTGTGGCTCGTGGGCTCTAGAGTGCAGACTCAGTAGTCGTGGCGCACGGGCTTAGTTGCCCCGCGGCATGAGGGATCTTCGAGGACCAGGGCTCGAACCCATGTCCTCTGCATCGGCAGGCGGATTCTTAACCGCTGCGCCACCAGGGAAGCCCGGACACAATTTGTTTAATACCAAGTTCTGGTTATTTAAGCCACACGTGAAATATTTAAATAGAAACCGCCAGTGAAACAGCAGGTGGGAAGCTTTTAACTGAAACCACCCCAGCTGCTATGGGGGTGGTAGATGGGGGGACTCAGGGTATAGCCACAGGCATGAGGCTTGATGTACCAAGTGAAGAATATTCTCCCTGCCCCAAATCTCTCCCCTTCTGTCCCTCCCTCTCTCTCGCCATCCTTCTATGTCCCTCTTCTTTTCCCCTCTCTGCGTCTTTGCCCAACATGTGATTTTAAAGTCTACCACCTGCATTTCCTCGATTGCAAGACCTCTGCTGAGATGCCACCAGTGGTTTTGTAATAGGGAAGAACAAATGTGACTCTATATTAGATTTGTTTCTTTTACTTTAACCTTTGTATTCTATCGTCTTTGCTTCCAGTTAAGAGTGCTGCCCATACCGTGAAATATATAGGACAGCCCATTCTCAAGGCTATGACCTTTAATGGTGTAACACTCTTCCATTCATATAGTGATTAAAAGTTTCAGAACAGAGAATAACATTTGTCTTGTTGGAGGATTATAGGAACATTGTGACCTAACCTACATGGACAGCTGCAAGAACAAAGGATTCCGACACCAAGAAGTTCACAAGAACCAACCACAGCCCCTCCCCTTTTAGTACACTAACAGAAGCCTGAATTCTGACTTGGGTAAGATGGTTTTCTAGGACGTTAGTCTGCCGTCTTCTCGGAGTCCTGGCTTTCCAAATAAAGTCATTATTCCTTGCCTCAACACCTCGTCTCCCGACTTATTGGCCTGTCGTGCAGTGAGTGGAACGAGTCTGGACTCGGTAACAGTTTCGGCAAAAATGAGAAGACTTTCGATCTGAGCCCCACCTCCAGGGCCTGCACTCTCTGAGAAGAAACCTGGCCAACACAAAACATACAGGGTCTACCTTAGAAGGAGAAGAGCAGCTGGGAGGAGAGAAGAGGGGAGAGTCCCAAGGAGAAGGTCCTGGAGACACTGGGGCTGAGACAGTCCCATAGACACACGTGTGGTACCTTCCAGGTGCCTCAACACCCAAGGTCGCATCCCACACAGGCCGGGCGGCCTGCTGCTACCCTGCCGGTTGCTTGCTTTTGTTCACGTGCTTACTGGTCTGTGGTTAGGTTAGCTTTAAGCAAACTGTGGATGGTCATCCTACTGTGTGGTTTTGGTTATTCTCAGGTAATCGTTGTTTTAGAAAAATCACAAGTACTGAAAAAAAATTTTTAATTAAAAACTTTTAGAGTAGCAGAGTCACAACACTCACACCCCTACTTGGACGAGCAGAAAAGGTGCTCTGTAGCTCTCCATAAAGTATTATACCTTACTCCTAAAACAAACTCTCCTCTCTGACCCAATCATGAGCAAGAAAAAAAAATCTACTTTATGTCCACTCCAGGGCAAAGCATAGTCCTAAAAAATAACATAGGTGAGTGGTGCCCGAGGTGTGGTTCCTGGTACCACCTGGGACTGTGTGGGAAATGCAGAGTCTCAGGCCCCACTCCAGAATGGCCAAATCAGAAACCCCAGGGGTGGGGCCCTGCTATCTGTGTTTAGCAAGCCCTCCAGATGGCTCTGATGCACATTCAAGTTGGAGAACCACCGATTAGATAGACAATCCCTTTAGGTAAACAAAGGTGTGTTAGCCTGTTCTTCCCTTGGGTTTTCTCACCCCTAAGACTGCGTGTCTGTGTGTGTGTGTGTGTGTGTGTGTGTGTGTGTGTGTGTGTGTCTGTGTGTAGGAGGTGGGGGAAGTTCGGGGGCTTTGGGGACCTCATGTCAGTAAATGAAGGGCCAGGTCCATGGGGGGTTGTCCTCTGCCCTCAGCAGTACCAGGAGGTATTTCTCATGCTCCTGGTGTTACATTCTCAGCAGACATCTGAGGCTCAAATATTAGAGCACTGGTTGCAAAGTTTTTCTGCAAAGGGTCAGGCAGTAAACAGCTTTAACAGCCATAGGGCCTCAGTTACAACTACTCCAGTCCGCCGTTGTAGTGGGAAAGCAGCCACAGGAATATGTGACTGAATGAGTGTGGCTGAGCGCCAACAAAACTTTATTTACAGGAACAGGCAACGGGCTAACCTGGCTCACAGGCTGTAGGCTGCTGAACCCTGAGTTAGAGTAACATGAGCTGCCACAACAAATAAGCCCACATGTCTCAATGGCTTTTAGGATACAAGTTTACTCTTACTCTTGTACCGATCCAACGCAGTCCAGCATTCCTAGCTGTCAGAAAGGTTTCCTCCAAGGACGCTCTGGACACCCAGGCTCTGCCTGCTTTGTGGCTCCACTCTCCCCTCACCTATTCCCAAAGGGACACGCATATCTCACCAGCAAATTAGTCACCAAACCCCTCCTCAAGGCAAGAGGGCTACAAAACAGACTTGAGCTGGACACCCACTCCCAGCAACGTCTCCACACTACGGAAGGGGAAGTGAATTTTGGAGACCATTTAGCCATCCTTTTCACCCAGGATATAAGAGAAACAGGTGGTGGCTGGAGGAAGATAAGATGTCAAGGAAGAGCTTTCATAAGATGAAATTCATGTGCATGTTTGTACATGTATATAAAGGTCTTTCCCATCATTTACCCATGTACACAACTGTTTTTTAATCTGGCAGGTGGAGGGGTGGATGGGAGACATCTGTGGCCTGAGGAAAGTAAGGTGAAGCCCCTCATGGAAGGGAAAGAAGATGAGGGAAGGCTGGGGCACACTAGGATGGACACCCCCCCCCCCGCCCTCCACCTCTGCCTGGATTAAAACCTACATCAGATATTGGCACCAATGTACTAATAAAGCCGGATTCTGGAAAGATGTGATATAAAATCCTTACGGGCTGTAGACAGGTACTCCTTTTCAGAGTATTTGGAATCTTAGTACAGCTCTATACACCAAAGGCCCTTGTCATATTGAGACTCCGGATGCGTGACAAATTGTTTTCTGAAAAAAAATCATATTTGAATTGCACAAGTTTAAATAAGCCAGTGATAAGCCAAACAGCCTGCCTCTTGGAGAGCTGGAAAGAGAAAAGGGTCAGGACGGGAAATCATAAAATAAACAAATCACTGCTATGAAAATTTATATGGCTCACCCCACCTCTGAAATGAGAGTTCAGAATAGAAATGCTTACTCCTTACCACTGGCTATTAGATCAAGATGTGTTTAATCCGTGAGTGCGCTGCATGCCATCATTCAGCCATGCTGTATATTTTTCCATAGGTCTGAACTATCGGCTGTTTCCTCTGCTGCCTCCTCCCACATACCAGATACTTGAGAGCAAATCTCATTTAGATGATGTTTTGTCTAGAGGCAGCCGAGCGGCTTCGTAGTAAGGCAGACGCAGAGCACGCAATTTCAAGCACTAGCATTCAAAAGCACAGAGCTAATTACCTGTAACTGGGGAAACAAGGCAGAGACGGATCCCCTGTTTGTGTTCAGGCAGGAGGCGATCAGAAAGGTCTGTGTGCTAGCCAGGGCAGAAGAGAGCAAAGTGCGTCCTCGCCAGCACCGCCCCAGGTCCCACCAGGAGCCGGGTGGATTGCAGCGGTGGGGGCCATGGAAGCAGCCCAACCATGTGGCAGGGTGCCGTCCTCAGACGTGCGAACTTGGAGCCGCTGAAGACTACAAGCAAAATGGCCATGCAGCTGCACTGTCGGAGGACGGCCACACCGTACTTTCTAGGAAGTCCCGGCTACAGCAGAAAATCAACATACGTGGTCCTTCTCAAGACGCAGTACCTGCCACCCAAGGGGGCCAAAAACACCAACAAGAAACAAAAGAAACACACATTTCGGTTCCTTAGATCATTTTCCCTTCACCTTTTTTTTTCTCTGTTTTTCATTTAACAGTTCTCTCTTTTTCAGAGAAATAATTAGTGACGAAAACTTGGTATACTTTAAAACTGTGTTTAAAAGGAAAGAGATGGCCCAAATGGAGTCCTGGCCTTTAGAAAGTCTGACTTTTCTCAAAATTAGCTCATTGCAATTTAGAGGGAAAGTATAGATGGAGGAAGAATGTCACAAGTAACAGGATACACCTAGAATTCTTTTGCACTAATAGCAAGTTCTTGGAATTTATAAATATCACCAATCTTTGAAATGCTGGATGGGGAAGACACTAATCCCACACTTTTCCTGTTTCCCTCTGCCTGTAATGTCCTACCTGTTCTTCTCTATCTTGCAAAATCTGCAGTGTTTCCCACTGCAGCTCCTGGGTGGAGGAGGCATGGACTGGGAGTTTGGTGTTGGTAGATGCAAACTATTACACATAGAATGGATGGACAAGGTCCCACTGTACAGCACAGGGAACTTATATTCAATGTCCTGGGTTAAACCATAATGGAAAAGAATATAAAAAAGAATGTGTGTGTGTGTGTGTGTGTGTGTGTGTGTGTGTGTGTGTATAACTGACTCACTTTGTTGTACAGCAGAAATTACCAAAACATTGTCAATCAACTATACTTCAATAAATAAATAAATAAATAAATTACTCAAATTGCAGCTACTTTCCTAAGCCTTCCAGCCAGAGTTCACCTGCCCTGCCCCAAACTATTGTCTAATGCTTAAGGGCTACTCCCCTAATTCTCTGCTTTTAATTCTTAGTTATCTTTTTCATGTATTTTTGTTTTAAATGCCTCGACTTTGAATGCAAGTTCCGTAAAGGCAGAGACTGTTATCATGTGTCTTCTTTGTCATACATCTTTGTATCTTTTATCCCTCTGAAGTGTTTCCAACTTCAGCTGAAAGTAGAAGCCCAAAGTTTTCAACATAGGTTAAAGAATATTTGCCCCTTATATGCTTAAAGAACTGCTGGGTAAATTAAACTGTAAATCTGAGACAGCAGAGCCATTCCTCCACTGCCTAGCAGACCTAGCTAGTCCAGGTCAATAGCACTGAAGACAAACAAAACAAAACAAAACAAAAAACCCACCATCATAAACACCATGAAATGTGCAGGCTGAAATTTGCCACTAAAGCAAAGCAAAGCTTTCCAAGGACAAAGTTACTTTGAAATCCTATTTTAATTTCTGACATGTAATTATTACTACATAAGCTGGGCTGAGAAAATTTACACTTTTTTTGAAACATAGTCAAGGAAAGTTAATTGCAAGTATAATATTTTCAGTAAATTATTTGGAAGAATGGGGGATGACAAATAGTCTACTCTAGTATAAAGTACTGAAAAATTGGTTGTAATATCTACTACAATCAAACATGAAGATTACATACATATACATAAATATGTGTATATACACGTATTATACACAAAGCATATGACAAACACATACACTTTTGTTGCTCTGCTTCTTTATTTTGGATTAATTGTATTGTTTGGATTATTAGACTTTGGACACTGGCCTCATTCCCCACCTAAGCTATAAATTCAGAACCAGGGGTCCTGTTAGAAATTCCAGTCAGGCTTTCTATAGTTGAACCTCTCACCCCTGCAGTTTATAAAGTGTTTTCACTTTGTTTTCTTTTGTTAGTATTTGGAGTTGTCTCTGTCCTAGTGCTCCATTAGATCCAATGCCCCCTTACAGAGACCGAGGCACCAGTCCGGGTTAATCCATCCTGGTTGCATGGACTCATGGCCTTCCAGAAGGGACATCCCCATATTTAGTGTTTGAGCCATCAGATAAATGAAAAATGCTAATAGTGACAGTTTCAGATCCACACCAATAAGCCCACAGTGCCTAGTTGGTGTGACAAGGTAAAGTTAAAAAGAACAGTGTGGGGAATTCCCTGGCGGTCCAGTGGTTAGGACTCTGTGCTTCCACTGCAGGGGGGCAAGGGATCCTGCATGCCACGAGGCGTGGCCAAAAAAAAAAAGAAAGAAAAAAATAGGGAACACCCCAAAGTAACGTAGAAGATAGCTATGCATACGTTAAGAGTCCAAGAGATGAAGTCCTCCAAAGGGAGGGGCCGAGTGTGACCAAGAGGAAATTATGTTTAGGCAGGCAACCTTACCATTAAGAGAGGCAATCAGGGCTTCCCTGGTGGCGCAGTGGTTGGGAGTCCGCCTGCCAATGCAGGGGACGTGGGTTCGTGCCCCGGTCCGGGAGGATCCCACATGCCGCGGAGCGGCTGGGCCCGTGAGCCGTGGCCACTGGGCCTGTGGGTCCGGAGCCTGTGCTCCGCGATGGGGGAGGCCACAGCAGTGAAAGGCCTGCAAACCGAAAAAAAAAAAAAAAAAAAAAAAAGAGAGAGGCAATCATCTACCCTTTCCAAATACAAACCTAACCCTTGCCAGCATCAGTAAGAACTCAAACGACCTCTGATGTTTTATGGTACCCATCACCCCTGACTTAAATGCTCTCCAGTAAGGAAGCATGGTAAACCCAAGTTATAAAACTCTAGCATGCTTCCCCCAAGTGCATCTGGATTTAAATGGCTTCTCCTGGTCTCTCTAGAGTGGAGACATGCAATGCTTCCATGAAATGCTAAATATGGCATCAAAATACCTCCACGTGCACAGTCAACCGTCCCTATTCACCAATCCTCACCTTAGGACTTCTGTGCTGTGAAGAGACCTAGCATTTCCCACACTGCAGCCTTGCTCCTATCCAAGGGCCTTCCTCCCAGGAAGCTGCAGGAGCAATGTACAGGAGCCAGCTCCGGCGCAGGAGCTCCACATCCAAGCTCAGCTTCCTGCACCCCTGGCCCCAAGTTCCCTGCTTCTGACTCAACTGCACTCCCCATTCCATCACCCAAGATCCCTTTCTTTTTTTTTTTAAATTATTTTTTTATTTTTCGGCCACGCCACGTGGCATATAAGATCTTAGCTCCCCGACAGGAGGTCGAACCCGGGCCCCCTGCCCTGGAAGCCCAGAGTCTTAACCACTGGACCGCCAGGGACACCCCCTAAGATCCCTTTCTGTGTCATGTGCTGGACAAGCTATTTAGGACCAGTCTCATCACATCCTGGACAGGAGCTCAGTATCTGCCCCGACACTGTCCACAACCACAGCTCAGGAGCACACGCTCTCCCTCCAGCCCCGCCCGACAAGGCCTGCCATATGGGGCCAATTCCAGGGCAGACGGGAGCAGAGGCTCTGCAGCTGCTCAAGGATAAATCTTAATCACGGGCCTCAGTCTGGAGTGATCAGCACCCAGCACGGTCACCCTTGCAGAGTTCAGCTTATGAGGCTTGATGATATCTAAGAGCAGATGAGCCGTGCTGCTTGGAAAAAAAAAAACAAAAAAAAAAACAGTAGTGACTGCAAGACACACACACACACCCTCTTTCCACCTAACTCCTGGAAAAGCGCAGAAGCCCCTCTGGGTCCGTGAGATGACAGGTGCATGTTTATGTTCCATTTCACTGTGACTGACCTTCCACGTGGTTCTGAGTTCTAACAGCTAGAAGGTAAGAGACTTTTCAAACTGTACCCTTCACAGGCAGGCAGGCAGACAGCTCCACTGTGGGGCATAGAGGTGGGCGTCTCTGAACTCCTGTGGATCTTTGAAAGAATTCTGGGAAGAAATCTCTCTTGATCTCCTGTGACACTACACATGGCTGTATTCACATCCCTTTTGTGCCTAAAACCCCAGGATTCCTGAATAAACAATTGAAGAGTTTTTTTCAAAGGAGAGTGTTCGTCGCTTATAACAATTTAGAATACCTTGAGGTCTGCTTTAGAAAGTCATTTTTTTCATTTTTGAATTTGAATCGTAGAGTGTCGAACCTTTGATGAATCTCCTCTGCTTACGTCAAAATCAACTTGTATCTTTCAGAAAGAATCACTCCCTAAACTACACAAAGAAAAATGCACGATTTACACACATGTTTACAGCAGCACTGGTCACAAGAGTCAAAAGGTAGAAACAACCGAAATGTCCATTAAAGGATGAATGGATATACAAATTGTGGAGTGTACCTACAATAGAATATTATCCAGCCATAAAAATAAATAAAATACTGACACAGGCTACAACGTAGATGAACCATGAAAACATTATGCTAAGTGAAAGAAGCCAGACATAAAAAGACAAATATCGTATGCTTCCATTTAGATGCAATACCCAGAAGGGGCAAATCCGCAGAGACAGAAAGCAGATTGGCGGCTGCCAGAAGATGAGGGAAGGGGAAAGGGGAGTGACTGCCTCACGGGTACAGGGTTTAATTTGGGGGCGATGAAAACGTCTTGGAACTACACAGAGGTGGTGGTTGCACAACGCTGTGAAGGTACTAAACGCCAATGAATTGTTCACTCTCAAATAATCAGCTTTTTTTAATGCAAATTTCACCTTCATCTTTTAAAATGATTTAAAAGGTCTGAAAAACATGTTTGCTACCTGATCTGTAAGGTCTTTGTTCCAAAAGAGTTTATGTTTTCTTTTTTACGAGACTGTTCAAGAAACCTATAAAATCTTACAGTTGTGTCACTTTTAATGTCCCTTAGTGAACTTTAAGAATAACTGGTCCTAAGGGGAGGGGGGGGAGGGGGGAGGGGGGACCTTACTGTGTGGATCCCATAACTAAAAGACAAAAATAGCTGCAGGTTATCTACCCCAAATCAAATGAAGGAAACAGAGATTAAGAAGCATAGCTGGGCAATTGTAGGTAGATTAATGCAGAGGGATTTGAAGTTTTACCATATGAGAGTACAGCCCCAGGCTATCTGTAGAGAACAGCAGCGTTGTTGGCACCATCTAAGAGCTTCTTAGAAATGCAGGTAGGGGTAATGGATTAACAGGTACAAACTACATACACAAAACACAGAAAATAGATAAGCAACAAGGACTTACAGTATAGCACAGGGAATTATACCCAATATCTTATGATAATTTATAATGGATTATAATCTGTGAAAATACTGAACCACTGTGTTGCATACCTGAAACTAGCACAGGATCGTAAATCAACTATACTTCAACTGAAAGAAAGAAAGAGAGAAAGAAAGAAAGAAAGAAAGGAAGAGAGAAAGAAAAATGAAATGCAGGATCTCAGCCCTACCCAGAACTGCAGGATCAGAATCTGCATTTGAGCAGATCCCCAGGCATCGCATTGTCGCTCCAGAACAGGCTGACTGGCCCTCACCCTGAAGGTGTTATTTTGCCTTCAACAAAGTGCCTCTACAAGGCCTTCAAAAGGCATCTGCACAAACCTGCTTCTTCCCCTCCCTCCAAGTCACCTAAGAATGTCCTATGCTGCCTCCCCACCGTGCTCACCCGCCAGACCCCTACATGGGACAAAACTGTCAAGCAGTGCTGTACAACCTAGAAACCCATGCAGGACTTTCTCACCTAAGTTTTATCAACTAACCAAGACTTGACCTCCTCCCTCAGAAGTACTCCTCTCCTCTTCCTGTCTCCCATCACTGATAAATAGGCCGACTGGTTCTACTTCAGGTCCTCTGTTTCTCACACATCTCATTCATCTGCAGATCCTTTATCTCTCTTGTATTGCCCACAAAAAATCACCTCGTTGCTATGTATAAACGCAGTGCTCGGAGGGCTGCAGAAGAAAGATGGTGGTGGCTCAGAGCAGGAGAGGTCAGGAGAAACGGTCAGATCTGGACCCACATTGAAGCTGGAGCCAAAAGGGCTTCCTGTTGAATTGGTGTGGACTGGAGAGAAAGATACACGCAAGAACAACTCAAAGGTTTTTGGCCTGAGCTAGCAGAAGGATGGAGTTTCCATTGCTGAGATGGAAAAGGCAGTGGGAAAGGAAAGGGAAGACAGGAGGGGAATAGTCACAACACTAAACAACACTAGGACGAGGTGTGCCCACTGCCCTACAAGGGTTTCCACTCGAGGAAGCTAGACGACGTGTGCCCACTGCCCTACAAGGGTTTCCACTCGAGGAAGCTGGACGAGGTGTGCCCACTGCCCTACAAGGGTTTCCACTCGAGGAAGCTGGACGAGGTGTGCCCACTGCCCTACAAGGGTTTCCACTCGAGGAAGCTGCCCCAGGAGCCCTTTCTCACAGCAGGCTCTCTATGTATTGACAAATGGATCTGTCATTATTACGAGTGCACGTGCAAACCTGTAAACGTGGAAGAAGGCAAGTGATTACTGCACTGAAAAACCCTTGGGGCTGCTCTCAGTGGCAGTGACGCTATGGAGATTCTAGGATGCGTTGTGCCGTGTACCAGGCACGAATCATGAGACAAAACACTAGACCTCTGCAATCACACCATTTGACACTCGAGAAGATAACCCATACTCTTGTATTCCTTATTTCAGGAGGTAAATCAATTGGCATCTGGAGAAGCAAAGTGCTACATCTTGAGAAAAAACAAAACAAACCAAAACGCAGCTTCCACTTCAGCGGAATAGATGCCAACAACCATGTGTATGTGTATGTAATATTTTATAATATATTATTTTATATAATATTATATTATGTAATGATTATATAATATATGAAAATTATATATAAATATAAAAAATATATTTGTATACATCAAAACCATATGTAAATAATTATATAATATATATTTTTATATTATATATGATTATAGAATACAACTATATATTTTATATATCATTATATGCCATAATTCTGTGTAACGTCTGTTACATAATATACATTAATATGCATGATCATCAACGTATTTTCACCAGCATATACAACAGCCTCTAACAGCCTCTACCAAACCATAATATTTATGAACATCCCAAAGTAACGGTAGACCATGGCAGGCTGCCCATCCCTCTGGATGCCCTAGGCTAACGTGGGGTTGTCATCAGTGGACATTATGACCTCATTCCTGAACTGGCTCACATTCCTCACCTACCCCCAGCTTCCCTTTGGCTCAACAAAAACATACACCAACCACCTACTTCAGTGCCCTTTAAATGTATCTTCTGTGCTATCAGTCATCCATTAACTTGAAGGTTTAAAAAGATGCAAGGAAAACTGAACAGAGAATTCACCTGAGCACCGCGAATGGCTCTCGAAGACAGAACCCAGCAAAGGAGAGAGACAATCAATTAGCAGACGAGGCCTGGGGCACAGACCACGAGGTGTGCCCACTCAGGAGGGGCCTAGAAAGCGACCATGAGGGACGAGCCAGAGGTCTGGAGTGAGATGAGTGATTCTGTACACAGGGCCAAACGTGAGTGAACGGCCACTGAAATAGGAGTCGTTACTCCACAGGCACGGTTTTGTGAGGTGTCCTCTGTCTTCACACACCAAATGCGTAGCAATCAGAGCAGGATAATGGGTGTAACCAACAGCTCTCCTGGTTTAACAGAATACACGTTATTGCTTTTGCTCCGACACACAAGTTCCCGCTCTGACAGTGCTCCTGTACACCTCTCCTCCTTCCGACTTATGGGTATGCCAACTTCTAGGATAAAAGAGAACTTGCCTTCCAGGCACAACAAGGGGAGGAGAGAGTGTGGAACACAGCACACGAGGCTGTGTGGGGCTAGATAGGACCGGAGGTGGTGATGTGCGTCATTTCAGCCTCATTCCACCAGACAGAACTCAGGCATAGGGCTGCCCTATGTACCAGGGAAACTAGGAAATGGGGTCTAGCTGTGCTAGAGCCCACAGGAGGAGAAGGAGACAAGCACAGTGAGCCTCTGCCCCAGGGCACCAGGTAGGGACCACAGAGATGACTAGAGAATAGTCATGGAAGAAAGAGTTTTTAAGATACGGTTTTACCCAATTAAGGAATGTCTTTAGAACTACCACTGCTCTCTTAACCCTGGGCTTAACTATAAACAACAACAATAATCCCCTTGGTGGGGGGGGATAAACTAAAAACAGCTAAACCCACACCAGGGAACATACTATGGAGTAGAATTCATTCATTCAACTATAGGTGTAATGTGAGCCGCCAATCTTACAGATAACAAAGATATAAGAGAAAACTGTACTTCAGAGTAGTGTAGGCAAGCATTTCTGTCTTGGTCTCTGACTCAGACCGACTTTCCCTTTCAACATCTCAGTTCTTCCGGCACTGTCAGTATTCTAAACCAAGGGTCAGTAAGCCAGGGGATGGCATGCCACAGCCCAAGGGCACATCCAGCCCACCACCTCTTTTTGCATATTCCTCAAGGTAAGAATTGCTTTTACATTTTCAAATGGTTGAACAAAATCAAAGAACAGAGCTACATCATGACCCATGAAAACTCCGTGAAAGTCAAATTCCAGTGTCTATGCATCAAGCTTTACAGCAACACAGCCATGTTCATCTGTTTAGATGTTGTCTGTGGCTGCTTTCCACACCACAGCAGCAGCGTTGAAACCTGACAACAGACTGTGAGGCTCACAAAGCCGAAAATATTTACTATCCAGCCCTTTATAGTAAACGTTTACCAGCCCTTGGTCTAAGCCAAACTGGTTCCTCTCTGTTGTCAAATACGCCACATTTCCCTTCCCAGGGTGCAGTATGTTCAGTGTTCAAGCTTTTCCGTGTTTCTGGCTAAACCAAGTAACACGTTGGCAATTCTTCATCTACTTCCCTTGCTTTTGCAGTTCCTGTTCGTCAGTTCATACAACACCGGAATCTCAGTAAATACAGCAGCTACAGTGACCTGAGATGATGGCAAGGGCCCTGCTTTTCTATGCATGAGCTGGGAAGATTTCGCTCAACCTCAGAAGTTTGAAGCAGAAAAAGGAATCCTCAGGCCTCTGTATGATCTGGAAGGTTTCCACCGTTTATTCCAAGTGCTTTCCTCCATGACTATTTTCTATGTCTCATGTATAAACACCACGGCTCCCAGCTGTGGCAGCTGGGACGCAAAACCACTTCCTTTGCTGGTGATTTATCGTTCCACTATTTTATACACCAGCTTCCTAGGGCTGCCATAACAAAGTCAAAGCCAGGATTTACTAAGTCTCTCTGAATTCAAAGCCAAAAATTATTCCCACTAGTCCATCTTTCCGGCACTTTCTCCACCCTAGGATAAAAAGCCATGAATCTATTTCCTATCTACCCTCCACCATACATAGATCCACTGGTTTCATCCTACATTTTCTGATCTATGGATCCTTTTTCTCTGCCTGAAACAAAACATATACTTTTCAGGGCTTCCCTGGTGGCGCAGTGGTTGAGAGTCCGCCTGCCGATGCAGGGGACACGGGTTCGTGCCCCGGTCTGGGAAGATCCCACATGCCGCGGAGCAGCTAGGCCCGTGAGCCATGGCCGCTGAGCCTGCGCGCCCAGAGCCTGTGCTCCGCAATGGGAGAGGCCACAACAGTGAGAGGCCCGCATAACACACACACACACAAAAAAAACAAAAAACATATACGTTTCAGTTTTCACCAAATCCACACTTTAATTCCTAAACTCAACTTTGTTTCTCATTTACTCTTATCTATACTTAACATAATTAGATAGAGCAATAATGCAACTAATAAAAACAATTAAGACCTTTTTACACCTGCATAAAGGTTCGTAACTTATCCTGAGATGTTTTTTCTTACTGGTTGTCACGTACAGCCTGCCCAGCAGACCCTTCCAGGTTGGCCAGATTCCAGGGCTTACTCCTACGGGCCCGCTGTAGCCCCCTGCAGGCCAGCTACAGTGCCCCAGGACTCCTTGGCAACTCAGCTTCCCACATCAAACTAATTACATAACTACGTTAGGGGCAACTTTTGTTGCCATTTGTAAATGACTACTACTGGATGAGGCCACATATTTTTCATGAATTTTAGGTCATTTTTGCTCTTCCAGCCATAATTTACTCGTGGCCTACCAACTAATCTTTCACTTTTGCAAGTTTCCATAATGCCATACATCCGTGGGCAATTACTTGATATAATCAGTAAATAAAATCCTGGAAGCTTCGAGGTATTTTAAAAAGAAGTAGTTTATTCTCATTAAGTAGTAGACACACCACCAGCACCACCACCCGCCCTCCACAGAGTTGTAAGCCAATTCCTCTTACGTAAAGTTACAAATTCTATTATGAAGGGATCACTCCTTTTCAAGGGAGGGCAGTATTAGCTGCTGGAATCCAGAAACTGGAAGTAATGCAAATCACCACCAAATGGTCTTCAGCTAAAACAAAGACCAAACGTTTCATAATTTAGCTGAGATCCTAATCCAAATTAACTCATAACAATGAATTAATGGCACAGATGGTTTTCGCGGTGACCTCATTTTGGCTTTACATAATCTAGATGTCAGATGACACAGGAGAAACATGGTATTAGAATATTGCTAAAATAATGAACAATGTGCATGCCTTAGATTCCCAGCATCTTTGACCTTCTTAAGTTGACACTACTTTTTAAATCCATCTAAAAATATTCAAGACAGCACTTAGGCCGCTTCATTTATGCTAATGATTTGATCGCCCTTCCCTTCCCTTAGCAAAGCTAACCACACTAGAAAATACCGAACAGTTTAGACACCTCAACAGATTTCTGATCAAAGCAAGCGTGAAATAATTTTCTCCACTTTGCACAGCAAAATCCTTTATACAAGTAAGTCAACAATATGGAGAGGAGACAATGCAATTCAATAGGCATGAAGAACGGCTTACAGAAGACATATTTGCTAATATTATCATACGAAATTGTTTCTTTTGTTTTCTTAAGTCTCAGCTGGGAGACAGCGGCAACTGAACCAACGTTCTCCCAGTGTCACCTGGGTCTTCAGTATGCTTTAGGGAATGAAATTACTTTCTAATCATGAAATCCGCTAGATTGTGGAACAGCCTAATAAGAGAATGACCCAGCAGCTTTTGGTCATTGTGCAGTTACCTCACAGGGCCCTGCGCTAACCTGCCTGAGGCACTGCTGAAATTAAAGCAAGTGAGCGGCCCTAGAGTGACAGAGAACCCAGGAGCCCTGCCTCTTGGCCTCCTGGTTTAGCATCTAATTCTCATTACCTCAGCCTCCCAGGGGTAAGGAGCTCACCAAGTCAAGGGAGGCGATGCATACGGGGCGGGGGGGGGGGGGGGGCAGGAAGAATCTGCAGTTTGTAGTAGAATTTAAAAACCAGCTTCTTCACTGTAGAATCTTGTGAGCTGTGACTCTCTCAGAAGAAAGGTGCTGCTCAGGCATAATTATAACCCAGCTGCAAGCCTTCACCCTGATGGCAGAGAGCTGAAGCATTGATGACCACGTGGGTGACAACCTAAATACTCTGTCACATGCCCTCCCCTTTCCCATTCAAACCTGCGTTCTCCCTCCTGCTCAACCCCTTGGTCACAGCTTGGGTTCATATTGCGGGAGGAGAGAAAGTGGCCTCAGAATCTGCAACGGGTGTAGAGCTCACCCTGGAGCCATGGGTCCCAAACTTGAGAACCAATGACAATCAGCAAGCCCCAAAGGAGGGCTCGCTCAGACACCAAGGGTGGCCCCACCTGTTTCAGCAGGTCCCACGCGGGCCCCAAGACTGCATATTACTAACCAGCTTCCCCTCACCCACCCTTGCAAAACCACCTAGAGTTTAATTAAATAAGCCGTGGGGAAGATCTGAGATCCCTACTGAGATCCTTCACGGCTGCCTCTGGATTGGCGCTCACTCACGTTTTGTTGCTGCACATGTCCTTTAATACTGTCTGGTTGCTGCACATGTTAGATTTGGACGGGAGGCCGATGGCCCAGGTTAGAATCACAGCTTCCTGGTACTGTGCCCTCTGGAGAAAAGCTCATACCTTCCTTCAGTGAACGGAGAGAACCTGAGTGAGGACATCATTGAGGGCTCAGGGTGATGTGTGACGAGGCAAGCAAAGCACCCAAGAAGCATGGTGGCTTTTATCCTCGCAGTGACTGCCTGTAATACGACTCAGGTCGTGTGGCCGGCTCGAATAAATCAACATCGTGAGACGGCATTCTTTAAAGCTCCCCAGTGCTGCCTCTGCTTCTGTTTCCATGCCTCTATCCCAACCGGATACATAGCCTAGAGCGTCCTCAGCCCAGATGAGATTAAGCGGAAGTAGAGGATATATTATGCTTTTACATTTAAGAAGACGACTTAGTAGGAAATTGGGAAGAAATATGGGAATAAATGTAAGAAAAGCTTAAGGAGTAAATGTTACGTCTACAGGAAAAACATGGTTATGTAACGAGATAAATACTGCACCAGGCTTTCCATCTGATTATGAGGGTTGCCTAGGAAGAAAAGTGATTTTATAACCATTTGATTTTTTTTAAAAGGAGGCAGGGAGAGAGACAGGTGGAAAGGGGAGAAGAGAGAGGAGAGTGAAAGGGAAAAGGAGATGAAAAGAAAGGAAGAGAAACAATGGAAAAGAAATGTCTCCAAGCATCAGCTGGTCTTCATTTAACTGAATAGGCAGCCTGTGGTGGTCTAGCGCAGTGGTGTTTTTGTCTGATGTACCAACGTGATGCTACTCCCACAGTCTACACAGCAGCCTGAAAGCCAAGCGCGGCATGGAGCCATGCAAGGGTCAGCAGCCGCCTGGGCCCCGGAAGCTACTGCCCTTCACAGGAGCCCAGAACACCTTTTGTTACCTGAGCCCTTCACGCTGGTCTCTAGGCAACGGGGCCCCCTCCCATCTAGAGCAGGGAGGCAGCTACCTGCTCCCAGGACCGCTGCTCTGGTTCCGTCCGCTGTCCCTGATTGCTGAGAGCTGTGCTCAAACAACCTCTCTCTGGCATCATCAGTCTGCTCCTCCTGACACACCGATTCCTTGAAGCTGCAGAGTCTAGTGTTCGGGAGCCTCAAAATCATTTCTGATGACATACGAACATTAAAGCAAGCAGCAGTGGTGGGAAAAAAAGACTGAAGTACAGGAGAGGTTACCACAGGCTGTGTACGGGGAGCAAATACAAACATGCAAACATAAATGCACACACACGTGCACAAACCTGTGTGCCCATACACAGGTGCACCACACACACATCTGCACGCATGAATACACGTGCACACACATGAAGGCACGCAAACCTGTGAACACACATGCATGCATGCACGTGCCCCTGTACACACGTGCACTGTCAAACTAATGAAACAAGGAGGCCATTAGACTGAGGGGGCTCTTATGCGGTGGAAGCCTAGTCAGGAAACCAGAATCAATCCCAAACAGCCAACTAGGCGCGAAGTTACAGCCAACCAATCATTTCCGTACTTTGCTTCCGCTTTTTCTCTTTCCAAGTCTACCCCAGCTCCTGTCGGTGGGGCATTCCTAACCACTTCCGGTGAGGCACTGCCTGATTCAAATCCATTTTTGCTCAAACTCCTAAAATTAACACGCCTTAGTTTATCTTTTAAGCACACACAACCATACAGAAACACATACATACCCATACACACTCATGATGTCCATATACACCCACACAGGTTAAAGTAGTAAACTCTTTTCAACAACTAAAAAATTACATGAGCGTCAGATGTTAAGGGCCTCTTTCAAGGCAGAGGTCGTTATTTTTCAACTGTGAGCTGAGGCAACAACATTCTCAAGACTGAGGCTTTGAACCTGGGCCACCAGTACTCTCTGCCACCAATTTGCGGTGGCTGTTATGTGTTCTCTCATCCCAGTGACCAAGACCTGGTCTCATGCTCCTATAAGGCCCAGGAAGCTTTCCATACCCGGTGCCCGAGTCTGAGGGAAGCAGTGGCCACTGCATCTCCCGTATTAACCTTCCACTAACGTGCTGACGTAATTTAGCATGATGAAGCTAAACCCCCTGTATTCCCAGGTTTACTCCTGGAAAACAGGTCCCTTGAGCCGAAGCGAGAAAATCGTGAAGCAAGTACAACACAGAAAAACAGTAAAACAAAATTAGATCAGCTTACGGGACTTGCCTGGTGGCGCAGTGGTTAAGAATCCGCCTGCCAATGCAGGGGATACGGGTTCGAGCCCTGGTCCGGGAAGATCCCACATGCCGCGGAGCAACTAAGCCCCTGCGCCACAACTACTGAGCCTGAGCTCTAGAGCCCGCGAGCCACAACTACTGAAGCCCGCGCGTGTAGAGCCCATGCTCCGCAACAAGAGAAGCCACTGCAATGAGAAGCCCACGCACCACAACAAAGAGGAGCCCCAGCTCGCCACAACTAGAGAAAGCCCACACGCAGCAACGAAGACCCAACGCAGCCAAAAATAAAAAATGAAATAAGTAAATAAATTTAGATTCTAAAAAATTAGATCTGCTTAGAGAGCAGTAGACCGGAACCTCCTCTCCCCCTCTACCTGCCTGCTCTTTGCACCAGGAACTAGGTCCTCCTGGTAGGTAGGCAGGTGCCCAGGTAGGGCCCAGGTGTGGGTGACAGCAGGAAGGGCGACCATACTCAGCCCCACTGGGTGTGAGCAAAGAACAATTCATCATTAAAGGTTTTCAGGATGCCTGATGGGACCAAGCCCTCACAAGCAAATTGCCTTTCTCTCTCCCTTTACGCCTTCCCTTCTTATGTAAATGTATTCCAAAAAAACATGCCACTTTGTTTTCAATAAAACGACAACGCGAACCTGCCAGCGGTCTTCCGGCTGACTGGGTGCTTGGCAAACATCTTTAACATCCCTATTAAAATGTGGCCTGGATCTGCAGAGTACAAAACAGAAGGCGATTAGCGGGGAGGCAGGGTCCCCCAGGTGGGGGGGGACAGCTAAGCAGGGGCTTCAGAAGGGCTTCTGCTTCTGATCTCTATCGGATAATTCTAAGTAATCAGGACAAATCAGCTTGTAAATGAAACCTAATTTTCAGAGTCCGAAGTTGAAAATGTAAATTTTCTTTCTGTTTATTGGTATGAATTTCACCCAATGGGACAGCCATGAGAGTTACAGTCATCAAGTCCTGATGTCTAACATCCATCATTCTAACAAGAGTTTCCAGTCAATTTTAACTGTTTTTGTCCTACATCTTCAAAAGTTAATAAGCTGAACATCTGAGATGTTCGTTAAGGGCTAATATTAAACTGTTACGCTGTCATCCACAGAAAGAAAAAGAAAGCTGATGTATGAAGACACTGCGTTTTCAAAATTGTGTAAGTTCCTTCTGAGTGACACACTGTTTCTTTCTCATCTCAGGGCTGAGAGGGAAGATTATATTTCACTTTAGCTTTGCCTGCGGCAGGAACAATTCACTGTGTTTTTAACAACAATGGATAATCACGATGAAAAGATATTTTGTGTTAATTGTAAAAGGTAAAAATTTAGAGTAATACTTGTGTATTAAATGACCCCATTTTTGTTTTAATCATACTAAATGAATGTGCCGGCCACCTCATTGAGATTGGATTAGGTTAAGTATCAGCTGTGGTTCATCGGGCTCAGGTTCTATTTGCATTGCAACATGTGCTATTTGACCAGTCCCTTATAACCATGTTCACATTTAATAATGCAGTTACTTAATGCAATTTAATTGTATATCATAATCACAAAAAAAACAGAACAGAATGGAAGGGGCTCCAGTGAACTATCTCATCGAACCCTCACAAGAACCTTCTTCTATCTCCCCGCTTACAAAGGAGCACACAGATGCAGAAAATTAATGACTTGTCCAGGATCCAGGAAGCCAGGCTGGATGCTGACTCACTCAACATGCCTCCTCCACATATATTACCTGCAAATCCTTCATTGTTTACAGATGAAACATACTATTTCTCATTAATGCATGTATGTTTCCATTTTGGCTCCGGGGCAGGGCTCTCATATTGTATCTTTGCAAGAGTAAAGAAAAAAAACTCACCTTCAAAACGCAAAGAGTAGGATGAAGGAGACCTAATACTCAATTCCAGCGGCCTACTGCATCTATCCAGGGTCTCAGATAAACTCAGTGGGGAAATGTTTGGCTCCCGGAGCTGACCTTCCCGATTTTTAAAAATTCAATTCCATTTCTTATATCAATTACATTTTTAAATATCATTTTACCTTTTTTCTTTGCATTCTCACACCAGTTCGGATTTTTCCAAATTAATAAATACTGCAAAGTACTGAAGTATTAAGGTACTTTTTAAGTACTGATTGAGTACTTTAAAAGTACTTATTCATGTCCCAAACAGAAAATCCTATATGGGCACTTTGGTGGCACAAACTCTGTAATTGTCTAGCAAAAAGGCAGGGGACTTTGCAAGAACTTCTGGTGGCCACGGCTGGCTGCTGAACTATTACATATGCTACCTGTTTCTGTGTAACAAATTGCACCGCAACTTGGCACTCTAAAACAATAAGGACCGTTACCTCCTAGTTTCAATGGGTCAGGAATTTGGGAGCAGCTTACCTGGGTGGTGCTGGCTCAGGGTCTCCCGTGAGGTTGCAGTCAAGGTGTCAGCCAGGGCCGCAGTCATCTGAAGGCTTGACTGGGACTGGAGGAGGATCCAGTTCCAAGATGGGGTGTAGACAGAGCCGGCAATTTAGTGCTGGCTAGTGGTCAGGAAGCCTCAGTTCTTCATCCCAAAGACCTCTCCATGGGGATGCTTGACTGTCTTCATGATACGACAGCTGGCTTCCCCCAGAGCAGGTGACCCAAGAGAGAGCACGGCAACAAGTGGCAATGCCTTTTATGACCCGCCTGCCAAAGTCACAACCAAAGAGGTCCATGATATCCGTTATCATATAGTACTGGTCAGCCCTCACTGATGTGGAGGCAACTGCACAAGGACGTGAGTATCAGGAGGGGAGACTCACTGGGTGCCATCTTGGATGCTGGCTAAGCTATACTGTTTCCCAGAAAACAATGAGAGAAGTTTCAAAACCCACAGACCTGCTGGAACCTTGGTGGGAAAAGAAAGGTCAGGACCAAGCCTCCCTAGGGCTGGAGACTGGTTCACTTTGTACCAGGGCGGCCATCAGTGCACATTTCAACATCCAAAGATGCATGGCAATTATAGCATGCTCCTGAGATAACAAAAATACCAAACATCAAAGGCGATCCAGTCCTGTGAATGGCTGAGGCAGCTAGAGAATTGACTGGAGTCAAACAGATGGCAGTACTGTCCTTCCAAATGGTCCACTCGCCTTGGGGCAAGAATCCAGGCAGCAGCTGGGGAAAAGTGAGTCCCCATCCCGAGAAAGGACTTGGCTGCGGATCAGGGTAGGTCTCAACCTGTCAGGTGAATAACAGGGCTAGTCAGGAACCAAGACCCAGGTCGGAGGCTAACGTTGAGTGCTGAACCCTCCACAAGTGCCACGACCCTTCCGTGAAACACTGGCCAGAAGCTAAGAACGCCAGCACACATTCCAGAGCGCATTCCTAGATGGATCTAAGCTTCTCACCTGTTGTGGAAAGCTCTGGATCTAGAGTTAAAAGAAAAAGAAAAAAGATGGCATCTGCCAGCCTCCATCGCCGGAGAAAACCCCAGCTGGCTCCCAGACGCGTGTCAAACCTGGTGCCGACCGCTCAGGGCCACGTTGCATGGCAGGCAAACGAGCCCCGCTCCCACCGCGTCCCGGCGGCCCTCACGCCTCCGGAGGCCTCTTCTGCGCTGGGCCCCGCGGTGCGAGTCTGCGAGGCGAGCCCTCTAAGAGCCGAGGCTGTGGGTCTCATGGAGGCGCGACTCCTTGGTTTTCAGCGCTACCTGTTTGGGGGCTCCTCTCTCAGGCGCACACCTTCAAAGGTGGCGTTCCAACCCTTCCCTCCTGGGCGGAGGGCGTGGGCAACTCCGGATTTCAAGTTCCCTCCCGACTGAGTGGGCGGCCGGGCCGGGGGGCACCGGTGTGTCCCAGCCCTTCCCACCTGTCCTCCCTGCCGCGGTGGGTCTTCTGTAGTAGGAGTCGCTCCGCGGGCTTTAGGGTTTGCTCAGAGACAGGTTTTCCAGTCGGGCCGCCGCCGCCATCTTGAACCGGAACGAGAACCGGAACCTGCGGTCGGGTGAGCGGAACCGGCGGCGGCGAAGGACGCCGGGGGCCTGAGGCTGCGGGAGTGAGGCGTCGCGGGCGGACAGGCGAGTGACACGCTGCCATCGACGAGGCGGCTTTCATCGTACGGTAAGAGAGCCTTATTGTTTGCTCGCGTAACAAGAATCTGCAGCCGGGCGGCGGCTGGCGTCGAGTGCCTGGCGGGTGTTTCTGGAACTCTGGGGAACTTGCGCTCATTTTCACCACCTGGCCGCCGTCACTACAGGCTGTGTCCGAGGCAGAGGGAGCGGGACGGGGTCGCTACGTGCGGTGTCCGCCCCTTGCGTGGGGAAAGCAGAAACTTGCATTGGAGGAACGAGTTCCCCGTATGCCTCGTGGCCCGAAGAGAGGTCGTGAGACCAACTGAGGCTCCGAGAGAGGCTATAGGAACGTAGGAGCTGACACAGGACGCCGGGGCAGGAGAGACATTAGGATTCACGTTAGGATAGACGGGGTCTTCCTCAGACCCTCTCTGTGTCTCCCTTTTAGGACGCGTGGCTGTCCCAGAATGACACATGGCTGCGGTTTCGCCCAAAGCATACTTAACCGGACAGCAGTTCTTCAAGTTCCTCCGTGAAAAAATGAGAATTTTATGCGGGGGGGGGGGGGGAAGAGATTAATGGTCCCCCATTTGACGCGCAGAAAGCAAAATCTTAAGTAAATGGCTCTAAGAAAGCTTTGACCCCTGAGCATCCCAGATGCCATTTCCTCCGTCATTCTCAGGTAGACAAGGGTGACCGAGTTTACCACCGCAGTGTGCTTTGTTAAAATATTCACCTTCCCAGCTTCCCTTGAAGCTAAAGCGAGCCGTGGGATATCGTTCTAGCTGATGAGCCTGAGTAGGACACTTCTAGAGATTTGGGGGAACGTTTTAGCTTTCAGCTGGAAGCATCTTTCCTCCCTCCCCTCCCTCTTTTCTTATTGGAGCCTAGAACACACACATTTGGGGAAACCATCTTGCAAATACGAGGCAGTGAGCATGAGGACTTAAGGGTACAAGCTGAAGACAAGAGAGGGAAGGGAAACAGCCTGGGGTGCGGGTGAGAATATGGAATCACTTCAGCTTGGTCACGGGCAGCCAAAGCCCAGCATAATTAATAGGATTGGCCCAGTATTGCCCAGACTTATATGGACACAGAAACTCTTTTTTGCCTTGTAGAATCTGTTAACCACATCCCACAAAACTGTTGTTCTGCCGAGCATATTTTAGGAAAGACTGACCAGTAGCATTAGAAAGGATTTAAATAAGGGCGGGGGGAGGTGTTTCAGCTCCTCTACCGTGACGGTGTGAAAGGCCATGTGCTGCTCCTTGGGACGGGAGGGCGTGGGGGAGCCTGGGAGTCAGGGGTGAGTTTTAATGGAATGTTACCATAATTGAAAATAACTCGGGCTTCCCTGGTGGCGCAGTGGTTGAGAGTCCGCCTGCCGATGCAGGGGACACGGGTTCGTGACGCGGTCCGGGAAGATTCCACATGCCGCGGAGCGGCTGGGCCCGTGAGCGATGGCCGCTGAGCCTGCGCGTCCGGAGCCTGTGCTCCGCAACGGGAGAGGCCACAACAGTGAGAGGCCCGCGTACCGCAAAAAAAAAAAAAAAAAAAAAAGGAAAATAACTCAAAGAACGAAAATCACCAATACTGGAAGCATTACATCACACATGTATTAGTCACCTTTATGTTCAGAACACAAATATTTTAAATGTTAGGTTCCACTCTGAAATTTATAATCTAGTTTTTATTACTGATTTGCATTTCTTGGACAGGAGTTAAAATTTAAAACATCTTCCGTGAACGAAATATACCTCCCAGCTGCTTGCTACCCCTGGTATCTTCCACGCACGGTAATTCAAAATAAGCACCAGCTCTTTACAATTAATATTTTACAAGTTCTGGTGGTGTGTAAGTCTGGGAGCCAGGGGTGCAGTTGCGGAGAAGAAAATTAGACTGGGGCTGAAGGGCTGCCCTGGAGCTGTGCTGTCCAAGAGGGCAGCCCCGGGCCACATGCAGCTACTGAACCCTTGAAATGTGGCTAGCCTGAATTGAGATGCGCCATAAGAATATTTCGAAGACTCGGTGTGAGAAGAAGAGTGTAAAATATGCATTAATAATTTATATATTAATTACATGCTGAAATGATAATATTTTTGATGTATTGGATCGGTTACATGTATTATTAAAATTAATTTCATCTGTTTCATATTACTTTTTCTAATGGCACTGCGAGAAGATTTTCAGTTACAAATATGGCTGGCATCTGAGGCTGGCATTATATTTCTATTAGATGTTGTGTTCTAGACACTCTTTTTCCATTACTATATTGTGACCCTTTGGGGGAATGTTGGGGCCTCAGTTTCCCCACCTATAAAATGAGGTGACTGGAACATGTCACTCCCAGTTTTAGATCTATGAATTTTAAAAGCTGTGTGTTCCTCTTTCCCATTTTTGTCTCTTAAGTAAGGGAGTCATTTGGATATTTTCCTGGGAAGAACACTGAGCTTAGCGTCAGAAAGCTTGCTTTGAGTTCTGTTTCTTCCACTCCCTGGCCAAGTGGCTGGCCACTAATTTTTTAGTATCAGTTTCACGTGGGAGGAACCCATATTTGAAATGGTTTAAAGAAAGTCCTACCCTAAATGTGAAGCCAGCTCTCAGTAGATACGTGGTTGTCTTGAAAGTGAGGGTGTTTATTTACGGACACAGAAAACAACATATAGGAAAAAGTATTTTAAATAATGGAGGAACACCTTCCCAGCAACTTGCAGCCCGCAGCCTAAAGTACAGAAGTACATTATGCCTTCCACAGGGGCCCCATGTTAGTTAGTTTCAGTCATTCTGCTTGAAGGCCCAGCGATTAGCCCTTAGGTTCCCAGCAGGAGGGGAATCTCAGTAAGAAGACAAATACATGCCAGGTGCTGTTCACAAACTTCCATGGAAATGCAGTTTCAAATGAAAAAAATCAGGTCTGGCTTCTTCCCCTAATGGTGCTTATTTTTCTGCAACCCCAGAAGGTCCAGCACTGCACAGAACTGTGCAATAGCAATTAGGAACAAAAGCAGCTCGCACAGTAGACACACAGGTGTTGATGTTTCTGTACATGACAGAAAGTTCCTCTCTGTTAAAGTTGTAACCTTTGAGAGATTACGTGTAAAATGTCTAAGAATTCTGCAATAAGTTTGTCTCCTGTGATACAAGTAAGTGACCAGGCAGGGTTGGTCAAGTATAGGATGAATAAAAAGACAAAACAGGTCAGAAGACAACAGATACCCAGGGTGATGCCAGAAGCCAAATGAGAAGAAAGTCTACGTATCTGAAGCTGAGGAGCACACGTGGGGCAGGGGACCGCTTCCCGAACTTCCACCTTAGAGTAGTGGGTTTTCAGACCTTGGGCTGCGGTGTGCCCAGGGCCCAAACTTAAAGGTTCAGCTCAGGCCATCAGGCCACACCAGAAGCCACTCTATAGGTTTAACTGGGCATCCTTCCTAAAATTCTTTATACACCTCTAGTTTAACTGTTATTGAACTATATGCAATTCATACAGTGTCACAATGCACGTCACTCAAGGAATCACTATCCTGTGTTTATAAAGAATCAAGATAAAATACTACCCTCAGATATTTTACAGAATTCTAGCTCGTGGAGTAGATGTCATCAGACATGTGCAGTGACCTGGTCACTTGGGAGTAGACTGGTGCCCAGGCAGGCCCTTTCCCTGTTTCATTATTCATTTATTCACTATGTATGTAATGTGTGCCTGAGTTATGGGTTGAATTGTGTCCCTAAAGTTCATATGTTGAAATCCGAACCCCCAGGACCTCAGAATGGGACCTTATTTGGAAATAGGTCTATTTCAGAAGTAATTAGTTAAGTTAGGATGAGGCCATACTGTAGTGGGGGGCAGGGGAGGGGACTAATTCAGTAGGACTGATGTCCTTTTCAAAAGGGAAGTTTGGAGACGCACGTAGAGAGAACTCCTTGCGAAGACTAGAGTCCTGCTGCCGCAAGCCAGAGAACTACCAGGTGCTAGGAGAGAGGCCTGGAACGGACCCTTCCCAAGTACCTGCAGAGGGAGCCTGGCCCTGCCAGCACCTTGATCTCAGACTTTCAGTCTCCAGAACTGCAACACCATACACTTCTGTTGTTTTAGCTCCCCGGTCAGTGATACTCTGTGCAGTGTCCCTAGCAAGGTAAAACGGCCTGCTAACTGCCAACTCCTACTCTGATTGCCCAATAAGACCCATTAGGTCTTGCCCTCAGAGTTTAGCTACTGGAGGGCTGAGATAGAAGTGAATAAGATGATGTCAGACAGTAGTGATCAGGGACAGCCCTTGTACACAGTGCGTCGTGGATTCTTCTTTATATTTCTGATCACAAAACAGTGAGCATGTACAGACTTAAATCAAACTTGAATAGGTACGGTGCCACGATGCATTCCATTCTGGAAATGAGTGGCCATTTGGCATTCAGAATATCCCATTCTAGAACCTCATACTTACAATTCAATCTCCCATTTTTCTTCCTCGGGGCACATTGTCACTATTCAGTGTGATACCTTTTAATCAGCATTTCTTCTCCTGTATTCCTTCTGTGTAATATAAATTTATATCTTTACAGGACAAGTCTGTAAAACCTCACCTAACATATGGTCAAGTTACCTAGGCAGGTTTAGAAAAATAATTCTTTTCATTGTATATCACTGGGCATTTTTTTAAACATTAACAGAGGATTAGAAAATCATATGAGTGAGAGATAAAAGTAGAAAGTTGCGATGATTTAAGGGCCACTGTGCTGGCAACTTCCATGGGAGTGTACTCAGGAGTGTATCCTATGGGTTAATGAATGGATAAAGGAATATTGTCGTGAAGGTGGAGAAGCAAGCTGCCTAGGTGGAGGTGCTCGTGGAGCTTTTCATGGGTTAATCTGAACACATAAATGTAAATGTGTAACAAAATGTCCTACTGAAAGAAAATCAATAAGGCTGTTTGACAGTACACATTTTACCATTGCCTCAATAATTCTTTACCAGAAAAAAAAAGTTTTATGTGTGTATATTGATAAATAGGTAGCAGATGAATGGATGGATGGATGGATAGATAAGATAGATAGATAGATAGATAGATAGCTGTCTGTAGATAATTGTATCCCGGAAATAAGATGGAGAAGCTTTCTGGATTACCTAGTTTCTCAAGCTGTCCTCGTCAAGTCCTGAAGTGCCCCGCCTCCCTAGTGGGACCTTTGCCATTTTATCAGGATAAGTCTTCATTGTGCAGAGCGATGCCAGCTCTGCAGGTGTTTGGCGTCCGTGGACTCCGTCCAGTGCACCTACCGAACCTCAGTCATGGGGATGAGGAAAGCCCTCCCTGCACACTTCTGAGTGCCCGTCTTGATCAGAGGTTGCCACCAGGCCAAACTAAATCCCACCAACAGGTTTTCCAACCTGCCCAGTGTTTCCCCACTCTTGTGTTTCAGGGAAATCTGGATTAGGTGGCAACATGTAAAAATTCATTGTTTTCCCATCAACCATTCAAGTGCCTGGCCCTCGACACACTGACTATCTGGTAGCAACTGGGCCCATATTTCCATGTGGCCACTGTGTGGGGGCTGCCAGCTCTCCTCCACTACGGCTGGCTTACCTCCCTCTTTAAGGCACCTGTATGGCCCCAAATGCATCTGGTTTACAACCTGATTCCCAGATTCTCTCTTTATCTGCTCCCCTGCCTTCCCGGAAAGCATCATGTTATTTTTACTAAAGTATAGTTGATTTACAGTATGGTGTTAGTTTCAGGTGTACAGCCTAGTGATTCAGTATTTCGCAGATTATACTCCATTATAGATTATTACAAGATAATGGGTATAATTCCCCATACGCCTAATTTGTTCCTCTCCCCTTCCCTCTCCCCACTGGTAACCACAAGTTTGTCTTCTATATTTGTGAGTCTGTTTCTGTTTTGCATATACATTCATTTGTGTATTTTTTAGATTCCACATGTAAGTGATATCATACGGTAATTGTCGTTTACGGTATTTGTCGTTCTCTGACTTATTTCACTAAGCATAATATTCTCTAGGTCCACCATCCACGTTGTTGCAAATGGCAGCACCTCATTCTTTTTATGGCTGAGTGATATTCCATTGTATGCATGCGCCACATCTTCTTAATCCAGTCATCTGTTGATGAGCACTTGGGTTGTTCCATGTCTTGGCTACTGTAAATAATGCTGCAGTGAACATTGCAGTGCATGCATCTTTCCAACGTAGAGTTTTCATCTTTTCCAGATATACAGCCAGAAGTGGGCTTGCTGGATCATATGATAACTCTATTTTTAGCTTTGTGAGCAATTTGCATACTGTTCTCCATAGTGGCTGCACCAATTGATATCCCCACCAACAGTGTACCAGGGTTCCCCTTTCTCCACACCCGCTCCAGCATTTATTATTTGTAGACTTTTTTTTTATATCTTTGTTGGAGTGTCATTACTTTACAATGGTGTGTTAGTTTCTGCTTTATAACAAAGTGAATCAGTTATATATATACATATGTTCCCATATCTCCTCCCTCTTGCGTCTCCCACCCTCCCTATCCCACCCCTCTAGGTGGTCACAAAGCACCGAGCTGATCTCCCTGTGCTATGTGGCTGCTTCCCACTAGCTATCTAGTTTACATTTGGTAGCGTATATATGTCCATATCACTCTCGCACTTCGTCCCAGCTTACCCTTCCCCCTCCCCATATCCTCAAGTCCATTCTCTAGTAGGTCTGTGTCTTTATTCCCGGCTTGCCCCTAGGTTCATCGTGACATTTTTTTTTCTTAGATTCCATATATATGTGTTAGCATACGGTATTTGTCTTTCTCTTTCTGACTTACTTCACTCTGTATGACAGACTCTAGGGCCATCCACCTCACTACAAATAACTCAATTTCGTTTCTTTTTATGGCTGAGTAATATTCCATTGTATATATGTGCCACATCTTTATCCATTCATCCAATGATGGACACTTAAGTTGTTTCCGTCTCCTGGCTGTTGTAAATAGAGCTGCAGTGAACACTGTGGTACATGACTCTTGTTGAATTATGGTTTTCTCAGGGTATATGCCCAGGAGTGGGATTGCTCGGTCATATGGTAGTTCTATTTGTAGTTTTTTAAGGAACCTCCATACTGTTCTCCATAGTGGCTGGAGCAATTCACATTCCCACCAGCAGTGCAAGAGTGTTCCCTTTTCTCTACACCTTCTCCAGCATTTATTGTTTCTAGATTTTTTGATGATGGCCATTCTGACTGGTATGAGATGATATCTCATCGTAGTTTTGATTTGCATTTCTCTAATGATTATTGATGTTGAGCGTTCTTTTTTTTTTTTTTTTTTTTTTGCGGTATGCGTGCCTCTCACTGTTGTAGCCTCTGCCGTTGTGGAGCGCAGGCTCAGCGGCCATGGCTTACGGGCCCAGCTGCTCCGCGACATGTGGAATCTTCCCAGACCGGGGCACGAACCCATGTCCCCTGCATCAGCAGGCAGACTCTTAACCACTGCGCCACCAGGGAAGCCCATTGTTGACCGTTCTCTCATGTGTTTGTTGGCAATCTGTATATCTTCTTTGGAGAAATGTCTATTTAGGTCTTCTGCCCATTTTTGGATTGGGTTGTTTGTTTTTTTATTATTGAGCTGCATGAGCTGCTTGTAAATTTTGGAGATTAATCCTTTGTCAGTTGCTTCATTTGCAAATATTTTCTCCCATTCTGAGGGTTGTCTTTTGGTCTTGTTTATGGTTTCCTTTGCTGTGCAAAAGCTTTGAAGTTTCATTAAGTTCCATTTGTTTATTTTTGTTTTTATTTCCATTACTCTAGGAGGTGGGTCAGAAAGGATCTTGCTGTGATTTATGTCATAGAGTGTTCTGCCTATGTTTTCCTCTAAGAGTTTGATAGTGTGTGGCCTTACATTTAGGTCTTTAATCCATTTTGAGCTTATTTTTGTGTATGGTGTTAGGGAGTGTTCTAATCTCATACTTACACATGTACCTGTCCAGTTTTCCCAGCACCACTTATTGAAGAGGCTGTCCTTTCTTCACTGTATATTCCTGCCTCCTTTATCAGAGATAAGGTGACCATATGTGCGTGCATTTATCTCTGGGCTTTCTATCCTGTTCCATTGATCTATATTTCTGTTTTTGTGCCAGTACCATACTGTCTTGATTACTGTAGCTTTGTAGTATAGCCTGAAGTCAGGGAGCCTGATTCCTCCAGCTCCGTTTTTCATTCTCAAGATTCCTTTGGCTATTCGGGGTCTTTTGTGTTTCCATGCAAAATGTGAAATTTTTTGTTCTAGTTCTGTGAAAAATGCCAGTGGTAGTTTGATAGGGATTGCATTGAATCTGTAGATTGCTTTGGGTAGTAGAGTCATTTTCACAATGTTGATTCTTCCAATCCAAGAACATGGTATATCTCTCCATCTGTTGGTATCATCTTTAATTTCTTTCATCAGTGTCTTATAATTTTCTGCATACAGGTCTTTTGTCTCCTTAGGTAGCTTTATTCCTAGAGATTTTATTCTTTTTCTTGCAACGGTAAATGGGAGTGTTTTCTTGATTTCACTTTCAGGATTTTCATCATTAGTGTATAGGAATGCCAGAGATTTCTGTGCATTAATTTTGTATCCTGCTACTTTACCAAATTCATTGATTAGCCCTAGTAGTTTTCTGGTAGCATCTTTAGGATTCTCTATGTATAGTATCATGTCATCTGCAAACAGTGACAGCTTTACTTCTTCTTTTCTGATTTGGATTCATTTTACTTCCTATTCTTCTCTGATTTCTGTGGCTAAAACTTCCAAAACTATGTTGAATAAGAGTGGTGAGAGTGGGCAACCTTGTCTTGTTCCTGATCTTAGTGGAAATGCTTTCAGTTTTTCACCATTGAGCATGATGTTGGCTGTGGGTTTGTCATACATGGCCTTTATTATGTTGAGGAAAGTTCCCTCTATGCCTACTTTCTGCAGGGTTTTTATCATAAATGGGTGTTGAATTTTGTCGAAAGCTTTCTCTGCATCTATTGAGATGATCATATGGTTTTGAGATGATCATATGGTTTTTCTCCTTCAATTTGTTAATATGGTGTATGACATTGACTGATTTGCGTATATTGAAGAATCCTTGCATTCCTGGAATAAACCCTACTTGATCATGGTGTATGATCCTTTTAATGTGCTGTTGGATTCTGTTTGCTAGTATTTTGTTGAGGATTTTTGCATCTATGTTCATCAGTGATATTGGCCTGTAGTTTTCTTTCTTTGTCACATCCTTGTCTGGTTTTGGTATCAGGGTGATGGTGGCCTCGTAGAATGAGTTTGGGTGTGTTCCTCCCTCTGCTATATTTTGGAAGAGTTTGAGAAGGATAGGTGTTAGCTCTTCTCTAAATGTTTGATAGAATTTGCCTGTGAAGCCATCTGGTCCTGGGCTTTTGTTTGTTGGAAGATTTTTAATCACAGCTTCAATTTCAGTGCTTGTGATTGGTCTGTTCATATTTTCTATTTCTTCCTGATTCAGTCTTGGCAGGTTGTGCATTTCTAAGAATTTGTCCATTTCTTCCAGGATGTCCATTTTATTGGCATAGAATTGCTTGTAGTAATCTCTCATGATCTTTTGTATTTCTGCAGTGTCAGTTGTTACTTCTCCTTTTTCATTTCTAATGCTATTGATTTGAGTCTTCTCCCTTTTTTTCTTGATGAGTCTGGCTAATGGTTTATCAATTTTGTTTATCTTCTCAATGAACCAGCTTTTAGTTTTATTGATCTTTGCTATCGTTTCCTTCATTTCTTTTTCATTTATTTCTGATCTGATCTTTATGATTTCTTTCCTTCTGCTAACTTTGGGGGTTTTTTTGTTCTTCTTCTTTCTAATTGCTTAAGGTGCAAGATTAAGTTGTTTATTCGAGATGTTTCCTCTTTCTTAAGGTAGGATTGTATTGCTATAAACTTCCCTCTTAGAACTGCTTTTGCTGCATCCCATAGGTTTTGGGTCGTCGTGTCTCCATTGTCATTTGTTTGTAGGTATTTTTTTATTTCCTCTTTGATTTCTTCAGTGATCACTTTGTTATTAAGTAGTGTATTGTTTAGCCTCCATGTGTTTGTATTTTTTACAGATCTTTTCCTCTAATTGATATCTAGTCTCATAGCGTTGTGGTTGGAAAAGCTCCTTGATACAGTTTCAATTTTCTTAAATTTACCAAGGCTTGATTTGTGACCCAAGATATGATCTATCCTGGAGAATGTTCCATGAGCACTTGAGAAAAATGTGTATTCTGTTGTTTTTGGATGGAATGTCCTATAAATATCAATTAAGTCCATCTTGTTTAATGTATCATTTAAAGCTTGTGTTTCCTTATTTATTTTCATTTTGGATGTTCTGTCCATTGGTGAAAGTGGGGTGTTAAAGCCCCCTACTATGAATGTGTTACTGTCGATTTCCCCTTTTATGGCTGTTAGTATTTCCCTTATGTGTTGAGGTGCTCCTATGTTGGGTGCATAAATATTTACAATTGTTATATCTTCTTCTTGGATCAACCCCTTGATCATTATGTACTGTCCTTCTTTGTCTCTTCTAATAGTCTTTATTTTAAAGTCTATTTTGTCTTATATGAGAATTGCTACTGCAGCTTTCTTTTGGTTTCCATTTGCATGGAATATCTTTTTCCATCCCCTTACTGTCAGTCTGTAAGTGTCTCTAGGTCTGAAATGGGTCTCTTGTAGACAGCATATATATGGGTCTTGTGTTTGTATCCATTCAGCCAGTCTGTGTCTTTTGGTGGGAGCATTTAATCCATTTACATTTAAGGTAATTATCGATATGTATGTTCCTATTCCCATTTTCTAAATTGTTTTGGGTTTGTTATTGTAGGTCTTTTCCTTCTCTTGTGTTTCTTGCCTGGAGAAGTTCCTTTAGCATTTGTTGTAAAGCTGGTTTGGTGGTGCTGAACTCTCTCAGTTTTTTCTTGTCTGTAAAGGTTTTAATTTCTCCATCAAATCTGAATGAGATCCTTGCTGGGTAGCGTAATCTTGGTTGTAGGTTTTTCTCCTTCATCACTTTAAATATGTCCTGCCAGTCCCTTCTGGCTTGCAGAGTTTCTGCTGAAAGATCAGCTGTTAACCTTATGAGGATTCCCTTGTGTGTTATTTGTTGTTTTCCCCTTGCTGCTTTTAATATGTTTTCTTTGTATTTAATTTTTGACAGTTTGATTAATATGTGTCTTAGCGTGTTTCTTCTTGGATTTATCCTGTATGGGACACTCTGTGCTTCCTGGACTTGATTAACTATTTCCTTTCCCATATTAGGGAAGTTTTCAACTATAATCTCTTCAAATATTTTCTCAGTCCCTTTCTTTTTCTTTTCTTCTTCTGGAACCCCTGTAATTTGAATGTTGGTGCGTTTAATGTCGTCCCAGAGGTCTCTGAGACTGTCCTCAGTTCTTTTCATTCTTTTTTCTTTATTCTGCTCTGCATTGGTTATTTCCACTATTTTATCTTCCAGGTCACTTATCCGTTCTTCTGCCTCAGTTATTCTGCTATTGATCCCTTCTAGGGTATTTTTAATTTCATTTGTTGTGTTGTTCATCGTTGCTTGTTTCATCTTTAGTTCTTCTAGGCCCTTGGTAAATGTTTCTTGCATTTTCTCTATTCTATTTCCAAGATTTTGGATCATCTTTACTATCATTATTCTGAATTCTTTTTCAGGTAGACTGCCTATTTCCTCTTCATTTGTTAGGTCTGGTGGGTTTTTATCTTGCTCCTTCATCTGCTGTGTGTTTTTCTGTCTTTTCGTTTTGCTTATCTTACTGTGTTTGGAGTCTCCTTTTTGCAGGCTGCAGGTTCGTAGTTCCCATTGTTTTTGGTGTCTGTCCCCAGTGGCTAAAGTTGGTTCAGTGGGTTGTGTATGCTTCCTGGTGTAGGGGACTAGTGCCTGTGTTCTGGTGGATGAGGCTGGATCTTGTCTTTCTGTTGGGCAGGTCCACGTCTGGTGGTTTGTTTTGGGGTGTCTGTGGACTTATTATGATTTTAGGCAGCCTCTCTGCTAATGGGTGGGGTTGTGTTCCTGTCTTGCTAGTTGTTTGGCATAGAGTGTCCAGCACTGTAGCTTGCTGGTCGTTGAGTGAAGCTGGGTGCTGGTGTTCAGATGGAGATCTCTGGGAGATTTTCGCCACTTGATATTATGAGGAGCTGGGAGGTCTCTTGTGGACCAGTGTCCTGAAGTTGGCTCTCCCACCTCAGAGGCACAGCACTGAGTGCTGGCTGCATCACCAAGAGCCTTTCATCCACACGGCTCAGAATAAAAGGGAGAAAAAGTAGAGAGAGAGAGAGAGAGAGAGAGAGAGAGAGAGAGAGAGAGAGAGAGAGAGAGAGGGAGAGAGGGAGGGAGAGAAAAAGAAAGAAAGAAAGAGAGAGAGAGAAAGGAAGAAAGAAAGAAAGAATAAAACAAAGTAAGATAAAATAAAATAAAGGTATTAAAATAAAAAAGAATGATTAAGAAAAAAATTTTTAAGTAAAAAAAAAAAAAAACGGACAGATAGAACCCTAGGACAAATGGTGGAAGCAAAGCTATACAGACAAAATCTCACACAGAAGCATACACATACACACTCACAAAAAGAGGAAAAGGGGAAAAAATCATAAATCTTGCTCTCAAAGTCCACCTCCTCAATTTGGGGTGATTCGTTGTCTATTCGTGTATTCCACAGATGCAGGTACATCAAGTTGATTGTGGAGCTTTAATCCGCTGCTCCTGAGGCTGCTGGGAGAGATTTCCCTTTCTCTTCTTTGTTCTCACAGCTCCCAGGGGCTCAGCTTTGGATTTGGCCCCGCCTCTGCGTGTAGGTCGCCGGAGGGCGTCTGTTCTTCGCTCAGACAGGACGGGGTTAAAGGAGCCGCTGATTCGGGGGCTCTGGCTCACTCAGGCCGGGGGGAGGGAGGGGCATGGAGTGTGGGGCGGGCCTGCAGCAGCAGAGGCCGGCGTGACGTTGAACCAGCCAGAGGCGTGCCGTGCGTTCTTCCGGGGGAGTTGTCCCTGGATCCCGGGACCCTGGCAGTGGCGGGCTGCACAGGCTCCCCGGAAGGTGGGTGTGGATAGTGACCTGTGCTCGCACACAGGCTTCTTGGCGGTGGCAGCAGCAGCCTTAGCGTCTCCTGCCCGCCTCTGGGGTCCGCGCCCGTCTCTGGAGCTCTCTTAAGCAGCGCTCTCAATCCCCTCTCCTCGCGCACCAGGAAACAAAGAGGGAAGAAAAAATTTCTTGCCTCTTCGGGTGGTCCAGACTTTTCCCCGGACTCCCTCCCGGCTAGCCGTGGCACACCAACCCCCTGCAGGCTGTGTTCATGCCGCCAACCCCAGTCCTCTCCCTGCGCTCCGACCGAAGCCCGAGGCTCAGCTCCCAGCCCTGCCTGCCCCGCGAGCAGACAAGCCTCTCGGGCTGGTGAGTGCCGGTTGGCACCGATCCTCTGTGCGGGAACCTCCCCACTTTGCCCCCCGCACCCCTGTGGCTGCACCCTCCTCCACGGCTCGGTAGCTCCCCCGCTCCGCAACCCGCAGTCTCCGCCCGCGAAGGGGCTTCCTAGCGTGTGGAAACCTTTCTTCCTTCACGGCTCCCTCCCACTGGTGCAGGTACCATCCCTATCATTTTGTCTCTGTTTATTCTTTTTCTCTTTTGCCCTACCCAGGTACGTGGGGAGTTTCTTGCCTTTTGGGAGGTCTGAGGTCTTCTGCCAGCGTTCAGTAGGTGTTCTGTAGGAGTTGTTCCACGTGTAGATGTATTTCTGATGTATCTGTGGGGAGGAAGGTGATTTCCGTGTCTTACTCTTTAGCCGTCTTCCTCCAACTTCCTATTTGTAGACTTTTGGACAATAACCATTTGACAGGTGTGAGGTGATACCTAATTGTGGTTTTGATTTGCATTTCTCTAATAATTAGCCATGTTGAGCACCAGATTCTGCCTTTAGAGCTGCAGTTGACCAAGGATGCCTGGGTCTCCAGATATTCCATGGACTGCTCTGGGATGAAGCCTGAGCAGTGGGACTTTTAAAGCTCCCTGGGTGATTGTAAAGTGCATCCAAGGCTGGGAGCCCTACCCTAAAGCCTTGTTACTCAGAGTCTGCTGCGTGGATCTGGTTTCTCAGAGCATCAACATCACCCAGGGGCCTGTTTGGAAATGCAGAGCCGCAGGTCCCGCCCCATATCAGAACTTACTTCATAAATCTGTAAGCACGTTTAAACACCACTGACTAAGCCCTTTCTCCTCTCTTTGGTATAGTGGTTATTCCAGGGCCTTCAAATATCACCTCTACACAGAGGACTCCCAGATTAATCTTCCCTGATACTTTATAACACTGTGTCTGTACTAGGATGATGGAAAACTGCTGGGGCTTCCTGCTGGTTCTGACTTTGAGAGCTGTGCTTGGAATTTGGAGTCTGCAAGTTTTCTCTGACTCCCAGACTCACTGGAAATGTGACTTACAGGTCGCTGCTGTTTTTCTTGTAGATTTGCATGTTTTTTAGGAGGAGACAGTTCAGAAATAAGCTGCCACCGTGTGCCTATCAGAGGCAGAAATCACTTTCTTGGACTTAATTTAAAAATTATGTATGATTGGGCTTCCCTGGTGGCGCAGTGGTTGGGAGTCCGCCTGCCGACGCAGGGGATGCGGGTTTGTGCCCCGGTCCAGAAGGATCCCACAGGCCGCGGAGCGGCTGCGCCCGTGAGCCATGGCCACTGAGCCTGCGCGTCCGGAGCCTGTGCTCTGCAACGGGAGAGGCCACAGCAGTGAGAGGCCCACGTACTGGGAAAAAAAAAAAAAAATTATGTATGATTTATTCCTGTTTTTTTGTTTTTATTTCTCTTTATGGAACTCCTGTTATTTAGCTATTGGACCCCTGGAGTGGTCCTCTGATTTTTATCCTTTCTCTCCTTGTCTTTTGCCTCTACTTTCTGGTAGATTTCCTCAATCTCACTCTTAGTCGTTAGCTCTTTCTGCGCTTACCCATCTCCCCTTGGCACATACATTTTCATGTCTGCCAGGCTGTCTTCCAGTTGCTGACACCTACAACTCTTGGCTTGGGGACTTTCTGTGGCCACAGACTCCACTGTGCTCCTGTGAGCAGCAAACCAAAAATGCCAAGGAATTACTCTGCCTTGGGAGCAGCCTTCAACGAATGGCTGATTGGCTTTTTTCACTCGGCATATTTCCCTGGAGATACATCCAAGTTGTTGCATGGGTCCATAGCCTATTCCTTTTCATTGCCTAGTAGTATTTCATAGTATGGTTGTACCACAGTTGGTTTAACCATTCACCTGTTGAGGACGCTGGGAGCTGTTTCAAGTTTGGGGCAATTACAGATAAAGCAGCTATGAACATTCATATATGGATCTTTGTGTGAACATAAATTGCATTTCTCTGGGACCAAAGCCCAAGAGGGCAGTTGCTCGATTATACAGTATTTGCGTGTGTCACGGTGCCAGGTTTTTGACATATCATCAGTGCTGACCTAGAGGGGTTTGGACTTTACTTGACAGCAATGGAAAGTGTTCACAAACTTTTGGGCAGATAGGATGCAATCACAGTATTGCTGTATGAAAAGTAATAATCTCATGCAGTGTGGAGACTAAACTGGTCATGACGAGTCTGCGCCACCACTATAAATATAAGTAAAAGGATGAAGAGCATGAACCAGAAGAGAGTCACCGGGAGTGGACAAGAGAAACAGATCCAAGGGGCAAAGTTCTTTGGAATCTTACAGAGTTAATTCCACAGCTGGAAAAGGATACCCTTTTAAAATATGACCCATGGACTTTAACTCCCAAGAGGATATTTGAGGAGAAATAAAAGCAAAGCAAAGCAGAAAGGAAACTAGTTGTGCTTAAATTTATTTTCAATTAATGTGTCCATATAACATTAAAAACATTTCCTATAAACAAAACTCTGGTTTAAATAATAGCTGAGGGGAAAATCTCCACCTCATTTTTTTCCTGTCTGCAGCCTCTGTGTACTGCTTTTAATAAAATAAAACATGATGTGCTTCTGTGGGTAAATTATGATTTTCCCCTAATATATTCTAATTCAGACTATTTTCAGAGAGCTTGATCTGAAAATTGCTCCCATATCTATAAAAAGCACATGTATTTTGAGAACTAAAAGATGAGAAACAAGAAGGAAAAAGATACTTAAAAAAAAAATGCTTCAGCCTGTCTAGTTACAACTTGAGCCAAGAATTTGATGTCCTGAGAAAATAATTCTCTCCAACAGTTTTAGAAAAGGAAGAACCCAGATAAAAATAAGCCTCTAGCAAATGGAGCCTGAAGAAGAATCCATTCCCCCAAAAATCTAATTAAAAATATATATTATCTCACTTGCACATGTTATTTTTAGTACCTTAAAGACAAATTACTATTAAAACTTCTCAAAGAATTGTCCCATGTTTCTCATAGCTCCCTATCTCTTTGTGGTTTCTTATTACAGAGGTAAAATTGAGGGTGAGGGTTGGCGGTTTGCTTTGTCTTGTTTCCGGTAAAGTTGTTTTTCATGACAAATTCTTAGAGGTAGAGAGCAAACCCACCATTCCATTTTTCAAATGTAGCTGGTGAGGCCAGTTTCAATAAAGAAGAAAAACCAAGCCAAACAGGCAATGAAACAGAAAACCTGCAAAGGTACATTTGCACTCAATTTTGATGAGCTGGAGGTTTAGCACCACTGTTGAAATTTGCTCACACACAGCAACCACGAGCAGCCCCAGTCAAAGAGACTATGGACTCCCGAAGCTGCGTATCGCTTTCTCCATATTAATATTTTTCTGCAGTTGCCTCTTTCTCCAGCCTGTGCCTGTGTTCTACTACACAGGGAACATAGGGTTCCTCTTCCAAGGCTGTCTTTAATGAGGCGTTAGGCGGCTGTGCTTCATGTTGTGGAGCCACCCCCAAAACTCTTGAAGCTGCTTCTCATGAGGATATATCAGGTGCATCTCAGATGCTCTGCAGCAGGCAGTTGGGGTTTTTCTACCATGTTTACAGACATCAACATGCTCCTTCCAAGGCTTCCAGTGGTGGAGAGGTTTTATGGAATGAGGCGAACATCAAGAGATTTTTAGATTGCAGATCCCACATTTCCCAGATTCTCTTCCATGTGAATAAGTTCATTATTGAACCATAGCACATACACGTGTTTTCTGTATCTAATGACCTGTTTCCTTCAATTACCATTATATGTGCTAAGCTCCTCAGGCATGTATAACTTCTAGCCAAGCAAAGGAGAAAAGGCATAATTCCAAGCTTAAGAATGATTGCAGGGCTTCCCTAGTGGTGTAGTGGTTAAGACTCTGCCTGCCAATGCAGATGACGTGGGTTCGAGCCCTGGTCTGGGAAGATCCCACGTGCCTCAGAACAACTAACCCCACATGCCAAAACTACTGAGCCTGTGCTCTAGAGCCAGAGCTCCGCAACGAGAGAAGCCACAGCACTGAGGCTGTGGGCAATGCAACAAAGAGTAGCCCATGCTTGCCCGAAAACCCAATGCAGCCAAAAATAAATAAATAAAATAAATAAATGTATTTTAAAAAATACATCTTAAAAAAAAAAAAAGAATGATTGCATACATAACAGCTTTTAACTCTTTTATCCCTTTAAGAAGGAAGTGCCTTTAAAACCACTCTTTTGTTCAAAAGCACATCACATTCACAGTTCACGAATTTGCTGTGTTTGAGTTCTTTTTTTTAAACCTTAAATTATTTTACTCTTTTTAAGTAGATCATGTCCAGTAGTTTATGGGAAAATTGGTATTCTACCAAGCATGTTCTCAAATGTTGATAAAAACATGTGATGGAAGCATATGCTCCACGGTAGCCAGCCTCCAAGATGGCCCTCAGTGATGCTCACCAACTGAATTCATGTCCTTCCCACATGGAACCAGGACTGGCCCTGCATGACCCACAGACTAGAGCAGAAATGATGGTGTGTGATTTCCAAGGCTAAGCCACAAAAGGCGTCGAAGCTCTCACCTTGGTCTTCTGGATCACCCACTCTGCACGGTGCCATCTGCCATGCTGTGAGGGTACTCAAGCAGCATGTAGAGAGGCCACACAGACAGGGACTGACTTGCCAATCAAGGGAGGGAGCTACCTTGGAAGCAGATCCCCAGCCCCAGTCAGGCTTTCAAGATCATTGCAGACCTGATCAAAAACTGACTGCAACCTCATGAGAGAACCAGAGCCAGGATCACCCATCTCAGTCACTCTCAAATTCCTGATGCTCAGAAACCTGGAGAGATAAGGAATTACTACCACTGTTTTAAGCCACTACATTTTGAGGGTGATCTGTTACACAGCCCTAGTAGTTGGAACACACACATATATACATTACCAAACACAGGTTACCCAGAAAAGGATTTAACTCCAACAGGAAAAGTTTTTTCCAAAGTGTTGGCCCTTCCAGCAGAGTATTCAGTGAAGCAGATAAAAGAATTTTTTTTTACTGATGGTCTTTAAAGTATCAAAAATCAAACATGGGGATCCTTTGCATATCAATTAAATTTTTTCTTCTTAGAACCACTGTACCTCCTCCTACAGAGTCCCTTTTTCTGATTATATTCTGGTAAAGAGAGCAGAAATGGTCTGTATGCCTCTCCAGAATTTTCCATAACTGGCTAGATATGGTTGCCAGCAATCCATGTGAGTTTTGACATGTGATACGTAATTGAACTGACAAAAAATATTAATCAAATTGATACTATGTAGAGCGTGATTTAGATTTTCTCCACGAAAGAAAGTTTAATAACTTAATTGAGTTGGAGGGAAAATATTGAGATAAAATTTTAAATGCTGTGTCAAATATTTGCATTGAAGAAGGGTAAAAGTCACGTTTTTCCTTTACTCTGTGCACGTAAAGGACTGAATATTTTCAAAGCTACATTACAAATAAAACTATCCTGGATACGCCAAGCCCTCTGGATTTTTAAGAAACAAATTAATTATCTGTACACAAAGACAGTCCTGTGAGCCAGACTTGCTGTATCTTGCTACATATTTCCAATCCTGCCACATCTGTGCCAAGATGAAATTCTTATCACGTTACTAATGTCTCTTTTAGCCAAATGTATCAAATTATATTCATGGAACCAAGTGCATGAGAGCTCACAGACAAGTGGAGTAACTCAGTTCATGAACTCTATGAGCAAATCCAGTATTCAGAGGCCGTTGAAGAGAACACAGCCTGTCCCGCGCAACGAAATTCAGAACAAAAATTAAGAAGGCTCTCTCACTGCAGCAGGGAGTTTCCCAGCCACAGAAAACTGCCTTCTGTGTTCTGGGTAATTACCCCACATATAAAATATTTAATAGTCCTTTCTTCAGCCAGCCATTTTTCTACCCACAGATGCCACCTTCTCATCCCAAAGTCCACTCTCGAATTTCACAAGGAAATAGGCTATTAAAAATAAGGAAGAACATTTAGTCAGTGACTATCCTGCCTTCTTGTGGTTTGGGATTTTATATTTATCCTTTATATCAGGGAAAAGAAATAGCGCAGATTGGCTTTTTTATTTGTCTGATGTTTATTCAGTGAGCACTTTCTCTGAGCAGAGAGCTGATTTGATCTAAGCATTCAACTGCTGTTAGTCATTTAATCCCCAATAACCATTGTGGGTTATCCTCTTTCACAATGAGGACACCAAGGCTCCGAGAGAATAAGGAATTCTGCCCAGCTCATGTGACCAGTCCAAGGAAGGACAAGGATTTGAACCTGTGAAGGCTAACATAACACCAAAGTCTACACTTGTAACCTATACTATATCCCTGGTCACTTTAATCACTGAATTCAGTCACCAGAGGCATCTGTTCTCAGTGGCTTTAAAACAAGCCATTGTATCATCTATCGCATGGGTCGTAACATAGTAGAATTCCCAGGAAACCGGGGAATCTCCTGTACAGGAGTTTTATACCTTATACATAGTCCCTCAGACATTTCAGAAACCTAACAAACGTGGTGGTGGCACTGCTACACGTCATTAATGTACAAAAAAATACATCAAAAGGGGTTTTTCCTGATTTATGAGACTGTAATTGAAAACCCAAGTACTTGTCTAATTCATTTACAGAAGAGATTCTAAAAGCAGAGTGCCTCTTAAGGGAATGCTTGTAGCCAAGGATTAGGGTTTTTGGATTGGAGTCAAATCAAGACAGAATTAATTGTTCTAGTCCTGTGTATCCCAGCATTATGTATAACATTGTACATGTTCCTGATCAGTTTTAAGGTGAGAAATACACAGTGGGCAACTCAAAATCAGAATCAATTTCTAAAACAAGTTAAACTATGGAAATTGATAGCAAGTATGTAACTAGGGAAAACTTAGCAAATTGTACATTAGAAAGTGAGTTTACCTTGCTAATGGCAAGCTGTCTGCCAGAAACCCACATAGGTGTGGAAGGGTAGACAATAAGTTCAATTCCTTTGTGCTAGGGACTCAGCAATCCATTACTAGGAAGATTTATAAAAACTCACCACACAGAGAAAAGAATTAGAATGAATGAGAGGAGTTAAGGTAAGGGATTGCTGAGGAGCCGTCAAATTATCAAAACGTCGCATAGATGGAGGTGCCTGAGTGAGATCAAAATACCTAAGCAGTAAAACAGGTGAATTCTGTAACTGCTTGCCAGAGTAAAGCACCTTAGGAGAGTAACAATGATAGCGGTGATAATATTAATAAAAAATATCATCTTCAGTTTATGTACATTCCTTGAAAAAAATTACTTCCTGAGAAATCATCACAGGGTACCATTTAACTGTCATATGGCGCTGCAGTTGTTTATTGACCTCTCCGGGTTGGTTTGTTTTTTTTTTTCCCCTAAGATATCCATCCAGTATCTGAAAATTTAATTTAGAATCTTTTAAAAAAAAATTGATGCAGTTATCTCGTTTTTAAAATGATGAACCTGAAAGTTAGACAAGTTGACTGAATTACCTGAGGTTCTACTTTTATTTTTTTCCTGTCTCTGTTTATTTGGCAAATGCAGTGTAAGCCGGCAGTCATGCTGTGCAGTGGTCAGGCTGACCCTGGACACCCTGCATCGAGGGCAAAGTTAATAATACTAGATCCAGATCTTCTGACTTCTACTCAGAGATCTACAGAAGAAACATCAAAGTACCTGTGTCCACTAGGGTAAACAGTCTGTCCGTGGAGACTGTCTTAATACTTGATAGCAGTGTCTACAGCCGAAGCTCCATCCCCACAGCTGTCATTACAGAAACCTAAAGGGATCTGCTAGGCATGGGGAAGTCCAATAATTTCAGAAATGCTTCACAGTGAGTTCTGGAAGAATAAAAGATGTGCCTCATTTTCTTCAAACTGATAGCACTTGGCATAGAAGAGTCAAGACTAGGGCACGTGCTCCATAAAGAATGCTTGAATGAGCCAAGAAAGTTGCGTTAGAAGGTTTCTGTCGCAGTTGTATGTCATTCCTCGGGCACTTTTCTCATCCCTTTTGACACTGATCTTTGGGAAGAAAGGGGGAAAATGAGGCTAATAGAAGAAAGGTAAAAATAGCCAATATTTGGAGAGATCCAGAGCTGTCCGAAAACAGGCAAGTAAGCACTCTTGCTAAAATACAGCCGCATTGGCGGAATTACGGATATCAACAGATCAGAAGTCCAAGGCTACCAGAAGAGGAAGCCCACGCCAAAGCCCTGATCAGAGATGTGGCTGATCCCTGCACGTTAGGGGCTTACAAACCAGAAAAGCTAGACCAACACAGACACGCAGAAAGCAGATGCTAAAGAAAACAACTGGTGTGCTTATCAGGCTCGTTCCAGCTGGGATTCAGGGCATCACTGCTCGTCACCAGTATCCGTACTGAACACAAAGAAGAAGACACCATAAGAAACGAGGCCCTCCTGGATAGCCCTCGCAACGATTCAGTAACGCATTGAATATGTGTAATGCTGTTGCATTAATATTTGCTCTTCATTAACAGAACTCACTCCTTTATTGGTAGACAGTTGTTTCCTCAGCATCCTTTTTCTGCGTGTCTGTGTTGGTTTAACGCCTTTAGTTTGTAAGCCCCTGATGTGCAGAGATCAGCAACATCTAGGAATGGAAGCAAATGTTGGGAGTAAAGAACAATAGCAGGTAGATGGGAAAAATAAATTAGACAGCATGGGGATGGGGGGGGGAAAGACAAGCTACTCTAAGCAAAGAAAGGAAATTATAATTAGAAAATTGCATCAGGAATCTACTCAGAACAGGGATGCAAAGAGCAAAGGAATATTGAGGGGGTCCATCCTGTATCAAACTGGAGTTCTAATAGAAGAGAATGGAAATGAAACGGTGAAGAAAACATTCCATAGCCCAGATCATTCCTGAATCATCCTGGATACCCTTCATTGCTCAACAGACGCCCTGAACTAAATAAATGGGAACTTTTAAGTTCCATAATAAGCGTGAGGCCCCATGTTTCTCTGCTCTTTCCTAAATGACCAACCTCTACATAACTCCTCAAAATTTGCAAAGCTTTCTTCACGTACGGTATCTCACTTAATCCTCTGAGCAGCCTTGTGGTGTGGGTATCGTTAAACTTACTTCTAGGTGAGAAAACTAAAACTCACAATCCCACAGCTAGAGAAGAACAGAGCCAGGGTAGGTGCCATGGTTTTAAAACATGTCAACAAATTCTTTGATACTTCTCCCTTCAAAAGATGGAGCCCAGGTCCCCTTCCCTTGAGTGTGTGACTTAACCAGTAGATTAAGGGTGAAGTGAAGGTTTGTGAATTTCAAGACTCAGTCATAGGAGACACTGTGGCTTCCATCTTGCTCTCTCTCGGATCCCTCACCCTGGGGAGGTCAACTGCCATGTTGTGAAGACATTCAAGCAGTCCATGGGACAGGGCCACTTGGTGAGGATGAAGCTTTCAACCAAAAGCCAGAGGACAGAGGCCTCCTACCAAAAGCTGTGTGAGTGAGCCGTCTTGAAAGCAGATCCTCCGGCCTCAATTAAGGCTTTGGATGCCTCCAGCCAGGGTTGACATTGTAAGTGCAATCTCATGAGCAACCCTGTGTCAGAACCACCCAGCTAAGTTGCCCCTAAATTCCTACCCCCAGAAACAACGAGATAATAAACATTTGTTGTTTTAAGCTGCTAGGGAATCATTTGTTATGCAGCAGTAGACAACTGATACACACCAGGAAATGAATCCAGATGTCTTGACCCCCAAAGCCTGTGCCCCTTTATTTCACACCACTGCTTTTTCTGTGACTTTTTGTGCAAAATCAAAATATTTTGTCCCATTTGACTTCCATTTCCCTAACCATCAGTTCAGTCTTTGCCAACTGTGTCACATTTTTCAGTGATTATTTAGTTCTTACATTCTTAAAACACTGGCTTCCCCTTCTGTATTTATAAGGGCCATGAGAGCAGGGGATAGATCTGTTTGAGTGACCACTGCATCCCCAAATTTAAATAAATCCACCAAATTTAGTGTTTGGTCTGTAATGAGTACTCGATAAAAATTTGTGGATGAATGAATGGCCAAAACACATACGATACAACTAGTCTGTCACTGGGACTTTGTTTTCATTTTATGCTGAACCAAAAGGGAATAAATTCTGTATCTAAGAAGGAGGAGGGGATCCTCTTGGAGTTACAATTTTATTGACTCAAGCTCCGCAGGAGAAGTTTGTTTTAGTCTGATAAAGAAAATACCTGGAAAAGCAGAATATATTACTGTTTTTCAACAACATGCAAAAATCCCCAGGGCATGCAAAAATAATGTTTTCCTAATCAAAAGCGTCTTGTTTGATCCTTTTGCTTCCCGTCCCAGACCGACTGGAGGTTTTGGGCAGCAAGCCCTCAGACAGGAGTGGCCCAGCCTGCCGGTGACCTCAGCTTCAGAGGGGGCCAGGAGGCCTCGATTACAGACAGCATTTTTCTGGGCAAGTTATTTGTTCGCACATGAACCGTAAATCAACATGTAGTACTAACTCATGATGGCTTTTGACTTTGGGGGAAATGCCTAACCACCCAGATTTTATTTCACAGCCAGGGAAAAAATAAATAACGTGTGAGAGAAACAAAATGCAGGAAACGTCTATGAGACACGACCGAAATTTTTAAAAACCCAAGAACAATTAATGTTGCTACAGCAATGATCAAAGACCAAACATTTTTATAGCAACCACCAAAATGGGATGTGGTAGCACGTGTGCACGTGTAATCCAGTCCTCACTCCTTCCTTCAGCATTTTATCCTCTCGTCCAGTGCCCACCAGGACTCTCAGCTGTGATGGAGGTGTCCTGTGCTAACACAGTAACCACTCGCCGGTGTGGATACCGAGCCCTGGAAATGTGGCGAGTGTGACGGAGAACTGAGTTTTCAATTTAATTTCATTTTAATTATTGATTTATTGCTAATGACTATATTAAATTTAGTAATTTTAAATGTAAATGTCCACAAGTGGCTGGAAGCTCTGGTGTTGGCAGCATTGCTCCAGAGCCATTTCCCATAGGGTCTTGAGCTGGGGGCACTCTCAAGCTACTGGAGTAATTTAGGTTGTCAGGCTGAAAATTATTACATTTTGCCAAAGAGAGATAGCAAGAAACACCAAAATCTCAAGCTGTCTTTAAGACCTGCTAGGGGACTCTGCTGTTCTACTGTCTTCTGGAGTCTCTCGTGGTCAGCTCCTGTACGGTTC